>NC_074692.1:50109177-50427630 GCF_029448725.1 Salvelinus fontinalis
TTTAGTGTTTACCTTGACTCCAGTCTGGTACATCTGTTTAGTGTTTACCTTGACTCCAGTCTGGTACATCTGTTTAGAGTTTACCTTGACTCCAGTCTGGTACATCTGTTTAGTGTTTTAGTGTTTACCTTGACTCCAGTCTGGTACATCTGTTTAGTGTTTTAGTGTTTACCTTGACTCCAGTCTGGTACATCTGTTTAGTGTTTTAGTGTTTACCTTGACTCCAGTCTGGTACATCTGTTTAGTGTTTACCTTGACTCCAGTCTGGTACATCTGTTTAGTGTTTACCTTGACTCCAGTCTGGTACATCTGTTTAGTGTTTACCTTGACTCCAGTCTGGTACATCTGTTTAGTGTTTACCTTGACTCCAGTCTGGTACATCTGTTTAGTGTTTACCTTGACTCCAGTCTGGTACATCTGTTTAGTGTTTTAGTGTTTACCTTGACTCCAGTCTGGTACATCTGTTTAGTGTTTACCTTGACTCCAGTCTGGTACATCTGTTTAGTGTTTACCTTGACTCCAGTCTGGTACATCTGTTTAGTGTTTACCTTGACTCCAGTCTTGTACATCTGTTTAGTGTTTACCTTGACTCCAGTCTGGTACATCTGTTTAGTGTTTACCTTGACTCCAGTCTGGTACATCTGTTCAGTGTTTTAGTGTTTACCTTGACTCCAGTCTTGTACATCTGTTTAGAGTTTACCTTGACTCCAGTCTGGTACATCTGTTTAGTGTTTTAGTGTTTACCTTGACTCCAGTCTGGTACATCTGTTTAGTGTTTACCTTGACTCCAGTCTGGTACATCTGTTTAGTGTTTACCTTGACTCCAGTCTGGTACATCTGTTTAGTGTTTACCTTGACTCCAGTCTGGTACATCTGTTTAGTGTTTACCTTGACTCCAGTCTGGTACATCTGTTTAGTGTTTACCTTGACTCCAGTCTGGTACATCTGTTTAGAGTTTACCTTGACTCCAGTCTGGTACATCTGTTTAGTGTTTTAGTGTTTACCTTGACTCCAGTCTGGTACATCTGTTTAGTGTTTACCTTGACTCCAGTCTGGTACATCTGTTTAGTGTTTTAGTGTTTACCTTGACTCCAGTCTGGTACATCTGTTTAGTGTTTACCTTGACTCCAGTCTGGTACATCTGTTTAGTGTTTTAGTGTTTACCTTGACTCCAGTCTGGTACATCTGTTTAGTGTTTTAGTGTTTACCTTGACTCCAGTCTGGTACATCTGTTTAGTGTTTACCTTGACTCCAGTCTGGTACATCTGTTTAGTGTTTACCTTGACTCCAGTCTGGTACATCTGTTTAGTGTTTACCTTGACTCCAGTCTTGTACATCTGTTTAGTGTTTACCTTGACTCCAGTCTGGTACATCTGTTTAGTGTTTACCTTGACTCCAGTCTGGTACATCTGTTCAGTGTTTTAGTGTTTACCTTGACTCCAGTCTTGTACATCTGTTTAGAGTTTACCTTGACTCCAGTCTGGTACATCTGTTTAGTGTTTTAGTGTTTACCTTGACTCCAGTCTGGTACATCTGTTTAGTGTTTACCTTGACTCCAGTCTGGTACATCTGTTTAGTGTTTACCTTGACTCCAGTCTGGTACATCTGTTTAGAGCTTACCTTGACTCCAGTCTGGTACATCTGTTTAGTGTTTTAGTGTTTACCTTGACTCCAGTCTGGTACATCTGTTTAGTGTTTACCTTGACTCCAGTCTGGTACATCTGTTTAGTGTTTTAGTGTTTACCTTGACTCCAGTCTGGTACATCTGTTTAGTGTTTACCTTGACTCCAGTCTGGTACATCTGTTTAGTGTTTTAGTGTTTACCTTGACTCCAGTCTGGTACATCTGTTTAGTGTTTACCTTGACTCCAGTCTGGTACATTTGTTTAGAGTTTACCTTGACTCCAGTCTGGTACATCTGTTTAGTGTTTACCTTTGACTCCAGTCTGGTACATCTGTTTAGTGTTTACCTTGACTCCAGTCTGGTACATCTGTTTAGTGTTTTAGTGTTTACCTTGACTCCAGTCTGGTACATCTGTTTAGTGTTTTAGTGTTTACCTTGACTCCAGTCTGGTACATCTGTTTAGTGTTTACCTTGACTCCAGTCTGGTACATCTGTTTAGTGTTTACCTTGACTCCAGTCTGGTACATCTGTTTAGTGTTTACCTTGACTCCAGTCTGGTACATCTGTTTAGTGTTTTAGTGTTTACCTTGACTCCAGTCTGGTACATCTGTTTAGTGTTTTAGTGTTTACCTTTGACTCCAGTCTGGTACATCTGTTTAGTGTTTACCTTGACTCCAGTCTGGTACATCTGTTTAGTGTTTTAGTGTTTACCTTGACTCCAGTCTGGTACATCTGTTTAGTGTTTTAGTGTTTACCTTGACTCCAGTCTGGTACATCTGTTTAGTGTTTACCTTGACTCCAGTCTGGTACATCTGTTTAGTGTTTACCTTGACTCCAGTCTGGTACATCTGTTTAGTTTTTACCTTGACTCCAGTCTGGTACATCTGTTTAGTGTTTTAGTGTTTACCTTGACTCCAGTCTGGTACATCTGTTTAGTGTTTACCTTGACTCCAGTCTGGTACATCTGTTTAGTGTTTTAGTGTTTACCTTGACTCCAGTCTGGTCATCTGTTTAGTGTTTACCTTGACTCCAGTCTGGTACATCTGTTTAGTGTTTTAGTGTTTACCTTGACTCCAGTCTGGTACATCTGTTTAGTGTTTACCTTGACTCCAGTCTGGTACATCTGTTTAGTGTTTTAGTGTTTACCTTGACTCCAGTCTGGTCATCTGTTTAGTGTTTACCTTGACTCCAGTCTGGTACATCTGTTTAGTGTTTACCTTGACTCCAGTCTGGTACATCTGTTTAGTGTTTACCTTGACTCCAGTCTGGTACATCTGTTTAGTGTTTACCTTGACTCCAGTCTGGTACATCTGTTTAGTGTTTTAGTGTTTACCTTGACTCCAGTCTGGTCATCTGTTTAGTGTTTACCTTGACTCCAGTCTGGTACATCTGTTTAGTGTTTACCTTGACTCCAGTCTGGTACATCTGTTTAGTGTTTACCTTGACTCCAGTCTGGTACATCTGTTTAGTGTTTACCTTGACTCCAGTCTGGTACATCTGTTTAGTGTTTTAGTGTTTACCTTGACTCCAGTCTGGTACATCTGTTTAGTGTTTACCTTGACTCCAGTCTGGTACATCTGTTTAGTGTTTACCTTGACTCCAGTCTGGTACATCTGTTTAGTGTTTACCTTGACTCCAGTCTGGTACATCTGTTTAGTGTTTACCTTGACTCCAGTCTGGTACATCTGTTTAGTGTTTTAGTGTTTACCTTGACTCCAGTCTGGTACATCTGTTTAGTGTTTACCTTGACTCCAGTCTGGTACATCTGTTTAGTGTTTTAGTGTTTACCTTTGACTCCAGTCTGGTACATCTGTTTAGTGTTTACCTTGACTCCAGTCTGGTACATCTGTTTAGTGTTTTAGTGTTTACCTTGACTCCAGTCTGGTACATCTGTTTAGTGTTTACCTTGACTCCAGTCTGGTACATCTGTTTAGTGTTTACCTTGACTCCAGTCTGGTACATCTGTTTAGTGTTTACCTTGACTCCAGTCTGGTACATCTGTTTAGTGTTTACCTTGACTCCAGTCTGGTACATCTGTTTAGTGTTTACCTTGACTCCAGTCTGGTACATCTGTTTAGTGTTTTAGTGTTTACCTTGACTCCAGTCTGGTACGTCTGTTTAGTGTTTACCTTGACTCCAGTCTGGTACATCTGTTTAGTGTTTACCTTGACTCCAGTCTGGTACATCTGTTTAGTGTTTACCTTGACTCCAGTCTGGTACATCTGTTTAGTGTTTTAGTGTTTACCTTGACTCCAGTCTGGTACATCTGTTTAGTGTTTACCTTGACTCCAGTCTGGTACATCTGTTTAGTGTTTACCTTGACTCCAGTCTGATACATCTGTTTAGTGTTTTAGTGTTTACCTTGACTCCAGTCTGGTACATCTGTTTAGTGTTTACCTTGACTCCAGTCTGGTACATCTGTTTAGTGTTTACCTTGACTCCAGTCTGGTACATCTATTTAGTGTTTTAGTGTTTACCTTGACTCCAGTCTGGTACATCTGTTTAGTGTTTACCTTGACTCCAGTCTGGTACATCTGTTTAGTGTTTACCTTGACTCCAGTCTGGTACATCTGTTTAGTGTTTTAGTGTTTACCTTGACTCCAGTCTGGTACATCTGTTTTGTGTTTTAGTGTTTACCTTGACTCCAGTCTGGTACATCTGTTTAGTGTTTTAGTGTTTACCTTGACTCCAGTCTGGTCATCTGTTTAGTGTTTACCTTGACTCCAGTCTGGTACATCTGTTTAGTGTTTTAGTGTTTACCTTGACTCCAGTCTGGTCATCTGTTTAGTGTTTACCTTGACTCCAGTCTGGTACATCTGTTTAGTGTTTACCTTGACTCCAGTCTGGTACATCTGTTTAGTGTTTTAGTGTTTACCTTGACTCCAGTCTGGTACATCTGTTTAGTGTTTACCTTGACTCCAGTCTGGTACATCTGTTTAGTGTTTACCTTGACTCCAGTCTGGTACATCTGTTTAGTGTTTACCTTGACTCCAGTCTGGTACATCTGTTTAGTGTTTTAGTGTTTACCTTGACTCCAGTCTGGTACATCTGTTTAGTGTTTTAGTGTTTACCTTGACTCCAGTCTGGTCATCTGTTTAGTGTTTACCTTGACTCCAGTCTGGTACATCTGTTTAGTGTTTACCTTGACTCCAGTCTGGTACATCTGTTTAGTGTTTACCTTGACTCCAGTCTGGTACATCTGTTTAGTGTTTACCTTGACTCCAGTCTGGTACATCTGTTTAGTGTTTACCTTGACTCCAGTCTGGTACATCTGTTTAGTGTTTTAGTGTTTACCTTGACTCCAGTCTGGTACGTCTGTTTAGTGTTTACCTTGACTCCAGTCTGGTACATCTGTTTAGTGTTTACCTTGACTCCAGTCTGGTACATCTGTTTAGTGTTTACCTTGACTCCAGTCTGGTACATCTGTTTAGTGTTTTAGTGTTTACCTTGACTCCAGTCTGGTACATCTGTTTAGTGTTTACCTTGACTCCAGTCTGGTACATCTGTTTAGTGTTTACCTTGACTCCAGTCTGATACATCTGTTTAGTGTTTTAGTGTTTACCTTGACTCCAGTCTGGTACATCTGTTTAGTGTTTACCTTGACTCCAGTCTGGTACATCTGTTTAGTGTTTACCTTGACTCCAGTCTGGTACATCTATTTAGTGTTTTAGTGTTTACCTTGACTCCAGTCTGGTACATCTGTTTAGTGTTTACCTTGACTCCAGTCTGGTACATCTGTTTAGTGTTTACCTTGACTCCAGTCTGGTACATCTGTTTAGTGTTTTAGTGTTTACCTTGACTCCAGTCTGGTACATCTGTTTTGTGTTTTAGTGTTTACCTTGACTCCAGTCTGGTACATCTGTTTAGTGTTTTAGTGTTTACCTTGACTCCAGTCTGGTCATCTGTTTAGTGTTTACCTTGACTCCAGTCTGGTACATCTGTTTAGTGTTTTAGTGTTTACCTTGACTCCAGTCTGGTCATCTGTTTAGTGTTTACCTTGACTCCAGTCTGGTACATCTGTTTAGTGTTTACCTTGACTCCAGTCTGGTACATCTGTTTAGTGTTTTAGTGTTTACCTTGACTCCAGTCTGGTACATCTGTTTAGTGTTTACCTTGACTCCAGTCTGGTACATCTGTTTAGTGTTTACCTTGACTCCAGTCTGGTACATCTGTTTAGTGTTTACCTTGACTCCAGTCTGGTACATCTGTTTAGTGTTTTAGTGTTTACCTTGACTCCAGTCTGGTACATCTGTTTAGTGTTTTAGTGTTTACCTTGACTCCAGTCTGGTCATCTGTTTAGTGTTTACCTTGACTCCAGTCTGGTACATCTGTTTAGTGTTTACCTTGACTCCAGTCTGGTACATCTGTTTAGTGTTTTAGTGTTTACCTTGACTCCAGTCTGGTACATCTGTTTAGTGTTTACCTTGACTCCAGTCTGGTACATCTGTTTAGTGTTTACCTTTTACTCCAGTCTGGTACATCTGTTTAGTGTTTACCTTGACTCCAGTCTGGTACATCTGTTTAGTGTTTACCTTGACTCCAGTCTGGTACATCTGTTTAGTGTTTTAGTGTTTACCTTGACTCCAGTCTGGTACATCTGTTTAGTGTTTTAGTGATTACCTTGACTCCAGTCTGGTACATCTGTTTAGTGTTTACCTTGACTCCAGTCTGGTACGTCTGTTTAGTGTTTACCTTGACTCCAGTCTGGTATATCTGTTTAGTGTTTACCTTGACTCCAGTCTGGTACATCTGTTTAGTGTTTACCTTGACTCCAGTCTGGTACATCTGTTTAGTGTTTTAGTGTTTACCTTGACTCCAGTCTGGTACATCTGTTTAGTGTTTTAGTGTTTACCTTGACTCCAGTCTGGTACATCTGTTTAGTGTTTTAGTGTTTACCTTGACTCCAGTCTGGTACATCTGTTTAGTGTTTACCTTGACTCCAGTCTGGTACATCTGTTTAGTGTTTACCTTGACTCCAGTCTGGTACATCTGTTTAGTGTTTACCTTGACTCCAGTCTGGTACATCTGTTTAGTGTTTTATTGTTTACCTTGACTCCAGTCTGGTACATCTGTTTTTGGTGTTTACCTTGACTCCAGTCTGGTACATCTGTTTAGTGTTTACCTTGACTCCAGTCTGGTACATCTGTTTAGTGTTTACCTTGACTCCAGTCTGGTACATCTGTTTAGTGTTTTAGTGTTTACCTTGACTCCAGTCTGGTACATCTGTTTAGTGTTTACCTTGACTCCAGTCTGGTACATCTGTTTAGTGTTTACCTTGACTCCAGTCTGGTACATCTGTTTAGTGTTTACCTTGACTCCAGTCTTGTACATCTGTTTAGTGTTTACCTTGACTCCAGTCTGGTACATCTGTTTAGTGTTTACCTTGACTCCAGTCTGGTACATCTGTTTCAGTGTTTTAGTGTTTACCTTGACTCCAGTCTTGTACATCTGTTTAGAGTTTACCTTGACTCCAGTCTGGTACATCTGTTTAGTGTTTTAGTGTTTACCTTGACTCCAGTCTGGTACATCTGTTTAGTGTTTACCTTGACTCCAGTCTGGTACATCTGTTTAGTGTTTACCTTGACTCCAGTCTGGTACATCTGTTTAGTGTTTACCTTGACTCCAGTCTGGTACATCTGTTTAGTGTTTACCTTGACTCCAGTCTGGTACATCTGTTTAGTGTTTACCTTGACTCCAGTCTGGTACATCTGTTTAGAGTTTACCTTGACTCCAGTCTGGTACATCTGTTTAGTGTTTTAGTGTTTACCTTGACTCCAGTCTGGTACATCTGTTTAGTGTTTACCTTGACTCCAGTCTGGTACATCTGTTTAGTGTTTTAGTGTTTACCTTGACTCCAGTCTGGTACATCTGTTTAGTGTTTACCTTGACTCCAGTCTGGTACATCTGTTTAGTGTTTTAGTGTTTACCTTGACTCCAGTCTGGTACATCTGTTTAGTGTTTACCTTGACTCAAGTCTGGTACATTTGTTTAGAGTTTACCTTGACTCCAGTCTGGTACATCTGTTTAGTGTTTACCTTGACTCCAGTCTGGTACATCTGTTTAGTGTTTACCTTGACTCCAGTCTGGTACATCTGTTTAGTGTTTACCTTGACTCCAGTCTGGTACATCTGTTTAGTGTTTACCTTGACTCCAGTCTGGTACATCTGTTTAGTGTTTTAGTGTTTACCTTGACTCCAGTCTGGTACATCTGTTTAGTGTTTACCTTGACTCCAGTCTGGTACATCTGTTTAGTGTTTACCTTGACTCCAGTCTGGTACATCTGTTTAGTGTTTTAGTGTTTACCTTTTACTCCAGTCTGGTACATCTGTTTAGTGTTTACCTTGACTCCAGTCTGGTACATCTGTTTAGTGTTTACCTTGACTCCAGTCTGGTACATCTATTTAGTGTTTTAGTGTTTACCTTGACTCCAGTCTGGTACATCTGTTTAGTGTTTACCTTGACTCCAGTCTGGTACATCTGTTTAGTGTTTACCTTGACTCCAGTCTGGTACATCTGTTTAGTGTTTTAGTGTTTACCTTTTACTCCAGTCTGGTACATCTGTTTAGTGTTTACCTTGACTCCAGTCTGGTACATCTGTTTAGTGTTTACCTTGACTCCAGTCTGGTACATCTATTTAGTGTTTTAGTGTTTACCTTGACTCCAGTCTGGTACATCTGTTTAGTGTTTACCTTGACTCCAGTCTGGTACATCTGTTTAGTGTTTACCTTGACTCCAGTCTGGTACATCTGTTTAGTGTTTTAGTGTTTACCTTGACTCCAGTCTGGTACATCTGTTTTGTGTTTTAGTGTTTACCTTGACTCCAGTCTGGTACATCTGTTTAGTGTTTTAGTGTTTACCTTGACTCCAGTCTGGTCATCTGTTTAGTGTTTACCTTGACTCCAGTCTGGTACATCTGTTTAGTGTTTTAGTGTTTACCTTGACTCCAGTCTGGTCATCTGTTTAGTGTTTACCTTGACTCCAGTCTGGTACATCTGTTTAGTGTTTACCTTGACTCCAGTCTGGTACATCTGTTTAGTGTTTTAGTGTTTACCTTGACTCCAGTCTGGTACGTCTGTTTAGTGTTTACCTTGACTCCAGTCTGGTACATCTGTTTAGTGTTTACCTTGACTCCAGTCTGGTACATCTGTTTAGTGTTTACCTTGACTCCAGTCTGGTACATCTGTTTAGTGTTTTAGTGTTTACCTTGACTCCAGTCTGGTACATCTGTTTAGTGTTTACCTTGACTCCAGTCTGGTACATCTGTTTAGTGTTTACCTTGACTCCAGTCTGATACATCTGTTTAGTGTTTTAGTGTTTACCTTGACTCCAGTCTGGTACATCTGTTTAGTGTTTACCTTGACTCCAGTCTGGTACATCTGTTTAGTGTTTACCTTGACTCCAGTCTGGTACATCTATTTAGTGTTTTAGTGTTTACCTTGACTCCAGTCTGGTACATCTGTTTAGTGTTTACCTTGACTCCAGTCTGGTACATCTGTTTAGTGTTTACCTTGACTCCAGTCTGGTACATCTGTTTAGTGTTTTAGTGTTTACCTTGACTCCAGTCTGGTACATCTGTTTTGTGTTTTAGTGTTTACCTTGACTCCAGTCTGGTACATCTGTTTAGTGTTTTAGTGTTTACCTTGACTCCAGTCTGGTCATCTGTTTAGTGTTTACCTTGACTCCAGTCTGGTACATCTGTTTAGTGTTTTAGTGTTTACCTTGACTCCAGTCTGGTCATCTGTTTAGTGTTTACCTTGACTCCAGTCTGGTACATCTGTTTAGTGTTTACCTTGACTCCAGTCTGGTACATCTGTTTAGTGTTTTAGTGTTTACCTTGACTCCAGTCTGGTACATCTGTTTAGTGTTTACCTTGACTCCAGTCTGGTACATCTGTTTAGTGTTTACCTTGACTCCAGTCTGGTACATCTGTTTAGTGTTTACCTTGACTCCAGTCTGGTACATCTGTTTAGTGTTTACCTTGACTCCAGTCTGGTACATCTGTTTAGTGTTTACCTTGACTCCAGTCTGGTACATCTGTTTAGTGTTTTAGTGTTTACCTTGACTCCAGTCTGGTACATCTGTTTAGTGTTTACCTTGACTCCAGTCTGGTACATCTGTTTAGTGTTTTAGTGTTTACCTTGACTCCAGTCTGGTACATCTGTTTAGTGTTTTAGTGTTTACCTTGACTCCAGTCTGGTCATCTGTTTAGTGTTTACCTTGACTCCAGTCTGGTACATCTGTTTAGTGTTTACCTTGACTCCAGTCTGGTACATCTGTTTAGTGTTTACCTTGACTCCAGTCTGGTACATCTGTTTAGTGTTTACCTTGACTCCAGTCTGGTACATCTGTTTAGTGTTTACCTTGACTCCAGTCTGGTACATCTGTTTAGTGTTTTAGTGTTTACCTTGACTCCAGTCTGGTACGTCTGTTTAGTGTTTACCTTGACTCCAGTCTGGTACATCTGTTTAGTGTTTACCTTGACTCCAGTCTGGTACATCTGTTTAGTGTTTACCTTGACTCCAGTCTGGTACATCTGTTTAGTGTTTTAGTGTTTACCTTGACTCCAGTCTGGTACATCTGTTTAGTGTTTACCTTGACTCCAGTCTGGTACATCTGTTTAGTGTTTACCTTGACTCCAGTCTGATACATCTGTTTAGTGTTTTAGTGTTTACCTTGACTCCAGTCTGGTACATCTGTTTAGTGTTTACCTTGACTCCAGTCTGGTACATCTGTTTAGTGTTTACCTTGACTCCAGTCTGGTACATCTATTTAGTGTTTTAGTGTTTACCTTGACTCCAGTCTGGTACATCTGTTTAGTGTTTACCTTGACTCCAGTCTGGTACATCTGTTTAGTGTTTACCTTGACTCCAGTCTGGTACATCTGTTTAGTGTTTTAGTGTTTACCTTGACTCCAGTCTGGTACATCTGTTTTGTGTTTTAGTGTTTACCTTGACTCCAGTCTGGTACATCTGTTTAGTGTTTTAGTGTTTACCTTGACTCCAGTCTGGTCATCTGTTTAGTGTTTACCTTGACTCCAGTCTGGTACATCTGTTTAGTGTTTTAGTGTTTACCTTGACTCCAGTCTGGTCATCTGTTTAGTGTTTACCTTGACTCCAGTCTGGTACATCTGTTTAGTGTTTACCTTGACTCCAGTCTGGTACATCTGTTTAGTGTTTTAGTGTTTACCTTGACTCCAGTCTGGTACATCTGTTTAGTGTTTACCTTGACTCCAGTCTGGTACATCTGTTTAGTGTTTACCTTGACTCCAGTCTGGTACATCTGTTTAGTGTTTACCTTGACTCCAGTCTGGTACATCTGTTTAGTGTTTTAGTGTTTACCTTGACTCCAGTCTGGTACATCTGTTTAGTGTTTTAGTGTTTACCTTGACTCCAGTCTGGTCATCTGTTTAGTGTTTACCTTGACTCCAGTCTGGTACATCTGTTTAGTGTTTACCTTGACTCCAGTCTGGTACATCTGTTTAGTGTTTACCTTGACTCCAGTCTGGTACATCTGTTTAGTGTTTACCTTTTACTCCAGTCTGGTACATCTGTTTAGTGTTTACCTTGACTCCAGTCTGGTACATCTGTTTAGTGTTTACCTTGACTCCAGTCTGGTACATCTGTTTAGTGTTTTAGTGTTTACCTTGACTCCAGTCTGGTACATCTGTTTAGTGTTTTAGTGATTACCTTGACTCCAGTCTGGTACATCTGTTTAGTGTTTACCTTGACTCCAGTCTGGTACGTCTGTTTAGTGTTTACCTTGACTCCAGTCTGGTATATCTGTTTAGTGTTTACCTTGACTCCAGTCTGGTACATCTGTTTAGTGTTTACCTTGACTCCAGTCTGGTACATCTGTTTAGTGTTTTAGTGTTTACCTTGACTCCAGTCTGGTACATCTGTTTAGTGTTTTAGTGTTTACCTTGACTCCAGTCTGGTACATCTGTTTAGTGTTTTAGTGTTTACCTTGACTCCAGTCTGGTACATCTGTTTAGTGTTTACCTTGACTCCAGTCTGGTACATCTGTTTAGTGTTTACCTTGACTCCAGTCTGGTACATCTGTTTAGTGTTTACCTTGACTCCAGTCTGGTACATCTGTTTAGTGTTTTATTGTTTACCTTGACTCCAGTCTGGTACATCTGTTTTTGGTGTTTACCTTGACTCCAGTCTGGTACATCTGTTTAGTGTTTACCTTGACTCCAGTCTGGTACATCTGTTTAGTGTTTACCTTGACTCCAGTCTGGTACATCTGTTTAGTGTTTTAGTGTTTACCTTGACTCCAGTCTGGTACATCTGTTTAGTGTTTACCTTGACTCCAGTCTGGTACATCTGTTTAGTGTTTACCTTGACTCCAGTCTGGTACATCTGTTTAGTGTTTACCTTGACTCCAGTCTTGTACATCTGTTTAGTGTTTACCTTGACTCCAGTCTGGTACATCTGTTTAGTGTTTACCTTGACTCCAGTCTGGTACATCTGTTTCAGTGTTTTAGTGTTTACCTTGACTCCAGTCTTGTACATCTGTTTAGAGTTTACCTTGACTCCAGTCTGGTACATCTGTTTAGTGTTTTAGTGTTTACCTTGACTCCAGTCTGGTACATCTGTTTAGTGTTTACCTTGACTCCAGTCTGGTACATCTGTTTAGTGTTTACCTTGACTCCAGTCTGGTACATCTGTTTAGTGTTTACCTTGACTCCAGTCTGGTACATCTGTTTAGTGTTTACCTTGACTCCAGTCTGGTACATCTGTTTAGTGTTTACCTTGACTCCAGTCTGGTACATCTGTTTAGAGTTTACCTTGACTCCAGTCTGGTACATCTGTTTAGTGTTTTAGTGTTTACCTTGACTCCAGTCTGGTACATCTGTTTAGTGTTTACCTTGACTCCAGTCTGGTACATCTGTTTAGTGTTTTAGTGTTTACCTTGACTCCAGTCTGGTACATCTGTTTAGTGTTTACCTTGACTCCAGTCTGGTACATCTGTTTAGTGTTTTAGTGTTTACCTTGACTCCAGTCTGGTACATCTGTTTAGTGTTTACCTTGACTCAAGTCTGGTACATTTGTTTAGAGTTTACCTTGACTCCAGTCTGGTACATCTGTTTAGTGTTTACCTTGACTCCAGTCTGGTACATCTGTTTAGTGTTTACCTTGACTCCAGTCTGGTACATCTGTTTAGTGTTTACCTTGACTCCAGTCTGGTACATCTGTTTAGTGTTTACCTTGACTCCAGTCTGGTACATCTGTTTAGTGTTTTAGTGTTTACCTTGACTCCAGTCTGGTACATCTGTTTAGTGTTTACCTTGACTCCAGTCTGGTACATCTGTTTAGTGTTTACCTTGACTCCAGTCTGGTACATCTGTTTAGTGTTTTAGTGTTTACCTTTTACTCCAGTCTGGTACATCTGTTTAGTGTTTACCTTGACTCCAGTCTGGTACATCTGTTTAGTGTTTACCTTGACTCCAGTCTGGTACATCTATTTAGTGTTTTAGTGTTTACCTTGACTCCAGTCTGGTACATCTGTTTAGTGTTTACCTTGACTCCAGTCTGGTACATCTGTTTAGTGTTTACCTTGACTCCAGTCTGGTACATCTGTTTAGTGTTTTAGTGTTTACCTTTTACTCCAGTCTGGTACATCTGTTTAGTGTTTACCTTGACTCCAGTCTGGTACATCTGTTTAGTGTTTACCTTGACTCCAGTCTGGTACATCTATTTAGTGTTTTAGTGTTTACCTTGACTCCAGTCTGGTACATCTGTTTAGTGTTTACCTTGACTCCAGTCTGGTACATCTGTTTAGTGTTTACCTTGACTCCAGTCTGGTACATCTGTTTAGTGTTTTAGTGTTTACCTTGACTCCAGTCTGGTACATCTGTTTTGTGTTTTAGTGTTTACCTTGACTCCAGTCTGGTACATCTGTTTAGTGTTTTAGTGTTTACCTTGACTCCAGTCTGGTCATCTGTTTAGTGTTTACCTTGACTCCAGTCTGGTACATCTGTTTAGTGTTTTAGTGTTTACCTTGACTCCAGTCTGGTCATCTGTTTAGTGTTTACCTTGACTCCAGTCTGGTACATCTGTTTAGTGTTTACCTTAACTCCAGTCTGGTACATCTGTTTAGTGTTTTAGTGTTTACCTTGACTCCAGTCTGGTACATCTGTTTAGTGTTTACCTTGACTCCAGTCTGGTACATCTGTTTAGTGTTTACCTTGACTCCAGTCTGGTACATCTGTTTAGTGTTTACCTTGACTCCAGTCTGGTACATCTGTTTAGTGTTTTAGTGTTTACCTTGACTCCAGTCTGGTACATCTGTTTAGTGTTTTAGTGTTTACCTTGACTCCAGTCTGGTCATCTGTTTAGTGTTTACCTTGACTCCAGTCTGGTACATCTGTTTAGTGTTTACCTTGACTCCAGTCTGGTACATCTGTTTAGTGTTTTAGTGTTTACCTTGACTCCAGTCTGGTACATCTGTTTAGTGTTTACCTTGACTCCAGTCTGGTACATCTGTTTAGTGTTTACCTTGACTCCAGTCTGGTACATCTGTTTAGTGTTTTAGTGTTTACCTTTTACTCCAGTCTGGTACATCTGTTTAGTGTTTACCTTGACTCCAGTCTGGTACATCTGTTTAGTGTTTTAGTGTTTACCTTGACTCCAGTCTGGTACATCTGTTTAGTGTTTTAGTGATTACCTTGACTCCAGTCTGGTACATCTGTTTAGTGTTTACCTTGACTCCAGTCTGGTACGTCTGTTTAGTGTTTACCTTGACTCCAGTCTGGTATATCTGTTTAGTGTTTACCTTGACTCCAGTCTGGTACATCTGTTTAGTGTTTACCTTGACTCCAGTCTGGTACATCTGTTTAGTGTTTTAGTGTTTACCTTGACTCCAGTCTGGTACATCTGTTTAGTGTTTTAGTGTTTACCTTGACTCCAGTCTGGTACATCTGTTTAGTGTTTTAGTGTTTACCTTGACTCCAGTCTGGTACATCTGTTTAGTGTTTTAGTGTTTACCTTGACTCCAGTCTGGTACATCTGTTTAGTGTTTACCTTGACTCCAGTCTGGTACATCTGTTTAGTGTTTACCTTGACTCCAGTCTGGTACATCTGTTTAGTGTTTACCTTGACTCCAGTCTGGTACATCTGTTTAGTGTTTTATTGTTTACCTTGACTCCAGTCTGGTACATCTGTTTAGTGTTTACCTTGACTCCAGTCTGGTACATCTGTTTAGTGTTTACCTTGACTCCAGTCTGGTACATCTGTTTAGTGTTTACCTTGACTCCAGTCTGGTACATCTGTTTAGTGTTTTAGTGTTTACCTTGACTCCAGTCTGGTACATCTGTTTAGTGTTTACCTTGACTCCAGTCTGGTACATCTGTTTAGTGTTTACCTTGACTCCAGTCTGGTACATCTGTTTAGTGTTTACCTTGACTCCAGTCTTGTACATCTGTTTAGTGTTTACCTTGACTCCAGTCTGGTACATCTGTTTAGTGTTTACCTTGACTCCAGTCTGGTACATCTGTTTCAGTGTTTTAGTGTTTACCTTGACTCCAGTCTTGTACATCTGTTTAGAGTTTACCTTGACTCCAGTCTGGTACATCTGTTTAGTGTTTTAGTGTTTACCTTGACTCCAGTCTGGTACATCTGTTTAGTGTTTACCTTGACTCCAGTCTGGTACATCTGTTTAGTGTTTACCTTGACTCCAGTCTGGTACATCTGTTTAGTGTTTACCTTGACTCCAGTCTGGTACATCTGTTTAGTGTTTACCTTGACTCCAGTCTGGTACATCTGTTTAGTGTTTACCTTGACTCCAGTCTGGTACATCTGTTTAGTGTTTTAGTGTTTACCTTGACTCCAGTCTGGTACATCTGTTTAGTGTTTACCTTGACTCCAGTCTGGTACATCTGTTTAGTGTTTTAGTGTTTACCTTGACCCCAGTCTGGTACATCTGTTTAGTGTTTACCTTGACTCCAGTCTGGTACATCTGTTTAGTGTTTTAGTGTTTACCTTGACTCCAGTCTGGTACATCTGTTTAGTGTTTACCTTGACTCCAGTCTGGTACATTTGTTTAGAGTTTACCTTGACTCCAGTCTGGTACATCTGTTTAGTGTTTACCTTGACTCCAGTCTGGTACATCTGTTTAGTGTTTACCTTGACTCCAGTCTGGTACATCTGTTTAGTGTTTACCTTGACTCCAGTCTGGTACATCTGTTTAGTGTTTACCTTGACTCCAGTCTGGTACATCTGTTTAGTGTTTTAGTGTTTACCTTGACTCCAGTCTGGTACATCTGTTTAGTGTTTACCTTGACTCCAGTCTGGTACATCTGTTTAGTGTTTACCTTGACTCCAGTCTGGTACATCTGTTTAGTGTTTTAGTGTTTACCTTTTACTCCAGTCTGGTACATCTGTTTAGTGTTTACCTTGACTCCAGTCTGGTACATCTGTTTAGTGTTTTAGTGTTTACCTTGACTCCAGTCTGGTACATCTGTTTAGTGTTTTAGTGTTTACCTTGACTCCAGTCTGGTACATCTGTTTAGTGTTTACCTTGACTCCAGTCTGGTACGTCTGTTTAGTGTTTACCTTGACTCCAGTCTGGTATATCTGTTTAGTGTTTACCTTGACTCCAGTCTGGTACATCTGTTTAGTGTTTACCTTGACTCCAGTCTGGTACATCTGTTTAGTGTTTTAGTGTTTACCTTGACTCCAGTCTGGTACATCTGTTTAGTGTTTTAGTGTTTACCTTGACTCCAGTCTGGTACATCTGTTTAGTGTTTTAGTGTTTACCTTGACTCCAGTCTGGTACATCTGTTTAGTGTTTACCTTGACTCCAGTCTGGTACATCTGTTTAGTGTTTACCTTGACTCCAGTCTGGTACATCTGTTTAGTGTTTTAGTGTTTACCTTGACTCCAGTCTGGTACATCTGTTTAGTGTTTACCTTGACTCCAGTCTGGTACATCTGTTTAGTGTTTACCTTGACTCCAGTCTGGTACATCTGTTTAGTGTTTACCTTGACTCCAGTCTGGTACATCTGTTTAGTGTTTTAGTGTTTACCTTGACTCCAGTCTGGTACATCTGTTTAGTGTTTACCTTGACTCCAGTCTGGTACATCTGTTTAGTGTTTTAGTGTTTACCTTGACTCCAGTCTGGTACATCTGTTTAGTGTTTACCTTGACTCCAGTCTGGTACATCTGTTTAGTGTTTACCTTGACTCCAGTCTGGTACATCTGTTTAGTGTTTACCTTGACTCCAGTCTGGTACATCTGTTTAGTGTTTTAGTGTTTACCTTGACTCCAGTCTGGTACATCTGTTTAGTGTTTACCTTGACTCCAGTCTGGTACATCTGTTTAGTGTTTACCTTGACTCCAGTCTGGTACATCTGTTTAGTGTTTACCTTGACTCCAGTCTTGTACATCTGTTTAGTGTTTACCTTGACTCCAGTCTGGTACATCTGTTTAGTGTTTACCTTGACTCCAGTCTGGTACATCTGTTTCAGTGTTTTAGTGTTTACCTTGACTCCAGTCTTGTACATCTGTTTAGAGTTTACCTTGACTCCAGTCTGGTACATCTGTTTAGTGTTTTAGTGTTTACCTTGACTCCAGTCTGGTACATCTGTTTAGTGTTTACCTTGACTCCAGTCTGGTACATCTGTTTAGTGTTTACCTTGACTCCAGTCTGGTACATCTGTTTAGTGATTACCTTGACTCCAGTCTGGTACATCTGTTTAGTGTTTACCTTGACTCCAGTCTGGTACATCTGTTTAGAGTTTACCTTGACTCCAGTCTGGTACATCTGTTTAGTGTTTTAGTGTTTACCTTGACTCCAGTCTGGTACATCTGTTTAGTGTTTACCTTGACTCCAGTCTGGTACATCTGTTTAGTGTTTTAGTGTTTACCTTGACTCCAGTCTGGTACATCTGTTTAGTGTTTACCTTGACTCCAGTCTGGTACATTTGTTTAGAGTTTACCTTGACTCCAGTCTGGTACATCTGTTTAGTGTTTACCTTGACTCCAGCCTGGTACATCTGTTTAGTGTTTAACTTGACTCCAGTCTGGTACATCTGTTTAGTGTTTTAGTGTTTACCTTGACTCCAGCCTGGTACATCTGTTTAGTGTTTTAGTGTGTACCTTGACTCCAGTCTGGTACATCTGTTTAGTGTTTACCTTGACTCCAGTCTGGTACATCTGTTTAGTTTTTACCTTGACTCCAGTCTGGTACATCTGTTTAGTGTTTTAGTGTTTACCTTGACTCCAGTCTGGTACATCTGTTTAGTGTTTACCTTGACTCCAGTCTGGTACATCTGTTTAGTGTTTTAGTGTTTACCTTGACTCCAGTCTGGTACATCTGTTTAGTGTTTTAGTGTTTACCTTGACTCCAGTCTGGTACATCTGTTTAGTGTTTACCTTGACTCCAGTCTGGTACATCTGTTTAGTGTTTTCCTTGACTCCAGTCTGGTACATCTGTTTAGTGTTTACCTTGACTCCAGTCTGGTACATCTGTTTAGTGTTTTAGTGTTTACCTTGACTCCAGTCTGGTACATCTGTTTAGCGTTTACCTTGACTCCAGTCTGGTACATCTGTTTAGTGTTTACCTTGACTCCAGTCTGGTACATCTGTTTAGTGTTTACCTTGACTCCAGTCTGGTACATCTGTTTAGTGTTTACCTTGACTCCAGTCTGGTACATCTGTTTAGTGTTTACCTTGACTCCAGTCTGGTACATCTGTTTAGTGTTTACCTTGACTCCAGTCTGGTACATCTGTTTAGTGTTTTAGTGTTTACCTTTTACTCCAGTCTGGTACATCTGTTTAGTGTTTACCTTGACTCCAGTCTGGTACATCTGTTTAGTGTTTTAGTGTTTACCTTGACTCCAGTCTGGTACATCTGTTTAGTGTTTTAGTGATTACCTTGACTCCAGTCTGGTACATCTGTTTAGTGTTTACCTTGACTCCAGTCTGGTACGTCTGTTTAGTGTTTACCTTGACTCCAGTCTGGTATATCTGTTTAGTGTTTACCTTGACTCCAGTCTGGTACATCTGTTTAGTGTTTACCTTGACTCCAGTCTGGTACATCTGTTTAGTGTTTTAGTGTTTACCTTGACTCCAGTCTGGTACATCTGTTTAGTGTTTTAGTGTTTACCTTGACTCCAGTCTGGTACATCTGTTTAGTGTTTTAGTGTTTACCTTGACTCCAGTCTGGTACATCTGTTTAGTGTTTACCTTGACTCCAGTCTGGTACATCTGTTTAGTGTTTACCTTGACTCCAGTCTGGTACATCTGTTTAGTGTTTACCTTGACTCCAGTCTGGTACATCTGTTTAGTGTTTTATTGTTTACCTTGACTCCAGTCTGGTACATCTGTTTAGTGTTTACCTTGACTCCAGTCTGGTACATCTGTTTAGTGTTTACCTTGACTCCAGTCTGGTACATCTGTTTAGTGTTTACCTTGACTCCAGTCTGGTACATCTGTTTAGTGTTTTAGTGTTTACCTTGACTCCAGTCTGGTACATCTGTTTAGTGTTTACCTTGACTCCAGTCTGGTACATCTGTTTAGTGTTTACCTTGACTCCAGTCTGGTACATCTGTTTAGTGTTTACCTTGACTCCAGTCTTGTACATCTGTTTAGTGTTTACCTTGACTCCAGTCTGGTACATCTGTTTAGTGTTTACCTTGACTCCAGTCTGGTACATCTGTTTCAGTGTTTTAGTGTTTACCTTGACTCCAGTCTTGTACATCTGTTTAGAGTTTACCTTGACTCCAGTCTGGTACATCTGTTTAGTGTTTTAGTGTTTACCTTGACTCCAGTCTGGTACATCTGTTTAGTGTTTACCTTGACTCCAGTCTGGTACATCTGTTTAGAGTTTACCTTGACTCCAGTCTGGTACATCTGTTTAGTGTTTTAGTGTTTACCTTGACTCCAGTCTGGTACATCTGTTTAGTGTTTACCTTGACTCCAGTCTGGTACATCTGTTTAGTGTTTTAGTGTTTACCTTGACTCCAGTCTGGTACATCTGTTTAGTGTTTACCTTGACTCCAGTCTGGTACATTTGTTTAGAGTTTACCTTGACTCCAGTCTGGTACATCTGTTTAGTGTTTACCTTGACTCCAGTCTGGTACATCTGTTTAGTGTTTACCTTGACTCCAGTCTGGTACATCTGTTTAGTGTTTACCTTGACTCCAGTCTGGTACATCTGTTTAGTGTTTACCTTGACTCCAGTCTGGTACATCTGTTTAGTGTTTTAGTGTTTACCTTGACTCCAGTCTGGTACATCTGTTTAGTGTTTACCTTGACTCCAGTCTGGTACATCTGTTTAGTGTTTACCTTGACTCCAGTCTGGTACATCTGTTTAGTGTTTTTGTGTTTACCTTTTACTCCAGTCTGGTACATCTGTTTAGTGTTTACCTTGACTCCAGTCTGGTACATCTGTTTAGTGTTTTAGTGTTTACCTTGACTCCAGTCTGGTACATCTGTTTAGTGTTTTAGTGTTTACCTTGACTCCAGTCTGGTACATCTGTTTAGTGTTTACCTTGACTCCAGTCTGGTACGTCTGTTTAGTGTTTACCTTGACTCCAGTCTGGTATATCTGTTTAGTGTTTACCTTGACTCCAGTCTGGTACATCTGTTTAGTGTTTACCTTGACTCCAGTCTGGTACATCTGTTTAGTGTTTTAGTGTTTACCTTGACTCCAGTCTGGTACATCTGTTTAGTGTTTTAGTGTTTACCTTGACTCCAGTCTGGTACATCTGTTTAGTGTTTTAGTGTTTACCTTGACTCCAGTCTGGTACATCTGTTTAGTGTTTACCTTGACTCCAGTCTGGTACATCTGTTTAGTGTTTACCTTGACTCCAGTCTGGTACATCTGTTTAGTGTTTACCTTGACTCCAGTCTGGTACCTCTGTTTAGTGTTTTAGTGTTTACCTTGACTCCAGTCTGGTACATCGATTTAGTGTTTACCTTGACTCCAGTCTGGTACATCTGTTTAGTGTTTACCTTGACTCCAGTCTGGTACATCTGTTTAGTGTTTACCTTGACTCCAGTCTGGTACATCTGTTTAGTGTTTTAGTGTTTACCTTGACTCCAGTCTGGTACATCTGTTTAGTGTTTACCTTGACTCCAGTCTGGTACATCTGTTTAGTGTTTACCTTGACTCCAGTCTGGTACATCTGTTTAGTGTTTACCTTGACTCCAGTCTTGTACATCTGTTTAGTGTTTACCTTGACTCCAGTCTGGTACATCTGTTTAGTGTTTACCTTGACTCCAGTCTGGTACATCTGTTTCAGTGTTTTAGTGTTTACCTTGACTCCAGTCTTGTACATCTGTTTAGAGTTTACCTTGACTCCAGTCTGGTACATCTGTTTAGTGTTTTAGTGTTTACCTTGACTCCAGTCTGGTACATCTGTTTAGTGTTTACCTTGACTCCAGTCTGGTACATCTGTTTAGTGTTTACCTTGACTCCAGTCTGGTACATCTGTTTAGTGTTTACCTTGACTCCAGTCTGGTACATCTGTTTAGTGTTTACCTTGACTCCAGTCTGGTACATTTGTTTAGAGTTTACCTTGACTCCAGTCTGGTACATCTGTTTAGTGTTTACCTTGACTCCAGCCTGGTACATCTGTTTAGTGTTTAACTTGACTCCAGTCTGGTACATCTGTTTAGTGTTTTAGTGTTTACCTTGACTCCAGCCTGGTACATCTGTTTAGTGTTTTAGTGTGTACCTTGACTCCAGTCTGGTACATCTGTTTAGTGTTTACCTTGACTCCAGTCTGGTACATCTGTTTAGTTTTTACCTTGACTCCAGTCTGGTACATCTGTTTAGTGTTTTAGTGTTTACCTTGACTCCAGTCTGGTACATCTGTTTAGTGTTTACCTTGACTCCAGTCTGGTACATCTGTTTAGTGTTTTAGTGTTTACCTTGACTCCAGTCTGGTACATCTGTTTAGTGTTTTAGTGTTTACCTTGACTCCAGTCTGGTCATCTGTTTAGTGTTTACCTTGACTCCAGTCTGGTACATCTGTTTAGTGTTTACCTTGACTCCAGTCTGGTACATCTGTTTAGTGTTTTCCTTGACTCCAGTCTGGTACATCTGTTTAGTGTTTACCTTGACTCCAGTCTGGTACATCTGTTTAGTGTTTTAGTGTTTACCTTGACTCCAGTCTGGTACATCTGTTTAGTGTTTACCTTGACTCCAGTCTGGTACATCTGTTTAGTGTTTACCTTGACTCCAGTCTGGTACATCTGTTTAGTGTTTTAGTGTTTACCTTGACTCCAGTCTGGTACATCTGTTTAGTGTTTACCTTGACTCCAGTCTGGTACATCTGTTTAGTGTTTTAGTGTTTACCTTTGACTCCAGTCTGGTACATCTGTTTAGTGTTTACCTTGACTCCAGTCTGGTACATCTGTTTAGTGTTTTAGTGTTTACCTTGACTCCAGTCTGATACATCTGTTTAGTGTTTACCTTGACTCCAGTCTGGTACATCTGTTTAGTGTTTACCTTGACTCCAGTCTGGTACATCTGTTTAGTGTTTACCTTGACTCCAGTCTGGTACATCTGTTTAGTGTTTACCTTGACTCCAGTCTGGTACATCTGTTTAGTGTTTACCTTGACTCCAGTCTGGTACATCTGTTTAGTGTTTACCTTGACTCCAGTCTGGTACATCTGTTTAGTGTTTTAGTGTTTACCTTGACTCCAGTCTGGTACGTCTGTTTAGTGTTTACCTTGACTCCAGTCTGGTACATCTGTTTAGTGTTTACCTTGACTCCAGTCTGGTACATCTGTTTAGTGTTTACCTTGACTCCAGTCTGGTACATCTGTTTAGTGTTTTAGTGTTTACCTTGACTCCAGTCTGGTACATCTGTTTAGTGTTTACCTTGACTCCAGTCTGGTACATCTGTTTAGTGTTTACCTTGACTCCAGTCTGATACATCTGTTTAGTGTTTTAGTGTTTACCTTGACTCCAGTCTGGTACATCTGTTTAGTGTTTACCTTGACTCCAGTCTGGTACATCTGTTTAGTGTTTACCTTGACTCCAGTCTGGTACATCTGTTTAGTGTTTACCTTGACTCCAGTCTGGTACATCTGTTTAGTGTTTACCTTGACTCCAGTCTGGTACATCTGTTTAGTGTTTTAGTGTTTACCTTGACTCCAGTCTGGTACATCTGTTTAGTGTTTTAGTGTTTACCTTGACTCCAGTCTGGTACATCTGTTTAGTGTTTACCTTGACTCCAGTCTGGTACATCTGTTTAGTGTTTACCTTGACTCCAGTCTGGTACATCTGTTTAGTGTTTTAGTGTTTACCTTGACTCCAGTCTGGTCATCTGTTTAGTGTTTACCTTGACTCCAGTCTGGTACATCTGTTTAGTGTTTTAGTGTTTACCTTTTACTCCAGTCTGGTACATCTGTTTAGTGTTTACCTTGACTCCAGTCTGGTACATCTGTTTAGTGTTTTAGTGTTTACCTTGACTCCAGTCTGGTACATCTGTTTAGTGTTTTAGTGTTTACCTTGACTCCAGTCTGGTACATCTGTTTAGTGTTTACCTTGACTCCAGTCTGGTACGTCTGTTTAGTGTTTACCTTGACTCCAGTCTGGTATATCTGTTTAGTGTTTACCTTGACTCCAGTCTGGTACATCTGTTTAGTGTTTACCTTGACTCCAGTCTGGTACATCTGTTTAGTGTTTTAGTGTTTACCTTGACTCCAGTCTGGTACATCTGTTTAGTGTTTTAGTGTTTACCTTGACTCCAGTCTGGTACATCTGTTTAGTGTTTTAGTGTTTACCTTGACTCCAGTCTGGTACATCTGTTTAGTGTTTACCTTGACTCCAGTCTGGTACATCTGTTTAGTGTTTACCTTGACTCCAGTCTGGTACATCTGTTTAGTGTTTACCTTGACTCCAGTCTGGTACAACTGTTTAGTGTTTTAGTGTTTACCTTGACTCCAGTCTGGTACATCTGTTTAGTGTTTACCTTGACTCCAGTCTGGTACATCTGTTTAGTGTTTACCTTGACTCCAGTCTGGTACATCTGTTTAGTGTTTACCTTGACTCCAGTCTTGTACATCTGTTTAGTGTTTACCTTGACTCCAGTCTGGTACATCTGTTTAGAGTTTACCTTGACTCCAGTCTGGTACATCTGTTTAGTGTTTTAGTGTTTACCTTGACTCCAGTCTGGTACATCTGTTCAGTGTTTTAGTGTTTACCTTGACTCCAGTCTTGTACATCTGTTTAGAGTTTACCTTGACTCCAGTCTGGTACATCTGTTTAGTGTTTTAGTGTTTACCTTGACTCCAGTCTGGTACATCTGTTTAGTGTTTACCTTGACTCCAGTCTGGTACATCTGTTTAGTGTTTACCTTGACTCCAGTCTGGTACATCTGTTTAGTGTTTACCTTGACTCCAGTCTGGTACATCTGTTTAGTGTTTACCTTGACTCCAGTCTGGTACATCTGTTTAGTGTTTACCTTGACTCCAGTCTGGTACATCTGTTTAGAGTTTACCTTGACTCCAGTCTGGTACATCTGTTTAGTGTTTTAGTGTTTACCTTGACTCCAGTCTGGTACATCTGTTTAGTGTTTACCTTGACTCCAGTCTGGTACATCTGTTTAGTGTTTTAGTGTTTACCTTGACTCCAGTCTGGTACATCTGTTTAGTGTTTACCTTGACTCCAGTCTGGTACATCTGTTTAGTGTTTACCTTGACTCCAGTCTTGTACATCTGTTTAGTGTTTACCTTGACTCCAGTCTGGTACATCTGTTTAGAGTTTACCTTGACTCCAGTCTGGTACATCTGTTTAGTGTTTTAGTGTTTACCTTGACTCCAGTCTGGTACATCTGTTCAGTGTTTTAGTGTTTACCTTGACTCCAGTCTTGTACATCTGTTTAGAGTTTACCTTGACTCCAGTCTGGTACATCTGTTTAGTGTTTTAGTGTTTACCTTGACTCCAGTCTGGTACATCTGTTTAGTGTTTACCTTGACTCCAGTCTGGTACATCTGTTTAGTGTTTACCTTGACTCCAGTCTGGTACATCTGTTTAGTGTTTACCTTGACTCCAGTCTGGTACATCTGTTTAGTGTTTACCTTGACTCCAGTCTGGTACATCTGTTTAGTGTTTACCTTGACTCCAGTCTGGTACATCTGTTTAGAGTTTACCTTGACTCCAGTCTGGTACATCTGTTTAGTGTTTTAGTGTTTACCTTGACTCCAGTCTGGTACATCTGTTTAGTGTTTACCTTGACTCCAGTCTGGTACATCTGTTTAGTGTTTTAGTGTTTACCTTGACTCCAGTCTGGTACATCTGTTTAGTGTTTACCTTGACTCCAGTCTGGTACATCTGTTTAGTGTTTTAGTGTTTACCTTGACTCCAGTCTGGTACATCTGTTTAGTGTTTACCTTGACTCCAGTCTGGTACATCTGTTTAGAGTTTACCTTGACTCCAGTCTGGTACATCTGTTTAGTGTTTTAGTGTTTACCTTGACTCCAGTCTGGTACATCTGTTTAGTGTTTACCTTGACTCCAGTCTGGTACATCTGTTTAGTGTTTTAGTGTTTACCTTGACTCCAGTCTGGTACATCTGTTTAGTGTTTACCTTGACTCCAGTCTGGTACATCTGTTTAGTGTTTACCTTGACTCCAGTCTGATACATCTGTTTAGTGTTTTAGTGTTTACCTTGACTCCAGTCTGGTACATCTGTTTAGTGTTTACCTTGACTCCAGTCTGGTACATCTGTTTAGTGTTTACCTTGACTCCAGTCTGGTACATCTATTTAGTGTTTTAGTGTTTACCTTGACTCCAGTCTGGTACATCTGTTTAGTGTTTACCTTGACTCCAGTCTGGTACATCTGTTTAGTGTTTACCTTGACTCCAGTCTGGTACATCTGTTTAGTGTTTTAGTGTTTACCTTGACTCCAGTCTGGTACATCTGTTTAGTGTTTTAGTGTTTACCTTGACTCCAGTCTGGTACATCTGTTTAGTGTTTTAGTGTTTACCTTGACTCCAGTCTGGTCATCTGTTTAGTGTTTACCTTGACTCCAGTCTGGTACATCTGTTTAGTGTTTACCTTGACTCCAGTCTGGTACATCTGTTTAGTGTTTACCTTGACTCCAGTCTGGTACATCTGTTTAGTGTTTTAGTGTTTACCTTGACTCCAGTCTGGTCATCTGTTTAGTGTTTACCTTGACTCCAGTCTGGTACATCTGTTTAGTGTTTACCTTGACTCCAGTCTGGTACATCTGTTTAGTGTTTTAGTGTTTACCTTGACTCCAGTCTGGTACATCTTGTTAGTGTTTACCTTGACTCCAGTCTGGTACATCTGTTTAGTGTTTTAGTGTTTACCTTTTACTCCAGTCTGGTACATCTGTTTAGTGTTTACCTTGACTCCAGTCTGGTACATCTGTTTAGTGTTTTAGTGTTTACCTTGACTCCAGTCTGGTACATCTGTTTAGTGTTTTAGTGTTTACCTTGACTCCAGTCTGGTACATCTGTTTAGTGTTTACCTTGACTCCAGTCTGGTACGTCTGTTTAGTGTTTACCTTGACTCCAGTCTGGTATATCTGTTTAGTGTTTACCTTGACTCCAGTCTGGTACATCTGTTTAGTGTTTACCTTGACTCCAGTCTGGTACATCTGTTTAGTGTTTTAGTGTTTACCTTGACTCCAGTCTGGTACATCTGTTTAGTGTTTTAGTGTTTACCTTGACTCCAGTCTGGTACATCTGTTTAGTGTTTTAGTGTTTACCTTGACTCCAGTCTGGTACATCTGTTTAGTGTTTACCTTGACTCCAGTCTGGTACATCTGTTTAGTGTTTACCTTGACTCCAGTCTGGTACATCTGTTTAGTGTTTACCTTGACTCCAGTCTGGTACATCTGTTTAGTGTTTTAGTGTTTACCTTGACTCCAGTCTGGTACATCTGTTTAGTGTTTACCTTGACTCCAGTCTGGTACATCTGTTTAGTGTTTACCTTGACTCCAGTCTGGTACATCTGTTTAGTGTTTACCTTGACTCCAGTCTTGTACATCTGTTTAGTGTTTACCTTGACTCCAGTCTGGTACATCTGTTTAGTGTTTACCTTGACTCCAGTCTGGTACATCTGTTCAGTGTTTTAGTGTTTACCTTGACTCCAGTCTTGTACATCTGTTTAGAGTTTACCTTGACTCCAGTCTGGTACATCTGTTTAGTGTTTTAGTGTTTACCTTGACTCCAGTCTGGTACATCTGTTTAGTGTTTACCTTGACTCCAGTCTGGTACATCTGTTTAGTGTTTACCTTGACTCCAGTCTGGTACATCTGTTTAGTGTTTACCTTGACTCCAGTCTGGTACATCTGTTTAGTGTTTACCTTGACTCCAGTCTGGTACATCTGTTTAGTGTTTACCTTGACTCCAGTCTGGTACATCTGTTTAGAGTTTACCTTGACTCCAGTCTGGTACATCTGTTTAGTGTTTTAGTGTTTACCTTGACTCCAGTCTGGTACATCTGTTTAGTGTTTACCTTGACTCCAGTCTGGTACATCTGTTTAGTGTTTTAGTGTTTACCTTGACTCCAGTCTGGTACATCTGTTTAGTGTTTACCTTGACTCCAGTCTGGTACATCTGTTTAGTGTTTACCTTGACTCCAGTCTGGTACATTTGTTTAGAGTTTACCTTGACTCCAGTCTGGTACATCTGTTTAGTGTTTACCTTGACTCCAGTCTGGTACATCTGTTTAGTGTTTACCTTGACTCCAGTCTGGTACATCTGTTTAGTGTTTTAGTGTTTACCTTGACTCCAGCCTGGTACATCTGTTTAGTGTTTTAGTGTTTACCTTGACTCCAGTCTGGTACATCTGTTTAGTGTTTACCTTGACTCCAGTCTGGTACATCTGTTTAGTGTTTACCTTGACTCCAGTCTGGTACATCTGTTTAGTTTTTACCTTGACTCCAGTCTGGTACATCTGTTTAGTGTTTTAGTGTTTACCTTGACTCCAGTCTGGTACATCTGTTTAGTGTTTACCTTGACTCCAGTCTGGTACATCTGTTTAGTGTTTTAGTGATTACCTTGACTCCAGTCTGGTACATCTGTTTAGTGTTTTAGTGTTTACCTTGACTCCAGTCTGGTACATCTGTTTAGTGTTTACCTTGACTCCAGTCTGGTACATCTGTTTAGTGTTTTAGTGTTTACCTTGACTCCAGTCTGGTACATCTGTTTAGTGTTTACCTTGACTCCAGTCTGGTACATCTGTTTAGTGTTTACCTTGACTCCAGTCTGGTACATCTGTTTAGTGTTTTAGTGTTTACCTTGACTCCAGTCTGGTACATCTGTTTAGTGTTTTAGTGTTTACCTTGACTCCAGTCTGGTACATCTGTTTAGTGTTTTAGTGTTTACCTTGACTCCAGTCTGGTACATCTGTTTAGTGTTTACCTTGACTCCAGTCTGGTACATCTGTTCAGTGTTTACCTTGACTCCAGTCTGGTACATCTGTTTAGTGTTTACCTTGACTCCAGTCTGGTACATCTGTTTAATGTTTTAGTGTTTACCTTGACTCCAGTCTGGTACATCTGTTTAGTGTTTACCTTGACTCCAGTCTGGTACATCTGTTTAGTGTTTACCTTGACTCCAGTCTGGTACATCTGTTTAGTGTTTACCTTGACTCCAGTCTTGTACATCTGTTTAGTGTTTACCTTGACTCCAGTCTGGTACATCTGTTTAGTGTTTACCTTGACTCCAGTCTGGTACATCTGTTCAGTGTTTTAGTGTTTACCTTGACTCCAGTCTTGTACATCTGTTTAGAGTTTACCTTGACTCCAGTCTGGTACATCTGTTTAGTGTTTTAGTGTTTACCTTGACTCCAGTCTGGTACATCTGTTTAGTGTTTACCTTGACTCCAGTCTGGTACATCTGTTTAGTGTTTACCTTGACTCCAGTCTGGTACATCTGTTTAGTGTTTACCTTGACTCCAGTCTGGTACATCTGTTTAGTGTTTACCTTGACTCCAGTCTGGTACATCTGTTTAGAGTTTACCTTGACTCCAGTCTGGTACATCTGTTTAGTGTTTTAGTGTTTACCTTGACTCCAGTCTGGTACATCTGTTTAGTGTTTACCTTGACTCCAGTCTGGTACATCTGTTTAGTGTTTTAGTGTTTACCTTGACTCCAGTCTGGTACATCTGTTTAGTGTTTACCTTGACTCCAGTCTGGTACATCTGTTTAGTGTTTTAGTGTTTACCTTGACTCCAGTCTGGTACATCTGTTTAGTGTTTACCTTGACTCCAGTCTGGTACATTTGTTTAGAGTTTACCTTGACTCCAGTCTGGTACATCTGTTTAGTGTTTACCTTGACTCCAGTCTGGTACATCTGTTTAGTGTTTACCTTGACTCCAGTCTGGTACATCTGTTTAGTGTTTTAGTGTTTACCTTGACTCCAGCCTGGTACATCTGTTTAGTGTTTTAGTGTTTACCTTGACTCCAGTCTGGTACATCTGTTTAGTGTTTACCTTGACTCCAGTCTGGTACATCTGTTTAGTGTTTACCTTGACTCCAGTCTGGTACATCTGTTTAGTTTTTACCTTGACTCCAGTCTGGTACATCTGTTTAGTGTTTTAGGGTTTACCTTGACTCCAGTCTGGTACATCTGTTTAGTGTTTACCTTGACTCCTGTCTGGTACATCTGTTTAGTGTTTTAGTGTTTACCTTGACTCCAGTCTGGTACATCTGTTTAGTGTTTTAGTGTTTACCTTGACTCCAGTCTGGTACATCTGTTTAGTGTTTTATTGTTTACCTTGACTCCAGTCTGGTACATCTGTTTAGTGTTTACCTTGACTCCAGTCTGGTACATCTGTTTAGTGTTTACCTTGACTCCAGTCTGGTACATCTGTTTAGTGTTTACCTTGACTCCAGTCTGGTACATCTGTTTAGTGTTTTAGTGTTTACCTTGACTCCAGTCTGGTACATCTGTTTAGTGTTTACCTTGACTTCAGTCTGCTACATCTGTTTAGTGTTTACCTTGACTCCAGTCTGGTACATCTGTTTAGTGTTTACCTTGACTCCAGTCTGGTACATCTGTTTAGTGTTTACCTTGACTCCAGTCTGGTACATCTGTTTAGTGTTTTAGTGTTTACCTTGACTCCAGTCTGGTACATCTGTTGAGTTTTTTAGTGTTTACCTTGACTCCAGTCTGGTACATCTGTTTAGTGTTTTAGTGTTTACCTTGACTCCAGTCTGGTACATCTGTTTAGTGTTTACCTTGACTCCAGTCTGGTACATCTGTTTAGTGTTTACCTTGACTCCAGTCTGGTACATCTGTTTAGTGTTTACCTTGACTCCAGTCTGGTACATCTGTTTAGTGTTTACCTTGACTCCAGTCTGGTACATCTGTTTAGTGTTTACCTTGACTCCAGTCTTGTACATCTGTTTAGTGTTTACCTTGACTCCAGTCTGGTACATCTGTTTAGTGTTTACCTTGACTCCAGTCTGGTACATCTGTTCAGTGTTTTAGTGTTTACCTTGACTCCAGTCTTGTACATCTGTTTAGAGTTTACCTTGACTCCAGTCTGGTACATCTGTTTAGTGTTTTAGTGTTTACCTTGACTCCAGTCTGGTACATCTGTTTAGTGTTTACCTTGACTCCAGTCTGGTACATCTGTTTAGTGTTTACCTTGACTCCAGTCTGGTACATCTGTTTAGTGTTTACCTTGACTCCAGTCTGGTACATCTGTTTAGTGTTTACCTTGACTCCAGTCTGGTACATCTGTTTAGAGTTTACCTTGACTCCAGTCTGGTACATCTGTTTAGTGTTTTAGTGTTTACCTTGACTCCAGTCTGGTACATCTGTTTAGTGTTTACCTTGACTCCAGTCTGGTACATCTGTTTAGTGTTTTAGTGTTTACCTTGACTCCAGTCTGGTACATCTGTTTAGTGTTTACCTTGACTCCAGTCTGGTACATCTGTTTAGTGTTTTAGTGTTTACCTTGACTCCAGTCTGGTACATCTGTTTAGTGTTTACCTTGACTCCAGTCTGGTACATTTGTTTAGAGTTTACCTTGACTCCAGTCTGGTACATCTGTTTAGTGTTTACCTTGACTCCAGTCTGGTACATCTGTTTAGTGTTTACCTTGACTCCAGTCTGGTACATCTGTTTAGTGTTTTAGTGTTTACCTTGACTCCAGCCTGGTACATCTGTTTAGTGTTTTAGTGTTTACCTTGACTCCAGTCTGGTACATCTGTTTAGTGTTTACCTTGACTCCAGTCTGGTACATCTGTTTAGTGTTTACCTTGACTCCAGTCTGGTACATCTGTTTAGTTTTTACCTTGACTCCAGTCTGGTACATCTGTTTAGTGTTTTAGTGTTTACCTTGACTCCAGTCTGGTACATCTGTTTAGTGTTTACCTTGACTCCAGTCTGGTACATCTGTTTAGTGTTTTAGTGTTTACCTTGACTCCAGTCTGGTACATCTGTTTAGTGTTTTAGTGTTTACCTTGACTCCAGTCTGGTACATCTGTTTAGTGTTTACCTTGACTCCAGTCTGGTACATCTGTTTAGTGTTTTAGTGTTTACCTTGACTCCAGTCTGGTACATCTGTTTAGTGTTTACCTTGACTCCAGTCTGGTACATCTGTTTAGTGTTTACCTTGACTCCAGTCTGGTACATCTGTTTAGTGTTTACCTTGACTCCAGTCTGGTACATCTGTTTAGTGTTTACCTTGACTCCAGTCTGGTACATCTGTTTAGTGTTTACCTTGACTCCAGTCTGGTACATCTGTTTAGTGTTTTAGTGTTTACCTTTGACTCCAGTCTGGTACATCTGTTTAGTGTTTTAGTGTTTACCTTGACTCCAGTCTGGTACATCTGTTTAGTGTTTACCTTGACTCCAGTCTGGTACATCTGTTTAGTGTTTTAGTGTTTACCTTGACTCCAGTCTGGTACATCTGTTTAGTGTTTTAGTGTTTACCTTGACTCCAGTCTGGTACATCTGTTTAGTGTTTACCTTGACTCCAGTCTGGTACATCTGTTTAGTGTTTACCTTGACTCCAGTCTGGTACATCTGTTTAGTGTTTACCTTGACTCCAGTCTGGTACATCTGTTTAGTGTTTACCTTGACTCCAGTCTGGTACATCTGTTTAGTGTTTTAGTGTTTACCTTTGACTCCAGTCTGGTACATCTGTTTAGTGTTTACCTTGACTCCAGTCTGGTACATCTGTTTAGTGTTTTAGTGGTTTTTGTGTTTTTGTATGTAGAGGGTACAGGACTCTGGGGTGATATATAGAGGTTAAAGGACTCTGGGGTGATATGTAGAGGGTACAGGACTCTGGGGTGATATGTAGAGGGTAAAGGACTCTGGGGTGATATATAGATTGTACAGGACTCTGGGGTGATATGTAGAGGGTAAAGGACTCTGGGGTGATATATAGATTGTACAGGACTCTGGGGTGATATGTAGAGGGTAAAGGACTCTGGGGTGATATATAGATTGTACAGGACTCTGGGGTGATATGTAGAGGGTATAGGACTCTGGGGTGATATGTAGAGGGTACAGGACTCTGGGGTGATATATAGAGGGTATAGGACTCTGGGGTGATATATAGATTGTACAGGACTCTGGGGTGATATATAGAGGGTACAGGACTCTGGGGTGATATATAGATTGTACAGGACTCTGGGGTGATATATAGAGGGTACAGGACTCTGGGGTGATATATAGAGGGTACAGGACTCTGGGGTGATATATATAGAGGGTACAGGACTCTGGGGTGATATGTAGAGGGTACAGGACTCTGGGGTGATATGTAGAGGGTACAGGACTCTGGGGTGATATGTTGAGGGTACAGGACTCTGGGGTGATATATAGAGGGTACAGGACTCTGAGGTGATATGTAAAGGGTACAGGACTCTGGGGTGATATAGCTGCCGCTTTGGCAGGAACGAACAAGGATCCATAATAAACCCCAGGAAGAGTAGCTGCTACCTTGGCAGGAACTAATGGGGATCCATAATAAACCCCAGGAAGAGTAGCTGCTGCCTTGGCAGGAACTAATGTGGATCCGTAATAAACCCCAGGAAGAGTAGCTGCTGCCTTGGCAGGAACTAATGGGGATCCATAATAAACACCAGGAAGAGTAGCTGCTACCTTGGCAGGAACTAATGGGGATCCATAATAAACACCAGGAAGAGTAGCTGCTACCTTGGCAGAAACTAATGGGGATTCATAATAAACCCCAGGTAGAGTAGCTGCTGCCTTGGCAGGAACTAATGGGGATCCATAATAAACACCAGGAAGAGTAGCTGCTACCTTGGCAGGAACTAATGGGGATTCATAATAAACCCCAGGAAGAGTAGCTGCTGCCTTAGCAGGAACTAATGGGGATTCATAATAAACCCCAGGTAGACTAGCTGCTGCCTTAGCAGGAACTAATGGGGATTCATAATAAACCTCAGGAAGAGTAGCTGCTGCCTTGGCAACGGCTAATGGGGATCCATAATAAACCCCAGGAAGAGTAGCTGCTGCCTTGGCAACGGCTAATGGGGATTCATAATGAACCTCAGGAAGAGTAGCTGCTGCCTGTGCAACGGCTAATGGGGATCCATAATAAACCCCAGGAAGAGTAGCTGCTGCCTTGGCAACGGCTAATGGGGATCCATAATATACCCCAGGAAGAGTAGCTGCTGCCTTGGCAACGGCTAATGGGGATCCATAATATACCCCAGGAAGAGTAGCTGCTGCCTTGGCAACGGCTAATGGGGATCCATAATATACCCCAGGAAGAGTAGCTGCTGCCTTGGCAACGGCTAATGGGGATCCATAATAAACCCCAGGAAGAGTAGCTGCTGCCCGGCTAATGAGGATCCGTAATAAATACAAATATCAAGGATCATTCAGCTATTTGATGTTGAATTTTAGCATCTCTTAAGGTATCACAAATAATATATAAAACAATTATTTGCTGAAACATTGAATTTAGCCTTAGAGCGATTAGCCAATAGAAACACGTTGAAAACGAGCTTCATACATGGACAAACAGATAGTCCAAAAAAATACAGAAACTATCTCAAGGAAGTTTGTTCTGAAGTGTCTGTCCTATATCTGAGAGACATAAGAAAGCTCAGCAAATGTTTAATTTTTTAATTTTTTTCCTGTTTATTTTTACCCCTTAGGCACTAAACTATCTCCATATTCATTTTTTTTTAACGGGTACAGGGGCTCTTCAGACAAGTCTTATGATGCCTGTGGGTGTCCTATAGAAAAACAACTGACAAGTACAGTACCAGTCATATGTTTGGATACACCTTCTCATTCAAGGGTTTTTCTTTATTTGGACTATTTTCTACATTGAAGAATAATAGTGAAGACATCAAAACTATGAAATAACACATCATGAAGCAGAATACCGGTAACCCTTCTCTTTTGGTTCCACTAGTTAATGAAAACCAGTAACACTTCTCTTGTGGTTCCATTAGTTAATGAAAACCAGTCACCCTTCTCTTGTGGTTCCACTAGTTAATGAAAACCAGTAACACTTCTCTTGCGGTTCCCCTAGTTAATGAAAACCAGTAACCCTTCTCTTTTGGTTCCACTAGTTAATGAAAACCAGTAACACGTATCTTGTGGTTCCACTAGTTAATGAAAACTAGTAACCCTTCTCTTTTGGTTCCACTAGTTAATGAAAACCAGTAACCCTTCTCTTGTGGTTCCACTAGTTAATGAAAACCAGTAACACGTCTCTTTTGGTTCCACTAACCAGTAACCCTTCTCTTGTGGTTCCACTAGTTAATGAAAACCAGTAACCCTTCTCTTGTGGTTCCACTAGTTAATGAAAACCAGTAACACGTCTCTTTTGGTTCCACTAGTTAATGAAAACCAGTAACACTTCTCTTGTGGTTCCACTAGTTAATGAAAACCAGTAACCCTTCTCTTGTGGTTCCACTAGTTAATGAAAACCAGTAACACGTCTCTTTTGGTTCCACTAGTTAATGAAAACCAGTAACACTTCTCTTTTGGTTCCACAGTTTCACAACTGATAGATTTTATAGTTGAAAAAAAAGCAATTACAATGAAAAGCTTCTAACAATAACAAATCAGGTTCTGTTCTTCCCTTAGCCCAAAAGTCTTCTGATTTCTAATTCTAATACATCAGTCATTTCCTGATCTGTCTTCCCCAGAATCTCCGCTCTACTCCCTATATTTTACATTGGGTTTTATACCCCCTGACTGCTTTGACTACAGCCACACAATACATCCTCCTCTTTACACGAGACATTTAAGCAAAGTTACGTACCACATTGTCCCCTTTACACGTGATGTTTACACAGAGTCAGGTAACACATTGTCTCCTCTACACATGATGTTTACACAGAGTCAGGTAACACATTGTCCACTTTACACGTGATGTTTACACAGAGTCAGGTACCACATTGTCCCCTTTACACGTGATGTTTACACAGAGTCAGGTAACACATTGTCCCCTTCACATGTGATGTTTACACAGAGTCAGGTACCACATTGTCTCCTTTACACGTGATGTTTACACAGAGTCAGGTAACACATTGTCCCCTTCACATGTGATGTTTACACAGTCAGGTAACACATTGTCCCCTTCACATGTGATGTTTACACAGAGTCAGGTAACACATTGTCTCCTTTACACGTGATGTTTACACAGAGTCAGGTAACACATTGTCTCCTTTACACGTGATGTTTACACAGAGTCAGGTAACTCACTCATTGGCTCCTCTACACGTGATGTTTACACAGAGTCAGGTAACTCATTTTCTCCTTTACACGTGATGTTTACACAGAGTCAGGTAACTCACTCATTGGCTCCTCTACACATGATGTTTACACAGAGTTAGGTAACTCACTCATTGTCTCCTTCACACGTGATGTTTACACAGTCAGGTAACACATTGTCTCCTCTACACGTGATGTTTACACAGAGTCAGGTAACACATTGGTTCTTTATAGGTGATCCGCGGTGTCATCTGCTACCACAATCCGTGGTGTCATCTGCTTCATGGCCCACGTGCCATCAGGCAATTCTACCAAATCAATCCCAGGGCCGTGATTTGACAGGGGTGTCGCCATATAAGATGAACCTTCACCCCTCTTCTCTCTACCTCTGTCTGGGTTCTGCTGCTACCCAGCTGTCTGTGGTTGAGGCCTCTTCTCTCTACCTCTGTCTGGGTTCTGCTGCTTCCCATCTGTCTGTGGTTGAGGCCTCTTCTCTCTACCTCTGTCTGGGTTCTGCTGCTACCCAGCTGTCTGTGGTTGAGGGCTCTTCTCTCTACCTCTGTCTGGGTTCTGCTGCTTCCCATCTGTCTGTGGTTGAGGCCTCTTCTCTCTACCTCTGTCTGGGTTCTGCTGCTTCCCATCTGTCTGTGGTTGAGGCCTCTTCTCTCTACCTCTGGGTTCTGCTGCTTCCCATCTGTCTGTGGTTGAGGCCTCTTCTCTCTACCTCTGTCTGGGTTCTGCTGCTACCCAGCTGTCTGTGGTTGAGGCCTCTTCTCTCTACCTCTGTCTGGGTTCTGCTGCTTCCCATCTGTCTGTGGTTGAGGCCTCTTCTCTCTACCTCTGGGTTCTGCTGCTTCCCATCTGTCTGTGGTTGAGGCCTCTTCTCTCTACCTCTGTCTGGGTTCTGCTGCTACCCATCTGTCTGTGGTTGAGACCTCTTCTCTCTACCTCTGGGTTCTGCTGCTACCCATCTGTCTGTGGTTGAGGCCTCTTCTCTCTACCTCTGGGTTCTGCTCATACCCAGCTGTCTGTGGTTGAGGCCTCTTCTCTCTACCTCTGTCTGGGTTCTGCTGCTACCCATCTGTCTGTGGTTGAGGCCTCTTCTCTCTACCTCTGGGTTCTGCTCATACCCAGCTGTCAGTGGTTGGCTGCAAGATCAGGTGCGCGTGTGTTCTCTATGAAATAGAGTAGGTTATAGACTATGCACGGGCGGAGAAGCACAGGGCAGTTATCTTTCCAAGGAAGTGGACTTCCTAAATAGGCCTATGATGAGGCTATAGTTTACTACATTGCCTAGAAAAAGGCCTAAATATTGATCAATCATATTTCTCTGTCTGAAAATCTCCCCACTCCTTAAAGGGTAGGTAATAATAATAGCCGAAGAGAAAGTACAAGTCTCTCCAATTCTGCTCTCTCCAATCTACATCTAGCATATTGGTTGATATAGCCCAGTAATACAATATAAAGGGCCATATGAGGATCTCTGGTAATTTAACCTATTTCTTAAGTTATTTTTTTTGCGCATTTGATATTGCCTATAGGGCGAAAGAATTGTTGAGACCATGGCTGCCAAGTGAGCTACGCAGCTCACTACCCGGATACTGTACGCCTAAAATAACGTTGTGAGAGTCGGACAAAACCAGCGGGTGCAGGCCGGAGCTGGATGAAGAAACCGGTCCTGTGCAGACCTCTACTGTGCACCATGACAGAGAAGCCTGTAACTTTAGAGCTCTGTAACGACTGTGTCAGTGTAAAAAGTAGGGAATTAGTGAGGGAAAGTGACAGATCAATAACATTTACATTACAATACTAACTAATAAAACTCACATTGAAATGAAAAAAAAAAACTGTCAGAATATTAATATTAAATAGCTTGGCCCGAAGGTTTCATCGTTTGATTCAGTTCTAGTGTGATTGAGGCAAAAATAATAGCTATCGTTAGCCAACTTTTGGCCAGCTCTCTCTCGAACGGTACATCAACTGGCGAAAGTTAATTTACTTCTGAAACGGGATAAAGCAAAGACCACTTAACATTTCCATACAAAGAGCTGTTAGATAGTGGTATGAAGTGGCTAGTATGACTGTCTGACAGATAACTAGAGGCTAGAGGTGACCTGGCTGTGGTAGCTATTAGCTAGCCTAGCTTATTTATTCACCTCGGTCGAGAGGGGATGAAACATTAGCTAACGCTACATGTCAGTTACTAGCTCAGCACTGGGAATAAACACTAGTTTAGTATTTGTTTCTGTTATGTTAAACAGCAGTTACCTTGCCTAGCTACATCAGTCAACTAAATAGTAGCCAGTTTCTGCTCTGCTTGCTTTTACAACTCGGTGAAAGAATGCAACACATACACACTGAACTATGTTCAACTCCCCGTGATATTAGGGTTAGAATCAGAGCAGGAGGTCAGTCCTGTTAGGGTTAGAATCAGAGGAGGTGGTCAGTCCTGTTAGAATCAGAGCAGGTGGTCAGTCCTGTTAGAATCAGAGCAGGTGGTCAGTCCTGTTAGAATCAGAGCAGGTGGTCAGTCCTGTTAGAATCAGAGCAGGAGGTCAGTCCTGTTAGAATCAGAGCAGGTGGTCAGTCCTGTTAGAATCAGAGCAGGTGGTCAGTCCTGTTAGAATCATAGCAGATGGTCAGTCCTGTTAGGGTTAGAATCAGAGCAGGTGGTCAGTCCTGTTAGGGTTAGAATCAGAGCAGGTGGTCAGTCCTGTTAGGGTTAGAATCAGAGCAGGTGGTCAGTCCTGTTAGGGTTAGAATCAGACCAGGTGGTCAGTCCTGTTAGAATCAGAGCAGGTGGTCAGTCCTGTTAGAATCAGAGCAGGAGGTCAGTCCTGTTAGGGTTAGAATCAGAGCAGGTGGTCAGTCCTGGTAGAATCAGAGCAGGTGGTCAGTCCTGTTAGAATCAGAGCAGGTGGTTAGTCCTGTTAGAATCAGAGCAGGTGGTCAGTCCTGTTAGAATCAGAGCAGGTGGTCAGTCCTGTTAGGGTTAGAATCAGAGAAGGTGGTCAGTCCTGTTAGGGTTAGAATCTGAGGAGGTGGTCAGTCCTGTTAGAATCAGAGCAGGTGGTCAGTCCTGTTAGGGTTAGAATCAGAGCAGGTGGTCAGTCCTGTTAGAATCAGAGCAGGTGGTCAGTCCTGTTAGAATCAGAGCAGGTGGTCAGTCCTGTTAGAATCAGAGCAGGAGGTCAGTCCTGTTAGAATCAGAGCAGGTGGTCAGTCCTGTTAGAATCAGAGCAGGTGGTCAGTCCTGTTAGAATCAGAGCAGGTGGTCAGTCCTGTTAGATTCAGAGCAGGTGGTCAGTCCTGTTAGAATCAGAGCAGGCGGTCAGTCCTGTTAGGGTTAGAATCAGAGCAGGTGGTCAGTCCTGTTAGAATCAGAGCGGGTGGTCAGTCCTGTTAGAATCAGAGCAGGTGGTCAGTCCTGTTAGAATCAGAGCAGGTGGTCAGTCCTGTTAGAATCAGAGCAGGTGGTCAGTCCTGATAGAATCAGAGCAGGTGGTCAGTCCTGTTAGAATCAGAGCAGGTGGTCAGTCCTGTTAGAATCAGAGCAGGTGGTCAGTCTTGTTAGAATCAGAGCAGGTGGTCAGTCCTGATAGAATTAGAGCAGGTGGTCAGTCCTGTTAGAATCAGAGCAGGTGGTCAGTCCTGTTAGAATCAGAGCAGGTGGTCAGTCCTGATAGAATTAGAGCAGGTGGTCAGTCCTGTTAGAATCAGAGCAGGTGGTCAGTCCTGTCAGAATCAGAGCAGGTGGTCAGTCCTGTTAGAATCAGAGCAGGTGGTCAGTCCTGTTAGAATCAGAGCAGGTGGTCAGTCCTGTTAGAATCAGAGCAGGCGGTCAGTCCTGTTAGGGTTAGAATCAGAGCAGGTGGTCAGTCCTGTTAGAATCAGAGCGGGTGGTCAGTCCTGTTAGAATCAGAGCAGGTGGTCAGTCCTGTTAGAATCAGAGCAGGTGGTCAGTCCTGTTAGAATCAGAGGAGGTGGTCAGTCCTGATAGAATTAGAGCAGGTGGTCAGTCCTGTTAGAATCAGAGCAGGTGGTCAGTCTTGTTAGAATCAAATGAGGTGGTCAGTCTTGTTAGGGTTAGAATTAGAGCAGGTGGTCAGTCCTGTTAGAATCAGAGCAGGAGGTCAGTCCTGTTAGAATCAGAGCAGGTGGTCAGTCCTGTTAGAATCAGAGCAGGTGGTCAGTCCTGTTAGAATCAGAGCAGGTGGTCAGTCCTGTTAGAATCAGAGCAGGTGGTCAGTCCTGTTAGGGTTAGAATCAGAGCAGGTGGTCAGTCCTGTTAGAATCAGAGCAGGAGGTCAGTCCTGTTAGAATCAGAGCAAGTGGTCAGTCCTGTTAGAATCAGAGCAGGTGGTCAGTCCTGTTAGAATCAGAGCAGGTGGTCAGTCCTGTTAGAATCAGAGCAGGTGGTCAGTCCTGTTAGAATCAGAGCAGGAGGTCAGTCCTGTTAGAATCAGAGCAGGTGGTCAGTCCTGTTAGAATCAGAGCAGGTGGTCAGTCCTGTTAGAATCAGAGCAGGTGGTTAGTCCTGTTAGAATCAGAGCAGGTGGTCAGTCCTGTTAGAATCAGAGCAGGTGGTCAGTCCTGTTAGGGTTAGAATCAGAGAAGGTGGTCAGTCCTGTTAGGGTTAGAATCAGAGGAGGTGGTCAGTCCTGTTAGAATCAGAGCAGGTGGTCAGTCCTGTTAGAATCAGAGCAGGTGGTCAGTCCTGTTAGAATCAGAGCAGGTGGTCAGTCCTGTTAGAATCAGAGCAGGTGGTCAGTCCTGTTAGAATCAGAGCAGGTGGTCAGTCCTGTTAGAATCAGAGCAGGAGGTCAGTCCTGTTAGATTCAGAGCAGGAGGTCAGTCCTGTTAGATTCAGAGCAGGTGGTCAGTCCTGTTAGAATCAGAGCAGGTGGTCAGTCCTGTTAGAATCAGAGCAGGTGGTCAGTCCTGTTAGAATCAGAGCAGGTGGTCAGTCCTGTTAGAATCAGAGCAGGTGGTCAGTCCTGTTAGAATCAGAGCAGGTGGTCAGTCCTGTTAGAATCAGAGCAGGCGGTCAGTCCTGTTAGGGTTAGAATCAGAGCAGGTGGTCAGTCCTTTTAGAATCAGGGCGGGTGGTCAGTCCTGTTAGAATCAGAGCAGGTGGTCAGTCCTGTTAGAATCAGAGCAGGTGGTCAGTCCTGTTAGAATCAGAGCAGGTGGTCAGTCCTGATAGAATCAGAGCAGGTGGTCAGTCCTGTTAGAATCAGAGCAGGTGGTCAGTCCTGTTAGAATCAGAGCAGGTGGTCAGTCTTGTTAGAATCAGAGCAGGTGGTCAGTCCTGATAGAATTAGAGCAGGTGGTCAGTCCTGTTAGAATCAGAGCAGGTGGTCAGTCCTGTTAGAATCAGAGCAGGTGGTCAGTCCTGATAGAATTAGAGCAGGTGGTCAGTCCTGTTAGAATCAGAGCAGGTGGTCAGTCCTGTTAGAATCAGAGCAGGTGGTCAGTCCTGTTAGAATCAGAGCAGGTGGTCAGTCCTGTTAGAATCAGAGCAGGTGGTCAGTCTTGTTAGAATCAAAGGAGGTGGTCAGTCTTGTTAGGGTTAGAATTAGAGCAGGTGGTCAGTCTTGTTAGAATCAAAGGAGGTGGTCAGTCTTGTTAGAATCAGAGCAGGAGGTCAGTCCTGTTAGAATCAGAGCAGGAGGTCAGTCCTGTTAGAATCAGAGCAGGTGGTCAGTCCTGTTAGGGTTAGAATCAGAGCAGGTGGTCAGTCCTGTTAGAATCAGAGCAGGTGGTCAGTCCTGTTAGAATCAGAGCAGGTGGTCAGTCCTGTTAGAATCAGAGCAGGTGGTCAGTCCTGTTAGAATCAGAGCAGGTGGTCAGTCCTGTTAGAATCAGAGCAGTTGGTCAGTCCTGTTAGAATCAGAGCAGGTGGTCAGTCCTGTTAGAATCAGAGCAGGAGGTCAGTCCTGTTAGAATCGGAGCAGGTTGTCAGTCCTGTTAGAATCGGAGCAGGTGGTCAGTCGTGTTAGAATCAGAGCAGGTGGTCAGTCCTGTTAGAATCAGAGCAGGTGGTCAGTCCTGTTAGAATCAGAGCAGGTGGTCAGTCCTGTTAAAATCAGAGCAGGTGGTCAGTCCTGTTAGAATCAGAGCAGGTGGTCAGTCCTGTTAGAATCAGAGCAGGTGGTCAGTCCTGTTAGAATCAGAGCAGGTGGTCAGTCCTGTTAGAATCAGAGCAGGTGGTCAGTTCTGTTAGAATCAGAGCAGGAGGTCAGTCCTGTTAGAATCAGAGCAGGTGGTCAGTCCTGTTAGAATCAGAGCAGGTGGTCAGTCCTGTTAGAATCAGAGCAGGTGGTCAGTCCTGTTAGAATCAGAGCAGGTGGTCAGTCCTGTTAGAATCAGAGCAGGCGGTCAGTCCTGTTAGGGTTAGAATCAGAGCAGGTGGTCAGTCCTGTTAGAATCAGAGCGGGTGGTCAGTCCTGTTAGAATCAGAGCGGGTGGTCAGTCCTGTTAGAATCAGAGCAGGTGGTCAGTCCTGTTAGAATCAGAGCAGGTGGTCAGTCCTGTTAGAATCAGAGCAGGTGGTCAGTCCCGTTAGAATCAGAGCAGGCGGTCAGTCCTGTTAGAATCAGAGCAGGTGGTCAGTCCTGTTAGAATCAGAGCAGGTGGTCAGTCCTGTTAGAATCAGAGCAGGTGGTCAGTCCTGTTAGAATCAGAGCAGGTGGTCAGTCCTGTTAGAATCAGAGCAGGTGGTCAGTCCTGTTAGAATCAGAGCAGGTGGTCAGTCCTGTTAGAATCAGAGCAGGTGGTCAGTCCTGTTAGAATCAGAGCAGGTGGTCAGTCCTGTTAGAATCAGAGCAGGTGGTCAGTCCTGTTAGGGTTAGAATCAGAGCAGGAGGTCAGTCCTGTTAGAATCAGAGCAGGAGGTCAGTCCTGTTAGGGTTAGAATCAGAGCAGGTGGTCAGTCCTGTTAGGGTTAGAATCAGAGGAGGTGGTCAGTCCTGTTAGAATCAGAGCAGGTGGTCAGTCCTGTTAGAATCAGAACAGGTGGTCAGTCCTGTTAGAATCATAGCAGGTGGTCAGTCCTGTTAGAATCAGAGCAGGTGGTCAGTCCTGTTAGAATCAGAGCAGGTGGTCAGTCCTGTTAGAATCAGGACAGGTGGTCAGTCCTGTTAGAATCAGAGCAGGTGGTCAGTCCTGTTAGGGTTAGAATCAGAGCAGGTGGTCAGTCCTGTTATAATCAGAGCAGGTGGTCAGTCCTGTTAGGGTTAGAATCAGAGCAGGTGGTCAGTCTTGTTAGAATCAGAGCAGGTGGTCAGTCCTGTTAGAATCAGAGCAGGTGGTCAGTCCTGTTAGAATCAGAGGAGGTGGTCAGTCCTGTTAGAATCAGAGCAGGTGTAGATGTACTGGATGGGTGGTCCGTCTTCACCACCCGCTGAAGGGCCACGGTCCCAGTGATGTACTGGTCTGTCTTCACCACCCTCTGGAGGGCCACGGTCCCAGTGATGTACTGGTTCGTCTTCACCACCCGCTGAAGGGCCACGGTCCCAGTGATGTTGTGGGCCCTCGTCACCACCCGCTGAAGGGCCACGGTCCCAGTGATGTACTGGGCTGTCTTCACCACCCGCTGAACGGCCACGGCCCCAGTGATGTTGTGGGCCCTCGTCACCACCCGCTGAAGGGCCACGGTCCCAGTGATGTACTGGTCTGTCTTCACCACCCTCTGGAGGGCCACGGTCCCAGTGATGTACTGGTCCGTCTTCACCACCCGCTGGAGGGCCACGGTCCCAGTGATGTACTGGTCCGTCTGCACCACCCGCTGGAGGGCCACGGTCCCAGTGATGTACTGGTCCGTCTTCACCACCCTCTGGAGGGCCACGGTCCCAGTGATGTACTGGGCCGTCTTCACCACCCTCTGGAGGGCCACGGTCCCAGTGATGTACTGGGCCGTCTTCACCACCCTCTGGAGGGCCACGGTCCCAGTGATGTACTGGTCCGTCTTCACCACCAGCTGAAGGGCCACGGTCCGTCTTCACCACCCGCTGAACGGCCACGGTCACAGTGATGTACTGGTCAGTCCTCACCACCCGCTGAAGGGCCACGGTCCCAGTGATGTACTGGGCAGTCTTCACCACCCGCTGGAGGGCCACGGTCACAGTGATGTACTGGTCTGTCTTCACCACCCTCTGGAGGGCCACGGTCACAGTGATGTACTGGTCCATCTTCACCACCCGCTGGAAGGCCACGGTCCCAGTGATGTACTGGGCAGTCTTCACCACCCGCTGGAGGGCCACGGTCACAGTGATGTACTGGTCCGTCTTCACCACCCGCTGGAGGGCCACGGTCCCAGTGATGTTGTGTCCCCTCGGCACCACACGCTTGAGGGCCACGGTCACAGTGATGTACTGGTCCTACTTCACCACCCGCTGGAGGGCCACGGTCCCAGTGATGTTGTGGGCCCTCGTCACCACCCGCTGGAGGGCCACGGTCCCACTGATGTACTGGTCCGTCTTCACCACATGCTTGAGGGCCACGGTCCCAGTGATGTACTGGTCCTACTTCACCACCCGCTGGAGGGCCACTGTCCCAGTGATGTACTGGGCAGCCTTCACCACCCGCTGGAGGGCCACGGTCCCAGTGATGTACTGGGCAGTCTTCACCACCCGCTGGAGGGCCACGGTCCCAGTGATGTTGTGGGCCCTCGTCACCACCCGCTGGAGGGCCACGGTCCCAGTGATGTACTGGTCCGTCTTCACCACCCGCTGAAGGGCCACGGTCCCAGTGATGTTGTGGGCCCTCGGCACCACCCGCTTGAGGGCCACGGTCACAGTGATGTACTGGTCCGTCTTCACCACCCGCTGAAGGGCCACGGTCACAGTGATGTTTTGGGCCCTCGTCACCACCCGCTGGAGGGCCACGGTCCCAGTGATGTACTGGTCCGTCTTCACCACCCGCTGGAGGGCCACGGTCACAGTGATGTTGTGGGCCCTCGTCACCACCCGCTGGAGGGCCTTGCGGTCGTGGACGGAGCGATTCCTGTACCAGGCTGTGATGCAACCGGTCAGGACACTCTCGATGATGCAGCGGTAGTATTTGAAGAGGACCCGGGGCGGCGTGCTGAATTTCTTCAACAGGAAGTAGGAACGCTGTTGCCCCCTCTTGACAAGAATGGTGGTGATGTTGGTCCATGTCAAGTCCTCAGTGATGTGGTCGCTGAAGAACTTAAAACTCGTGACTCTCTACCGCAATGCCGTTGATGTGGATCTGGGGGCATGAATCGTTGCTCTGCTTCCTGAAGTCATCAATCAACTCTTTTTGTTCTGCTGACGTTGAGGGAGAGGTTGTTGTCACGACACCACAATACCAGTTCACTTCCTCCCTATAGGCTGACTCGTCATTGTTGGTTATCAGGCCTACAACCGTGTTATCGGCGCAGCTAACTTGATGATGGAGTTGATGTGGTGCCCCTGTGCTAAGAGTCAGCCTGGAGGTGTTGTTGCCAATCCTCACAGCCTGTGGTCTGCTCGTTGTTATCCTCATGTTGCTGCTTCCTTCCTGTCAGGATCCAGTTGCAAAGGAGCGGGGGGGGGGGGGGCTTTCTAAGAGTGTCCATTAAACTGGCCTCAGTGACCCGCTGGACCATTTAAATAGAGGGAATAAACCAGGAAATGGACCTGTGTGTCCCAAAGACACCCTGTTCCCTAAATAGTGCACTGCTTTTGATCAGTAGGGTGCACTATTTAGGGAATAGGTTGTCTTTGGGACACACAGGTCCATTTCCTGGTTTATTCCCTCTATTTAAATGGTCCAGCGGAATAGGGTGGCATTTGGGACACAAATGTGATGCCTAGCGTGTGAGAGCCCTGAAGAACATGACGATCTGAGGAACAAAAAGGAGAAACAATGTCTTATCTGATCGACTCTTGATTTGTGTGGATACTATTTATTGAAATGTTGGGATGTAGAGTTTATATCTATGTCCATATTACTGTTGTCGCTTCTTGATCAAGAAAGTAGGATGCCGATCGGAGAGATCAATCGATGAAACCTGGAAGGAAGTCAGGGGATGTTATGACATCACAACTTGGTTTCCAAATGACCCGTTAGACCTCATATTCCAACAAGAAACATCATTAAAGTCAATTGACTCAAAGAGGAAAAGAATGTTGAATGCTTTACCCAGGGCCCTCGGCGGTCGCTTAGGGCCCCCAGGCCGCTAAGGGAGCCCAAACCAAAGAAACACATTATGATAATTGTAAAAAAAAGTAGGGGGGGGGGGGGGGGGGGGGGGTAGTGGTGAGAGCAGGAATAATAGAGTACACCAGGTGCAATTTATAAATGTGGTTGTGCATCAGCAGTTTCTCTTGTTATGTCAGTTATTCAACGAGCTGACAATTAACCGTGTCATTTTGTTTTATTGGTAGTTAGTCTAGCCAGCTATCTAATCATGGCCGAACACAGACCGGCACCCAGGAGCCCTGAACTCCAGGGGGGGTCCCATTGATTTTGATAGTAATTCTCATTCAGAAATCATACTAACGTGGCAAAATGGGTAGAATTGCAGGAAATTTGCTATAAAATTGCATTTTTTTCTCTCTCGGACACATGGCAAAATGGGTAGAATTGCATTAAATTAACTTTAAAACTATGTTTTTTCTCACCGCCATCAAGATGGGGGCCACTAAAATGTTTTGCAGCAAGGTGGGATGTCCCACAATCCAATCTGTCTTTGGGTCCCCAAAAGGCTAGTACCAGCCCTGTCTACTGTGTATTCTTGGTCTGGGGTTGGACATGAGGCATGTTAACCTGTTAATCTGTTAACCTGTTAATCTGTTAACCTGTTAATCTGTTAATCTGTTAACCTGTTAATCTGTGTCACGTTCCTGACCTATTTCTGTTAGTTTGTTATGTGTGTTAGTTGGTCAGGACGTGAGGTTGGGTGGGCATTCTATGTTTTATGTTTCTATGTTGGTTTATGGGTTGCCTGGTATGGCTCTTAATTAGAGGCAGGTGTTTGGCGTTCCTCTAATTAAGAGTCATATTTAGGTAGGCGTTGTCACAGTGTTCGTTGTGGGTGATTGTCTTCTGTGTCTGTGTATATGTTTGCACCATAAGGGACTGTTTACGGTTTGTTCGGTTTGTGTAGCCAATGTTTCCTATTCGTGCGTTCTTCTTGTTTTATGTAAGTTCGTCGTCTAGGTCTGTCTACACCGTTTGTTGTTTTGTTAGTTTAGTCAAGTTCGTGTTTTCTTTAATAAATTATGTGTTCAAACTCCACTGCGCCTTGGTTCGATCACTACTCCTCCTTTTCGGTAGAAGAGGAGGAGGACCGCCGTTACAGAATCACCCACCCCATCTCCAGAACCAAGCAGCGGAGTAAACGGAGTAAGGGACAGAAAAAGAAGGAGGAATGGACTTGGGACGATGTATTGGACGGGAAAGGTTGCTACACATGGGAGGAGATCCTGGCTGGTAGGGATCGCATCCCATGGGAACAGCTGGAGGCACTGAGGAGAGCAGAGGCAACCGGAGAAGGGAACCGGAGTTATGAGGGGACGCATCTTGCACGGAAGCCCAAAAAGCCCGTGAGTAACACCCAAAAATTTCTTGGGGGGGGTCTAAGAGGTAGTGGGCCAAGGGCAGGTAGGAGACCTGTGCCCACTTCCCAGGCTTACCGTGGAGAGCGGGAGTACGGGCAGGCGCCATGTTACGCAGTAGAGCGCACGGTGTCTCCTGTACGAGTGCATAGCCCAGTGCGGGTTATTCCACCTCCCGCACTGGTAGGGCTAGATTGGGCATTGAGCCAGGTGTCATGAGGCCGGCTCAACGCGTCTGGTCTCCAGTGCGTCTCCTCAGGCCGGCATACATGGCACCTGCCTTACGCATGGTTTCCCCGGTTCGCCTACATAGGCCGGTGCGGGTTATTCCACCTCTCCGCACTGGTCGGGCGACCGGGAGCATTCAACCAGGTAAGGTTGGGCAGGCTCAATGCTCAAGAGAGCCAGTACGCCTGCAAGGTCCGGTATTTCCGGCGCCACCTCCCCGCCCCAGCCTAGTACCTACAGTGCCTACACTACGCACTAGGCTACCAGTGCGTCTCCTGAGCCCTGTTCCTCCTCCACGCACTCTCCCTGTAGTGCGTGTATCCAGTTCGGTGCCTCCAGTTCCGGCACCACGCACTAAGCCTCCTGTGCGTCTCCAGAGCCCTGTACACACTGTTTCTTCTCCCCCTACTAATCCTGATGTGCTTGCCCTCAGCCCGGTGTCACCAGTGCCGGTACCACGCACTAGGTATAGAGTGGGCTTTGAGAGTCCAGTGTGCCCTGTCCCTGCTCCCCGCACTAGTATGAAGGTGCGTGTCCTTAGCCTGGTGCCTCCAGTTCCGGCACCACGCACCAGGTCTACAGTGCGCCTTATCCGGCCAGAGCCACCCGTCTCCCCAGCGCCATCTGAGCCATCCGTCTCCCCAGCGCCATCTGAGTCATCCGTCTCCCCAGCGCCATCTGAGCCATCCGTCTCCCCAGCGCCGTCTGAGCCATCCGTCTGCAATGAGCCTGCAAAGCCGCCCGTCTGCCATGAGCCTGCAAAGCCGCCCGTCTGCCATGAGCCTACAGAGCCGTCCGCCAGACAGGAGCCGCTAGAGCCGCCCGCCAGACAGGAGCCGCTAGAGCCGTCCGTCAGACAGGATCTGCCAGAGCCGCCAACCAGACAGGATCTGCCAGAGCCGCCAACCAGACAGGATCTGCCAGAGCCGCCAACCAGACAGGATCTGCCAGAGCCGCCAGCCAGACAGGATCTGCCAGAGCCGCCAGCGAGCCATGAGCAGCCAGAGCCGTCAGAGAGCCATGAGCGTCCAGAGCCGTCAGCCTGCCATGAGCGTCGAGAGCCGTCAGCCTGCCATGAGCGTCGAGAGCCGTCAGCCTGCCATGAGCGTCGAGAGCCGTCAGCCTGCCATGAGCGTCGAGAGCCGTCAGCCTGCCATGAGCGTCGAGAGCCGTCAGCCTGCCATGAGCGTCGAGAGCCGTCAGCCTGCCATGAGCGTCGAGAGCCGTCAGCCTGCCATGAGCGTCGAGAGCCGTCAGCCTGCCATGAGCGTCGAGAGCCGTCAGCCTGCCATGAGCGTCGAGAGCCGCCAGCCAGCCATGAGCGTCGAGAGCCGTCAGCCAGCCATGAGCGTCGAGAGCCGTCAGCCAGCCATGAGCGTCGAGAGCCGTCAGCCAGCCATGAGCGTCGAGAGCCGTCAGCCTGCCATGAGCGTCGAGAGCCGTCAGCCTGCCATGAGCGTCCAGATTCGTCAGTCAGCCATGAGCTGCCCTTCAGCCAGAAACGGCTATATACCCAGAACTGCCCCTCAGTCCAGAGCTGTCTCTCTGTCCGGAGCTGCCTTTCAGTCCGGAGTTGCCCCTCTATCATGATCTCCCTCTCTATCTTGATCTACCTCTTTATTCTGATCTATCCCTCTGTCTTGTGCTATCCCTCTGTATTGATCTATCTCTCTGTCCCGGTGCTGTCCCTGTCATTGATGTTACTAAGGGGATTTTGTTGGGGTAAAATGAGGGTGGACATTCTTAGGGGGAGATGGAGGCTAGGATGGATTATGGTGGGGTGGGGACCTCGCCCGGAGCCTGAGCCACCACCGTGGTCAGATGCCCACCCAGACCCTCCCCTAGACTTTGTGCTGGTGCGCCCGGAGTTCGCACCTTATGGGGGGGTTATGTCACGTTCCTGACCTATTTCTGTTAGTTTGTTATGTGTGTTAGTTGGTCAGGACGTGAGGTTGGGTGGGCATTCTATGTTTTATGTTTCTATGTTGGTTTATGGGTTGCCTGGTATGGCTCTTAATTAGAGGCAGGTGTTTGGCGTTCCTCTAATTAAGAGTCATATTTAGGTAGGCGTTGTCACAGTGTTCGTTGTGGGTGATTGTCTTCCGTGTCTGTGTATATGTTTGCACCATACAGGACTGTTTACGGTTTGTTCGGTTTGTGTAGCCAATGTTTCCTATTCGTGCGTTTTTCTTGTTTTATGTAAATTCGTCGTCTAGGTCTGTCTACACCGTTTGTTGTTTTGTTAGTTTAGTCAAGTTCGTGTTTTCTTTAATAAATTATGTGTTCAAACTCCACTGCGCCTTGGTTCGATCACTACTCCTCCTTTTCGGTAGAAGAGGAGGAGGACCGCCGTTACAATCTGTTAACCTGTTAATCTGTTAATCTGTTAACCTGTTAATCTGTTAATCTGTTAATCTGTTAACCTGTTCATATGTTAACCTGTTCATCTGTTAACCTGTTCATCTGTTAACCTATTAACCTATTAACCTGTTAATCTGTTAACCTGTTAACCTGTTAACCTGTTAACCTGTTAATCTGTTAATCTGTTAATCTGTTAACCTATTAACCTATTAACCTGTTAACCTGTTCATCTGTTAACCTGTTCATCTGTTAACCTGTTCATCTGTTCATCTGTTAACCTATTAACCTGTTAATCTGTTAACCTGTTCATCTGTTAACCTGTTCATCTGTTAATCTGTTAACCTATTAACCTATTAACCTGTTAATCTGTTAACCTGTTAACCTGTTAACCTGTTAACCTGTTCATCTGTTCATCTATTAACCTATTAACCTATTAACCTGTTAATCTGTTAACCTGTTAATCTGTTAACCTGTTCATCTGTTAACCTGTTCATCTGTTCATCTGTTAATCTGTTAACCTATTAACCTATTAACCTATTAACCTGTTAATCTGTTAACCTGTTCATCTGTTAACCTGTTCATCTGTTCATCTGTTAATCTGTTAACCTATTAACCTATTAACCTATTAACCTGTTCATCTGTTCATCTGTTAACCTATTAACCTGTTAACCTGTTAACCTGTTAACCTGTTAACCTGTTAACCTGTTCATCTGTTAACCTGTTCATCTGTTAATCTGTTAACCTATTAACCTATTAACCTGTTAATCTGTTAACCTGTTAATCTGTTAATCTGTTCATCTGTTCATCTGTTAACCTATTAACCTATTAACCTGTTAATCTGTTAATCTGTTAACCTGTTAACCTGTTAACCTGTTAACCTGTTCATCTGTTCATCTGTTAACCTGTTCATCTGTTCATCTGTTAATCTGTTAACCTATTAACCTATTAACCTATTAACCTGTTAATCTGTTAACCTGTTAATCTGTTAACCTGTTCATCTGTTCATCTGTTCATCTGTTCATCTGTTCATCTGTTCATCTGTTAACCTGTTAATCTGTTAATCTGTTAACCTGTTAACCTGTTAACCTGGCACGTCTCCCTCCAGAAAAGGCTGGATCACTGAGAGCTAAAAATAATTCAAGGGGAAAGGTGTCGTTGGACATTCAACATTGGTATACTTTGTCAAAAATAATGGAAGAAGTGCAGATGAAAACCTAGATTGAAAATACTCATGAAAGGTATGAAACGCTCCCTGACAAGAAGACTAAAACCAGCTCCCTGACAAGAAGACTAAAACCAGCTCCCTGACAAGAAGACTAAAACCAGCTCCCTGACAAGAAGACTAGAACCAGCTCCCTGACAAGAAGACTAAAACCAGCTCCCTGACAAGAAGACTAAAACCAGCTCCCTGACAAGAAGACTAGAACCAGCTCCCTGACAAGAAGACTAGAACCAGCTCCCTGACAAGAAGACTAGAACCAGCTCCCTGACAAGAAGACTAGAACCAGCTCCCTGACAAGAAGACTAAAACCAGCTCCCTGACAAGAAGACTAAAACCAGCTCAGTGGTTTGACGAGTGATTCTCGGAAGACTTTTGACCGTCAATGAAAAGTTACAGTGTGGCTTTAATGTCCCGTCACCCCATTCCTCCTTATCTTCCATCATGGGAGAATGAACACGCCGAACTCAACTCCGTGATCTACGATGTGAATGACGGTACACAGACATGACAGAGAGAGAGACAGACAGAGAGAGAGACAGACAGACAGACAGACACACAGACATGACTTATTTCATTCATTAGGGTTTTTGTTGTTGTTGTGTGTCCCTGTTCTACTGCGAATGTCAATCAAATGGTGTCTGTGAAAAAAGCGTAATGATTAGTAATATTTAATGAACAGATTTGATTGTTGATTTAAACAGTTGTAGAAATGGGAACTGAACAGCAAACAACAAGCAACAAAAAGTTGTGGTTTTTTGGATTCAGTTGGAGCTGGGGAGGGAAAATTATGATTCTCTATTTCATCATTTAACAAGTATAGTTTGTTGAATAATATATATGTGCTTCCATAACTTTCAGTTCCATATTTTTTATTAAGGAACAAATGTAATTGCTAGGGTTTGCGCCGATATCCTGTCTTGTGCATTATTTATTGTACAACAGTCAAGTTTAGTACAACAACACAAACAGAATTAATAATGAGAAACGTATTCAGAATCAGCCACCCCAGTGCAGAAATGCATTTAACTGGCCCTAGTTTACCACAGCAGAGAGAGAGAGAGAGAGAGAGAGAGAGAGGAGAGAGAGAGAGAGAGAGAGAGAGAGAGAGAGAGAGAGAGGAGAGAGAGAGAGAGAGAGAGAGAGAGAGAGAGAGAGAGAGAGAGAGAGAGAGAGAGAGCTGTTCTACTGTTGTGGAGACGAGAGAGAGAGAGAGAGAGAGAGAGAGAGGGAGAGAGAGAGAGAGAGAGGAGAGAGAGGAGAGAGAGAGAGAGTGAGAGAGAGAGAGAGAGAGAGAGAGAGGAGAGAGAGAGAGAGGAGAGAGAGAGAGGAGAGAGAGAGAGAGAGAGAGAGAGAGAGAGAGAGAGAGAGAGAGAGAGAGAGAGAGAGAGAGAGAGAGAGAATTTCCCCATCCCTCAGGTGTAAGCCTAAAGTGGCTTGCCATCGTTTTGCTGACAAACGAATCCCAGATTGTAGCTTTAAGTGAATGTTTAAGATTACTGTTGACAGCTATGAAGGCATGGAAGAGATAAGGTGAGAAAAGTTGCAGTGAGGGACTTCCAATGATGCAGCAAGCCATCATCAGGGTGGATGATGGGTTGTGTAAGGACTGATAGCAAGGCAGTATTATGACAACGGGTCGACAAATGGCAACCCGACCTCGTGTTTATTTGACCCTCATGTGAAAGCGATCCTACCAGCCTCTAGAGAAACATCTGTATTCATACGACGGTTAGCCAAGCAAACAAAAAAACAATCCCGGGTTTCACAATGTCGGCTGAGATGTGTGTAGTTACACCATTGTATCCTTTCAGTTTGAGAGCAGGGTAGGAGAAGGGCAATGGGTTGGTACTGAACACGCTCTTTGTAGTGATTTCTTTACCATTCCAACATAGCCACTGCCCACGCACGATGCGGGGTAGCTTCCGATGCATACAGTTCACATTAAAAGTTCCTTAAAAGCCAAACGGCAAAAGATGGTGGCAAAAAACATTAGGATTTATCTTCCTTTTAGATCTAACAAAAAAAGTATCAATTTAAAGCTGAAAGATTACTTGAAATGACATGATATGGTCAAATGACTATACCTTTCCTGCGTCTCGCTAGGACTCCACCTACAGAAGGCCCAACTTCCTGCATTTATCCTACACCTGCACACTTGCCACAGTGCAATGAATGAGCAAGAGGGGGAGACATATTCTAAGATAAAATAAATAATAACCTAAATAATATGTCAATCATCAGGTAGGTAAATACAGAGGTAGGTACACCAGGTAGGTACACCATATTTAATTTCACACCCAATAGACATGGTGCTCTGTATGTTTCCTGTGTTCTATACAGCTAACCGGCTCCAACAGACAGGCCCCTGATTGGTAACTGTATGCGTAACACTTGGTTCATCATTCAAATAGAGCCAATAGGCAAACATACCATAGCAGTATTTTATTTAAACTTTATTTAATGAGGCAAGTCAGTAAAGAAGGAATTCTTATTTACAATGACGGCCTACCTCGGACGACCCTGGGCCAATTGTGCACAGCCCTTTGGGACTCCCATTCACATCCGGATGTGATACAGTCTGGATTCGAACCAGGGACTGTAGTTATGCCTATTGCACTGAGACCACGAGTGCAAGTGTTACAGTTCATAGTTACAGAATATATAAAAGTACACGGTCCCATAAAGGGAAAGAGTCTAGTAATATCAGAGTTAAAGAGTTCAGAGGTGATTAAAATATGGAGCTGTGTGTGTCTCAGAAGGTCTGTCACTCTGTAGACTCAGTTAGTTTGTTGACAGGTCTGTGTGGGATATTGGTCTTGGCCTTTAACCATCAAATCAAATCAAATTTTATTTTGTCACATGCGCCGAATACAACAAGTGTAGACTTTACCGTGAAAAGGCTTACTAACAAGCCCTTTAACCAACAGTGCAGTTCAAGAAGAAGAAAATATTTACCAAGTAGACTAAAATAAAAAGTAATAATAGAAAAGTAACACAATAAGAATAATGAGGCTATATACAGGGGACACCGGTACCGAGTCAGTGTGCGGGGGTACAGGCTAGTTGACGCTCCAGACAATATCTTCGGTCCCTGGAAAGGCCTCCACCATACGCCCCATCAGTTGAGAGTTCCTTGGCGCTCTGTCATCCATGATGACAAGGTCACACGGACTGAAGTTTCTCTTAGTTTTGTTCCACTTGTTGCATTCCTGCATAAGTGGAAGATACTCCCTTATCCGTGTCTTCCAGAAGAGGTCAGTGATATATTCTACTTACTTCCATCTCCTTGGTGAGTATAGGCCTCCTTTCTGGAATAGTCCTGATGGACTTGCTTTGCTTTCAGATGAAGGAGATGGTTCGGAGTCAGGGGTTCTAGGTCATTAGGGTCATTTGTCACAGTTGCGATTGGTCTGTCGTTCATGATCGCCTCATCCCGAAGGTGTTCGATGGGGTTGAGGTACTACCACAACGATCTGAGTTTTTATGCGCTTCAGCACTCGGGCGGTCCCTTTTCTGTGAGCTTGTGTGGCCTACCACTTCGCAACTGTGCGGTCTTGACTTGACCAAAGTTCTCAGACTTCATGAACCGGTCAATCTGGAATCTGGACAGCTAGTCCAGTTCTGCGAGCCATCTCTGCCATGAAATGGAGTGTTGTTCAGGGATGACTTCATCCCATTCACACTTTAGATTGCGTAGCTCTTGAAGAATTTGCTTTGCCTTTAATGGATCGTAAACTGAGCTAACAGTTGAGAGAATACCGGTTCAATGTTCCATCAGATTCCAAGCGCTCTGTCAACAGGCAAGTTCTCTCTGTCCAGGTCCAGCTTTATTTTAATCTGCTTAGCTTTGTGTTCAAGGCTGTTGCTGACTCGCTTGGTCAACTTGAACCCACACGTAGAGCACACATCTCTGAGGTCTTACATGAAAGTTATGACTTGTTCTTTTTTGGCCACTGATTAGAGGCAGTCATCAACAATAGAAGTTAGACGTCACTGTTTCAATCACCTCTTTATCGTACTTCTCACAGTTGTCTTCTGCAGTGTAAATGTTTCACAACTTGGAGAGGATACAGCACTGAAGAGATGTACCCGTCCTTCTGTTGTACTCCTCCAATGTTGTGTTTGTGTCACCATTTGGCCACCATAGGAATCGCAGGAAGTTAAGGTCATCTTCATGGAGAGGTGCTTGATGGAACATTCTTTCGATGTCTGCCGTCGTGGCAATGTGCTCTAGCCGAAACCTTAGCAAGACACAGATGATCTTATTTGCCAGGTCAGGTCCTTTATATATACCTTTATATGATGATGAGCAGTCAAACACCACTCGTATCGTTCCCTTGTGCTTCATGGTGAACACCATGGTGTGGTATGTACCATACCTTGCCTTTCTCTGGGAGGAGCTGTTCTTGTGGTACCTTCTCAGCGTAATCTTTTTTTGTTATTACCTCTTCCATGAATCCTTTGTACTATATTACGTAAAACCTCGACTTTCTTGAACTTCCTGATAAGATTTAGAAACCGCTGCTCCGCCATGTCGTGGTTGTTTGGCAGGACTACATCGTTGTTGTGGAAAAGGGCAACGGTAAATAGTAGTGACGGTCTTTGAGGGTTATGGAGATTTAACCATCTCCGTGAATTTGCGATCCTCAGCTGACATCTCCATTTTTTTCCTTCATACTCTCTTCCAGGGAAGTTATGGTTGTACTGATTCACAAGACGTTCCCCCAGGTCGGCCATTGAGATGCGGCTGGCCATAACCGTAGGATGTCCAGATTCATCTGTCACGGTACGGGGGTTAAGTGGACCGTTCGTCACCCATCCAAATAGTGTTTTTCAGTGCATACGGTCCGTTGCCTTGGCTATTTATGATTTGCCGGGGTTCATTTGCCTTTAGAGCATTTACGCCAATCAGGAGTTCAGCGTCGGCATCAATTTCCTTCAACTGAATCTCCTTCAGGTATGGCCACCTTTTGAGATCTTTCTGAGTGGGAATGTTCTCTCTCGTCACTGGGCTTTTATTCTGGGTGTAGACCTTTGGTATTGCAAGAAATGTGCCGCCTTCCACATTGCCAATCTCTAATCCAGATATCTCAAAGCTCTTGGTAGGACTCTCCAGCCCCATTGTGCGTAGCAGAATCTCAGTCTCACTGCCTTTAGCTTTCAGCTGCCTCACGAGACTCTCTGTTTCAAAATGTTTGTTGAGCTACCAGAATTGAGAAACGCATAGTTTAACACAAACTTGCACAGACAATCTGTACCGGCCCCAGTATCTTCACCATCTTTCAGTGAAACAAGAGCTGACAGTCCATTCCCGCTTTACTGCTGCACCACTCAACTCTGATTCAGATCTCTCTCTCTTCCTTCAACGATGATGTGTTCTTTGACAGCTCTGACAGGTCAACCTTTTCTTGAATTATTTGTTTGTGTCCTCTCATCAGACAGCCAAAACAAAGACCTCTTGATTTTAGGAACTCAACTTCGGCTTTGTGTGGCTGTGCCTTCACCTGTTGGCAGTCCACCAAATAATGTTATCACAAAAACACAAAACACACACTGGGATTATCAGAAGGGTTAGTGCCTTGTTTTTAGAACATCTTTTCCTTTAAGAATCCTTTAGAACGTCTGTTCCTTTAAGAATCCTTTAGAACGTCTGTTCCTTTAAGGATCCTTTAGAATGTCTGTTCCTTTAAGAATCCTTTAGAACGTCTGTTCCTTTAAGGATCCTTTAGAATGTCTGTTCCTTTAAGAATCCTTTAGAATGTCTGTTCCTTTAAGGATCCTTTAGAATGTCTGTTCCTTTAAGAATCCTTTAGAACGTCTGTTCCTTTAAGGATCCTTTAGAATGTCTGTTCCTTTAAGGATCCTTTAGAATGTCTGTTCCTTTGAGGATCCTTTAGAACTTCTGTTCCTTTGAGGATCCTTTAGAAGGTCTGTTCCTTTAGGGAATCCTTAAAGGATTGCCATTGTCCACTACTGCGACTGCAGTGGCGAAGCTGCTTCCCCTGCTCATGGACCTGACTTTCTGTTTAGAGACTGCTGCTGTCTTAGTCATCGAACATATTTTGTCACATGTTATAGATATCAATTTTTAATAGTTTGGAGGGAAGTTTCCACATGACCAGCTTCATGTTGGAGGGAAGCTTAAGCTCTTCCATGTCCAACTCTTTCAGGAGATGTTGATAAGTACTCATTCTTGATTCTACTAAGCTTGCATATGGATTTGTTTTAAGATGGTCATACCATTGATTTTGGCCTTACTACTATTAGCCTGTAGAAACGCATTGAATAACAGATTCATACATGGAAAAACAGATCCAAACAATGATATAGAGGAAGTTTGTTTGGAAGTGCCTGTCCTATTTGTATTTGTATGTATTATATATACCCATAACTTCCTTGGCAGTAGCAACTCCTGGGGTCCAGCAAAATTAAGGCAGTTTATACAGTTTTAAAACATTACAATACATTCACAGATTTCACAACACACTGTGTGCCCTCAGGCCCCTACTCCACCACTACCACATTATCAACGGTACTAAATCCATAGATATGTATAGTGGGTGTGGGTGTGTGTGTGTGTGTGTGTGTGTGTGTGTGTGTGTGTGTGTGTGTGTGTGTGTGTGTGTGTGTGTGTGTGTGTGTGTGTGTGTGTGTGTGTGTGTGTGTGTGTGTGTGTGTATTGCTTCACAGTCCCCGCTGTTCCATACGGTGTATTTTTATCTGTTTTGTTAATCTGATTCTACTGCTGCATCAGTTACTTGATGTGGAATAGAGTTCCATGTAGTCATGGCTCTATGTAGTACTCTCTGCCTCCCATAGTCTGTTCTGGACTTGGGGATGGTGAAGAGACCTCTGGTGGCATGTCTTGTGGGGAATGCGTGGGTGTCCGAGCTGTGTGCCAGTAGTTTAGACAGACAGCTTGGTGCATTCAACATGTTTATACCTCTCATAAATACAAGTAGTGATGAAGTCAATCTCTCCTCCACTTTCAGCTAGGAGAGATTGACATGCATATAATTAATATTATCTCTCTGTGTACATCTAAGGGCCAGCCGTGCTGCCCTGTTCTGAGCCAATTGCAATTTTCCTAAGTGCTTTTTGTGGCACCTGACCACACGACTGAACAGTAGTCAAGGTGCGACAAAACTAGGGCCTGTAGGACCTGCCTTGTTGATAGTGTTGTTAAGAAGGCAGAGCAGCACTTTATTATGGACAGACTTCTCCCCATCTTAGCTACTGTTGTATCAATATGTTTTGACCATGACAGTTTACAATCCATGGTTACTCGAAGCAGTTTAGTCTCCTCAACTTGCTCAATTGCCACATTATTTATTACAAGATTTATTTGAGGTTTAGGATTTAGTGAATGATTTGTCCCAAATACAATGCTTTTAGTTTTTTTTTAAATATTTAGGGCTAACTTAATCCTTGCCACCCACTCTGAAACTAACTGCAGCTCTTTGCTGAGTGTTGCAGTCATTTCAGTCGCTGTAGTAGCTGACGTGTGTATAGTGTTGCAGTCATTTCAGTCACTGTAGTAGCTGACGTGTGTATAGTGTTGCAGTCATTTCAGTCGCTGTAGTAGCTGACGTGTGTATAGTGTTGAGTCATTTCAGTCGCTGTAGTAGCTGACGTGTGTATAGTGTTGCAGTCATTTCAGTCGCTGTAGTAGCTGACGTGTGTATAGTGTTGCAGTCATTTCAGTCGCTGTAGTAGCTGACGTGTGTATAGTGTTGCAGTCATTTCAGTCGCTGTAGTAGCTGACGTGTGTGTAGTGTTGAGTCATTTCAGTCGCTGTAGTAGCTGACGTGTGTATAGTGTTGAGTCATTTCAGCTGCTGTAGTAGCTGACGTGTGTATAGTGTTGCAGTCATTTCAGCTGCTGTAGTAGCTGACGTGTGTATAGTGTTGCAGTCATTTCAGTCGCTGTAGTAGCTGACGTGTGTATAGTGTTGCAGTCATTTCAGCTGCTGTAGTAGCTGACGTGTGTATAGTGTTGCAGTCATTTCAGTTGCTGTAGTAGCTGACGTGTGTATAGTGTTGCAGTCATTTCAGCTGCTGTAGTAGCTGACGTGTGTATAGTGTTGCAGTCATTTCAGCTGCTGTAGTAGCTGACGTGTGTATAGTGTTGAGTCATTTCAGTCGCTGTAGTAGCTGACGTGTGTATAGTGTTGAGTCATTTCAGCTGCTGTAGTAGCTGACGTGTGTATAGTGTTGAGTCATTTCAGCTGCTGTAGTAGCTGACGTGTGTATAGTGTTGAGTCATTTCAGCTGCTGTAGTAGCTGACGTGTGTATAGTGTTGCAGTCATTTCAGTCGCTGTAGTAGCTGACGTGTGTATAGTGTTGCAGTCATTTCAGTCGCTGTAGTAGCTGACGTGTGTATAGTGTTGCAGTCATTTCAGTCGCTGTAGTAGCTGACGTGTGTATAGTGTTGCAGTCATTTCAGCTGCTGTAGTAGCTGACGTGTGTATAGTGTTGCAGTCATTTCAGCTGCTGTAGTAGCTGACGTGTGTATAGTGTTGTAGTAGCTGACGTGTGTGTAGTGTTGAGTCATTTCAGTCGCTGTAGTAGCTGACGTGTGTATAGTGTTGAGTCATTTCAGCTGCTGTAGTAGCTGACGTGTGTATAGTGTTGAGTCATTTCAGCTGCTGTAGTAGCTGACGTGTGTATAGTGTTGAGTCATTTCAGCTGCTGTAGTAGCTGACGTGTGTATAGTGTTGCAGTCATTTCAGTCGCTGTAGTAGCTGACGTGTGTATAGTGTTGCAGTCATTTCAGTCGCTGTAGTAGCTGACGTGTGTATAGTGTTGCAGTCATTTCAGTCGCTGTAGTAGCTGACGTGTGTATAGTGTTGCAGTCATTTCAGCTGCTGTAGTAGCTGACGTGTGTATAGTGTTGCAGTCATTTCAGTCGCTGTAGTAGCTGACGTGTGTGTAGTGTTGAGTCATTTCAGCTGCTGTAGTAGCTGATGTGTGTATAGTGTTGCAGTCATTTCAGCTGCTGTAGTAGCTGACGTGTGTATAGTGTTGAGTCATTTCAGCTGCTGTAGTAGCTGACGTGTGTATAGTGTTGAGTCATTTCAGCTGCTGTAGTAGCTGACGTGTGTATAGTGTTGAGTCATTTCAGCTGCTGTAGTAGCTGACGTGTGTATAGTGTTGAGTCATTTCAGCTGCTGTAGTAGCTGACGTGTGTATAGTGTTGAGTCATTTCAGCTGCTGTAGTAGCTGACGTGTGTATAGTGTTGCAGTCATTTCAGTCGCTGTAGTAGCTGACGTGTGTATAGTGTTGCAGTCATTTCAGTCGCTGTAGTAGCTGACGTGTGTGTAGTGTTGAGTCATTTCAGTCGCTGTAGTAGCTGACGTGTGTATAGTGTTGAGTCATTTCAGCTGCTGTAGTAGCTGACGTGTGTATAGTGTTGCAGTCATTTCAGTCGCTGTAGTAGCTGACGTGTGTGTAGTGTTGAGTCATTTCAGCTGCTGTAGTAGCTGATGTGTGTATAGTGTTGCAGTCATTTCAGTCGCTGTAGTAGCTGACGTGTGTATAGTGTTGCAGTCATTTCAGCTGCTATAGTAGCTGACGTGTGTATAGTGTTGCAGTCATTTCAGTCGCTGTAGTAGCTGACGTGTGTATAGTGTTGAGTCATTTCAGCTGCTGTAGTAGCTGACGTGTGTATAGTGTTGAGTCATTTCAGTCGCTGTAGTAGCTGACGTGTGTATAGTGTTGCAGTCATTTCAGTCGCTGTAGTAGCTGACGTGTATAGTGTTGCAGTCATTTCAGTCGCTGTAGTAGCTGACGTGTGTATAGTGTTGAGTCATTTCAGCTGCTATAGTAGCTGACGTGTGTATAGTGTTGCAGTCATTTCAGTCGCTGTAGTAGCTGACGTGTGTATAGTGTTGAGTCATTTCAGCTGCTGTAGTAGCTGACGTGTGTATAGTGTTGAGTCATTTCAGTCGCTGTAGTAGCTGACGTGTGTATAGTGTTGCAGTCATTTCAGTCGCTGTAGTAGCTGACGTGTATAGTGTTGAGTCATCCTCATACATAGACACATTGGCTTTACTCAAAGTCAGTGGCATGTCGTTAGTAAAGATTTAGATACACAAGAAAGATCAGGAAATTATATATTTTTTAAATACATATTTAACACCTTGTTCTTAGGCACTAAACTACTTCCATACATGTTTTTAACTAGTACCGGGCTATCTTTACGAGGCTTGTTGAGGCTTGTGATCGTGGACTACAGGAAAAGGAGGGCCAAACAGGCCAACCATTAACATCGAGCGGGCAGGTTGTCGGCTGGCCAGACTTCACTACTCACAGGATTTAATCTGGAGAGAGAACGGAGAAAGAGGTCAAGGCGTAGGGTAGTTCTGTGTGAGTGGGACCAGTGGACTCAATAGGCTGAGTGAATGAGTGGGACCAGTGGACTCAATAGGCTGAGTGATGAGTGGGACCAGTGGACTCAATAGGCTGAGTGAATGAGTGGGAACAGTGGACTCAATAGGCTGAGTGAATGAGTGGGACCAGTGGACTCAATAGGCTGAGTGAATGAGTGGGACCAGTGGACTCAATAGGCTGAGAGAATGAATAGAGGATGTCGTCAACGTTTTTTTCAAAGTGGTTGACAAAGTAGCCCGCAGAGAGGAAGGAAGGAGGAGGCGGGGGTGGAGGATTAAGGAGGGAGGAGAAGGTGGAAAAGAGTTTCCTAGGTTTAGAGGCAGAAGCTTGACATTTAGATTGGTAGAATGTTGCTTTAGCAGTGGATACAGAGGAAGAGAAGGTAGAGAGGAGGGAGTGGAAGCATGATAGGTCCTCCAGAAGTTTAGTTTTTTTCCATTATCGCTCAGCTGCCCGCAGCCCTGTTCTGTAAGATCACAAACAGTCACTCAGTCACGGAGCAGGAGGGGAGGGCCGAGCCGGCCGGGAGAAAAGGGGACAGTGTGAGTCATAGGATGTGTGAAGGGAGGAGAGTAGAGTCGAAGAGGCAGAATCAGGAGACATGAGGGAGAAGGATTTAGCAGAAATCAAATAATTTTAAAAATTTGTCACATACACATGGTTAGCAGATGTTAATGCGAGTGTAGCGAAATTCTTGTGCTTCTAGTTCCTACCATGCAGTAATATCTAACAAGTAATCTAACCTAACAATTTCACGACAACTACCTTATACACACAAGTGTAAAGGGATGAATAAGAATTTGTACATGAAAATATATGAATGAGTGATGGCCGAACGGCATAGGCAAGATGCAGTAGATGGTATAGAGTACAGTATATACATATGAGATGAGTAATGTAGGGTATGTAAACATTATATAAAGTGGCATTGTTTAAAGTGGCTAGTGATACATTTAATACATACATTTTTCCATTATTAACCTCTAACGAGCCTCTACCCCGGTTTCGGGTGCACCCCCCCCCCCCCCCCCCCCCACACACTGATTAGCATCGCTAGCATAGCGTCACAATTAAATAGTAGCATCTAAATATCATTAAATCACAAGTCCAAGACACCTAATGAAAGATACAGATCCTGTGAATAAAGCCACCATTTCAGATTTTTTTAATGTTTTACAGGGAAGACAAAATATGTAAATCTATTAGCTAACCACGTTAGCAAAAGACACCACTTTTCTAACTCCATCAGTTTCTTACTCCATCAGGTGCTATCACCAATTTGGCTAAACTAAGATATTGATAGCCACTAACCAAGAAAAAACCTCATCAGATGACAGTCTGATAACATATTTATGGTATAGGATAGGTTTTGTTAGAAAAATGTGCATATTTCAGGTAGAAATCATAGTTTACAATTGCACCCACCATCACAACTCGACTAGAATAAATACATAGAGCAACGTGTATTACCTAATTACTAATCATAAAACATTTCGTAAAAATACACAGCATACACTAATCGAAAGACACAGATCCTGTGAATACAGACAATATTTCAAATGTTCTAAGTGTCTTACAGCGAAAACACAATAAATCGTTATATTAGCATACCACATATGCAAACGTTACCAGAGCATTGATTCTAGCCAAAGAGAGCGATAACGTAAACATCGCCAAAATATATAAATTTTTTCACTAACCTTCTCAGAATTCTTCAGATGACACTCCTGTAACATCACATTACAACATACATATACAGTTTGTTCGAAAATGTGCATATTTAGCCACCAAAATCATGGTTAGACAATGACAAAAGTTGCCCAGCTGGTCAGACAATGTCGTGCGCCATATTAGACAGTGATCTAGTCGTATACATAAATACTCATAAACGTGACTAAAAAATATAGGGTGGACAGCGATTGATAGACAATTTAATTCTTAATACAATCGCTGATTTACATTTTTTAAATTATCCTTACTTTTCAATACAGTTTGCGCCAAGCGAAGCTACGTCTAACAAGATGGCGTCCTAAGCGATTAACATATTTCGACAGAGACACGATTTATCATAATAAATTGTTCCTACTTTGAGCTGTTCTTCCATCAGAATCTTGGGCAAAGAATCCTTTCTTGGGTCTAATCGTCTTTTGGTCGAAAACTGTCCTCTTGCCATGTAGAAATGCCCATTGCGTTCGGCATGAACTGGAACCGTGCCCAGAGATTCACAGTGTCTCAGAAATAAATGTCCCAAAATCGCACTAAACGGATATAAATTGCTATAAAACGGTTTAAATTAACTACCTTATGATGTTTTTAACTCCTATAATGAGTAGAAACATGACCGGAGAAATATAACTGGCTACACTAATGCTTACACTAATACCGCGCGCCCGACGCAGCTGGAAAAGAGTTCCTACCTACACGTGTTTTTGTTTTATAGTGGCTGGGATTGCGCAATCGAATCCATTCAAAGCGTCATCACGTAAAGACATCCAGGGGAAGACGTAAGCAGTGTCCATATCCTGATAGCGTTCACAGTGGCCTTTAAACTGACTCCAGATCAGGGGCCAAAATGTGCGAAATCTGACTCCATGTCAGGGAAATTGCTGTAGAATGAGTTCTGTTCCACTCAGAGACAAAATTCCAACGCCTATAGAAACTAGAGACTGTTTTCTATCCGAATAATAATAATATGCATATTGTACGATCAAGAATTTTGTAGGAAGCCGTTTAGTCTGTAATGTGATTATGCTAATGAGAAAACAGCACCCCCTGTAGTCGCAAGAAGTTAAATTGGCTGGAGTTGAGTCAGTATGTTGGCAGCAGCCACTCAATGTTAGTGATGACTGTTTAACAGTCTGATGGCCTTGAGATAGAAGCTGTTTTTCAGTCTCTCGGTCCCAGCTCTGATGCACCTGTACTGACCTCGCCTTCTGGATGATAGCGGGGTGAACAGGCAGTGGCTCGGGTGGTTGTTGTCCTTGATGATCTTTATGTCCTTCCTGTGACATCGGGTGGTGTAGGTGTCCTGGAGGGCATGTAGTTTGCCCCCGGTGATGCGTTGTGCAGACCTCACTACCCTCTGGAGAGCCTTACGGTTGTGGGCGGAGCAGTTGACGTACCAGGCGGTGATACAGCCCGACAGGATGCTCTCGATTGTGCATCTGTAAAAGTTTGTGGGTGTTTTTGGTGACACGCCGAATTTCTTCAGCCTCCTGAGGAAGAAGAGGCACTGCTGAGCCTTCTTCACCACACTGTCTGTGTCGTGGACCATTTCAGTTTGTCTGTGATGTTTACGCAGAGGAACTTAAAACTTTCCACCTTCTCCACTACTGTCCCGTCGATGTGGATAGGGGGGTGCTCCCTCTGCTGTTTCCTGAAGTCCACGATCATCTCCTTTGTTTTGTTGACGTTGAGTGTGAGCTTATTTTCCTGACACCACACTCCGAGGGCCCCCACCTCCTCCCTGTAGGCCGTCTCGTCGTTGTTGGTAATCAAGCCTACCTCTGTAGTGTCGCCTGCAAACTTGATGATTGAGTTGGAGGCGTGCATGGCCACGCAGTCATGGGTGAACAGGGAGTAAAGGAGAGGGCTGAGAACGCACCCTTGTGGCGACCCAGTGTTGAGGATCAGCGGGGTGGAGATTTTGTTACTTAACCTCACCACCTGGGGACGGCCCGTCAGGAAGTCCAGGACCCAGTTGCACAGGGTGGGGTCGAGACCCAGGGTCTTAAAGATAAGGCCAAGCGTATTGCCTGCCATGTGAGTTGGAAGGGCGGGCGGCTCAGGCGGCTCAGGACAGACGGGCGGCTCAGGCGGCTCAGGACAGACGGGCGGCTCAGGCGGCTCAGGACAGACGGGCGGCTCTGGAGGGTCCGGACTGGAGGGACACACAGGAGACTTGGTTCTTAGAACAGGCACAGTACTCACCAGGCTGGAGAGATCTACTGGAGGCCTGGTCCTTGGAGGAGGCACAGGATAGACCGGTCCGTAACACGGTGGCTGCCTGGTCACTCTCTCTCCACAGTAAGCACGGGAAGTTGACTCAGGTCTCCCACCTGACTTAGCCATACTCCCCGTGTGTCCCCCCAATACATTTTTGGGGCTGCCTCTCGTCCCAGCCGCGCTGCCGTGCTGCCTCCTCCTACCACCGCCTGTCGGCTTAGGCTGCCTCCAGCTCTTCCCGGGGGCGGCGATATTGGCGGCGATATTCCCCAGCCTGTGTCCAGGGTCCTTCTCCGTCTAGAATCTCCTCCCATGTCCATGAGTCCAGAACTCGCTGCTGCCCGATACCACGCTGCTTGTTCCTTTTTTGGTGGGTGGTTCTGTAACGAATTTCCTCTTCTTCTGACGAGGAGTAAGAGATGTCGGACCAATGTGCAGCGTGGTAAGTGTCCATTTTAATGCATGACGTGTGTGTGTGTGTGTGTGTGTGTGTGTGTGTGTGTGTGTGTGTGTGTAATATGTGTGTGTGTGTGTGTGTGTGTGTGTGTGTGCCTGTAGTTGGGGGTTTTAAAGGGAACTCGTCACAGCGCAATGTCGGTGCAGAGCCGCTTGGTCACAAAACGACTGACCTATTCAAAGGTCATGTTGTGTTTGATTGTTGTGTTGCCGTTGTGAATGAGGAAACCCTTTGTTTGTTTCCTGAATAAATAAAGACTAAATTAATAAATCTTCCTCCGGCATCTCACCATACATCTGCCTGCAGTTATTGAACTCAACCTGCGGGATGTTTGTTAATAACTGCAATTATATATTTATATATATCATCAGGTTGGTAAGTCATAAGGTAATTACACAATATTTAATTTCATATTTAATATATACACGGTGCTCTGTATATTTTGTGTTCTCTACAATGTGGCTAACCAGCTCCTTAATCATAGCCCTGTTTCAACTTGCCCTTATGTCTGTCTACGATTTCCTACATTTCATTCATGCAACGTAGTTTTACTGAGTTTAGTTTACTTACTGGAATGAATTCTCACAGTGGTATGCCTACCATGTCAGTCTCGCTAACAATAGTTGGGTTTACTTACTGGAATGAATTCTCACAGTGGTATGCCTACCATGCCAGTCTCGCTAACAACAGTTGAGTTTACTCACTGGAATGAATTCTCACAGTGGTATGCCTACCATGCCAGTCTCGCTAACAACAGTTGGGTTTCCAGGCAGTAAACATGTTCTGTGTTCAACATTACAGTACACATCACTTCCCCTTAACCATTAACACATCGTAACTATCTCCTTAGGCCCCCATCTCTCCTCGGGGAGCGTAGGCCATCGACAACTCTTTAACGTTTACTATACTTACCGACCTGAGTTCTCACCATGCCACAGTTTGGCTAACGATGTTTGTTTCAAACTATAACCTTTTGGTGTTCAACATGATAGTATAAACCACTTCCCCCCCCTAAGCGCCGTGGGGCGTTCTACTTATTGACTTACTTCGGGGCCCGTCCTCAGGGCCATTGTGTGACTGAGTAAAGTTCATATGCAATCCGGATGCTGCTATGGGAGACCTGAGACCAACGTGACTGTAGCTGTTTGTAAAGCGGGCCCTGTTTAGTGAGTGACCTCGGGAGCTGTACTGTTGAACAGGTGACTGTTTGTTGACATTTCCCAGGGTGCTTCTCTGTTATGTTCCTATCTGTGTGTACTCTGTCTCCAAAATGGCATCCTATTCCCTATTAAGTGCGCTACGTTTGACCAGGGTCCCATATGGTTTTACTAAAGCTAACATATGGATCATTTACAGTGCCTGCCATATTCTACATTTTGTTGTGTTATAGACTGAATTCAAAATGGATTAAATAGATTTATTTTCTCTCACCCGTCTAATCAACATGACAAAGTGAAAACGTATTTTTAAAAAGTTTGGAAAATTTTATTGAAAATAATATAAATAAAAAAATATCTAATTTACATAAGTAATCACATCCCTGAGTTAATACTTTGTAGAAGAACCTTTGGCAACGATTACAGCTGTGAGGCTTTCTGGGTAAGATTCTAAGAGCTTACCACACCAGGATTGTAAAATATTGTCCCATTATTATTTTCAAAATTCTTCAAGCTCTGTCAAATTGCTTGTTGATCATTGTTAGACAAACATTTTCAGGTCTTGTCCTATATTTTTTAAGTAGATTTAATTCAAAACTGTAACTTGGCCACAGTTTTAGGTTGTTGTCCTGCTGGAAGGTGAATTCATCTCCCAGTGTCTGGTGGAGAGCAGACTGAACCAGGTTTTCCTCTAGGATTTTGTCTGTGATTAGCTCCATGGAGTACCACAGAATGAGTCATAATACCCATAAAACCTAGTGGTCAAACAGGCAAATGGTTCCAATCGTTTTTCCACCATTCATTTTACCCACAGGGGATTTTTGAAATCCTTAAAATACGGGCTGTGTTTCATGAAGGGCTCAACCTGGCATGACATTTTGATAACAGTGTAAATCTCTCTTGGACAAAGTGACTTTTATCCATATATTCACCTGTATTTACTAATTAGCTGCTAATGTGGCTATCATAAAGAACTACAAAGGCCATGATGCTCTGGACGAGACTGACGAATCGAGGCAAAGGTTAGAATCTCTGGATTAACTCTCTAATGTTAGCTAAATGTAGTAATGAATAAATCAGCAACATTAATTTAAATGTTTATTCTGTGAACTGTCTTGTGTAAGTTTTAAATTGACACAGAACCTGCTAGCAAAGGTGTCAGCTAGAGATGATGTGCAGGAGAGCTTGCAGGGATTTGTAGTTTTGCGTGGTCTACTTTGATGCTAATTAGCATTTTTTGAATCTGAGAGTATGTTTTGATAAAAGTCAACTTGGCCGAGAGAGATTTACACGGTTATCAAAACGTCACACCAGGGTAAGCCTACACACAACACAGCCCCGATTGTAAGTGCTTCTAAAATCCCCTATGGAAAAAATGACTGGTGGAAAAATGACTGGAACCATTTCCCTGCTTGACCACTAGGTTTTATGGGTATTATGACACCTACACCGTTGGCCTCTATTGCACTCAATAGGAAAAGATGAGTGTCACAGGGTTGAAGCCTAAGTGAATACATTAAATTCAATGAGGGAAGATTAACAGAGAAAGGGTTAGGGTTGAGCCGGAATGTGAACATGAAGCTTAGGGTTATGGGTCTGGTTGAAGAGGGTTTCTGTTTCTGCTGGTATCAAACCTTGGGTTGTACGGGCCAATTGCAACTTTCTGCCCTGTTTCTATATTGTACATCCGACCGGTCTGGAGAGGGTGGGAGAACATGAAAGGCAGCGAGCTCCGAGGGGTCACCCACAATAGTTAACAGGAGGAAGACAATTATTGATAAAGTGCTGATGGTAAAAAGGTCAAACTGGATTAAATAAATAAATAAGTACATAATTGGACATCCCCCAACGCCCAAGGGATAAAGGGATTAACTGTTGCAAAAGATAAGTGCTATGGTAAAGTGCTTTGATATAAGAAAATTCTATTTAAAATATAAAAAGACAAAACCAGATTGAGCAAATAAATACGGCTATCATGTAGCCTCTGATCACGTGCAACTACGTCAACAATTGTTATTGGCTGAAGCTTAAACTTAAAAATTTTATTTTTTATTTTTTATAATGTTCGCTAGTATGACCTCAAAGGGTTTTCTTGTAAATAAACGCGATGACCTCACCGATTTCCTCACGGACATCGACTCTTCCCTCCTCCCTCCAGGCTGCTTGGACTCCTGACCAATACAAAGTGTTTCTGAGAGATTGAATAGGAGGCTTTCAGCCCACCGTGACCCAACACATACTGGGTGGGTTGGTATTATTATATTATATTATATTATTGCACGTGGACCCAAATGCATTTGTTAAGATTAGCAGTTGAAAAGCTCAAAGCTATTCCTCTGACAGCGAATTATATAATTCTGGTAATTGATGTAATGGTTTCATCGTAAATCCGAAATCATCTTGACATGTCAGGAGCCCTTCGTTGCTGTGACAGTTACTTTCATCAGAGTTCAAGGAGTTTCCCGCCTCCTGCCTGCATGTCTATTCATTCCGTGCCTCAGGAGCATTTAAAAACATTTATTAAGTGACGGAAATCATTTTCTCCAAAAGACTTTCTTTTATAGTTTCAACCGTCAGTGTGTCCTGCTGTCTTATGTGACTTGACAAAAGTGGGCCACTTTATTTCAATTCCACTGCTAATAAGAACCAGTTCTTTCTGTTACAAAACATGTAGTCTGCAGTACATAGGAGATGGATCCTATAGATGCCAGGTATTTTACGGTCCCGTGCTTTACAATAAGACGCCCTAATACAGCTGTACAATAAGACGCCCTAATACAGCTGTACAATAAGACGCCCTAATACAGCCTTGCTTTACAGTAAGACGCCCTAATACAGCCGTACTTTACAATAAGACGCCCTAATACAGCAGTGCTTTACAATAAGACACCCTAATACAGCCGTACAATAAGACACCCTAATACAGCAGTGCTTTACAATAAGACACCCTAATACAAATGTGCTTTACAATAAGACACCCTAATACAGCCATACTTTACAATAAGACGCCCTAATACAGCTGTGCTTTACAATAAGACACCCTAATACTTTACAATAAGACGCCCTAATACAGCCGTGCTTTACAATAAGACACCCCAATACAGCTGTGCTTTACAATAAGACACCCTAATACAGCTGTGCTTTACAATAAGACGCCCTAATACAGCCGTACTTTACAATAAGACGCCCTAATACAGCCGTACTTTACAATAAGACGCCCTAATACAGCCATACTTTACAATAAGACGCCCTAATACAGCCATACTTTACAATAAGACGCCCTAATACAGCAGTGCTTTACAATAAGACACCCTCATACAGCCGTGCTTTACAATAAGACGCCCTAATACAGCCATACTTTACAATAAGACACCCTAATACAGCCATACTTTACAATAAGACGCCCTAATACAGCCATACTTTACAATAAGACACCCTAATACAGCCTTGCTTTACAATAAGACGCCCTAATACAGCCGTACAATAAGACACCCTAATACAGCCATACTTTACAATAAGACACCCTAATACAGCTGTGCTTTACAATAAGACACCCTAATACAGCCATGCTTTACAATAAGACACCCTAATACAGCCGTGCTTTACAGTAAGACGCCCTAATACAGCCGTACTTTACAGTAAGACGCCCTAATACAGCCATACTTTACAATAAGACACCCTAATACAGCTGTGCTTTACAATAAGACGCCCTAATACAGCCGTACAATAAGACACCCTAATACAGCTGTACTTTACAATAAGACACCCTAATACAGCCATACTTTACAATAAGACACCCTAATACAGCCGTACTTTACAACAAGACACCCTAATACAGCCGTACTTTACAACAAGACACCCTAATACAGCCGTACTTTACAATAAGACACCCTAATACAGCCGTACAATAAGACACCCTAATACAGCTGTACTTTACAATAAGACACCCTAATACAGCTGTGCTTTACAATAAGACACCCTAATACAGCCGTGCTTTACAATAAGACACCCTAATACAGCCGTGCTTTACAATAAGACACCCTAATACAGCCTTGCTTTACAATAACACACCCTAATACAGCTGTACAATAAGACACCCTAATACAGCCTTGCTTTACAATAAGACGCCCTAATATAGCAGTGCTTTACAATAAGACACCCTAATACAGCCGTACTTTACAATAAGATGCCCTAATACTTTACAATAAGACACCCTAATACAGCCGTGCTTTACAATAAGACGCCCTAATACAGCCGTACTTTACAATAAGACACCCTAATACAGCCGTGCTTTACAATAAGACGCCCTAATACAGCAGTGCTTTACAATAAGACACCCTAATACTGCCTTGCTTTACAATAAGACACCCTAATACAGCCTTGCTTTACAATAAGACGCCCTAATACAGCCGTGCTTTACAATAAGACGCCCTAATACAGCCGTACTTTACAGTAAGACACCCTAATACAGCCGTACTTTACAATAAGACACCCTAATACAGCCGTACTTTACAATAAGACACCCTAATACAGCCGTACTTTACAATAAGACGCCCTAATACAGCTGTACTTTACAATAAGACACCCTAATACAGCCTTGCTTTACAATAAGACACCCTAATACAGCCGTACTTTACAATAAGACACCCTAATACGGCCATGCTTTACAATAAGACACCCTAATACAGCCGTACTTTACAATAAGACACCCTAATACGGCCATGCTTTACAATAAGACGCCCTAATACAGCCGTACTTTACAATAAGACACCCTAATACAGCTGTACTTTACAATAAGACACCCTAATACAGCCGTACTTTACAATAAGACACCCTAATACAGCTGTGCTTTACAATAAGACGCCCTAATACAGCTGTGCTTTACAATAAGACACCCTAATACAGCCGTACTTTACATTAAGACACCCTAATACAGCTGTACTTTACAATAAGACACCCTAATACAGCTGTACTTTACAATAAGACACCCTAATACAGCCGTACAATAAGACACCCTAATACAGCCGTACTTTACAGTAAGACACCCTAATACAGCCGTACAATAAGACACCCTAATACAGCCTTGCTTTACAATAAGACACCCTAATACAGCCGTACAATAAGACACCCTAATACAGCCGTACTTTACAGTAAGACACCCTAATACAGCCGTACTTTACAATAAGACACCCTAATACAGCCGTACTTTACAATAAGACACCCTAATACAGCCGTACTTTACAATAAGACGCCCTAATACAGCTGTACTTTACAATAAGACACCCTAATACAGCCTTGCTTTACAATAAGACACCCTAATACAGCCTTGCTTTACAATAAGACACCCTAATAGAGCCGTACAATAAGACACCCTAATACAGCCGTACTTTACAATAAGACACCCTAATACAGCCGTACTTTACAATAAGACGCCCTAATACAGCTGTACTTTACAATAAGACACCCTAATACAGCCGTACTTTACAATAAGACACCCTAATACGGCCATGCTTTACAATAAGACACCCTAATACAGCCGTACTTTACAATAAGACACCCTAATACGGCCATGCTTTACAATAAGACGCCCTAATACAGCCGTACTTTACAATAAGACACCCTAATACAGCTGTACTTTACAATAAGACACCCTAATACAGCCGTACTTTACAATAAGACACCCTAATACAGCTGTGCTTTACAATAAGACGCCCTAATACAGCTGTGCTTTACAATAAGACACCCTAATACAGCCGTACTTTACATTAAGACACCCTAATACAGCTGTACTTTACAATAAGACACCCTAATACAGCTGTACTTTACAATAAGACACCCTAATACAGCCGTACAATAAGACACCCTAATACAGCCGTACTTTACAGTAAGACACCCTAATACAGCCGTACAATAAGACACCCTAATACAGCCTTGCTTTACAATAAGACACCCTAATACAGCCGTACAATAAGACACCCTAATACAGCCGTACTTTACAGTAAGACACCCTAATACAGCCGTACTTTACAATAAGACACCCTAATACAGCCGTACTTTACAATAAGACACCCTAATACAGCCGTACTTTACAATAAGACGCCCTAATACAGCTGTACTTTACAATAAGACACCCTAATACAGCCTTGCTTTACAATAAGACACCCTAATACAGCCTTGCTTTACAATAAGACACCCTAATACAGCCGTACAATAAGACACCCTAATACAGCCGTACTTTACATTAAGACACCCTAATACAGCTGTACTTTACAATAAGACACCCTAATACAGCTGTACTTTACAATAAGACGCCCTAATACAGCTGTACTTTACAATAAGACACCCTAATACAGCTGTACTTTACAATAAGACGCCCTAATACAGCCGTACAATAAGACACCCTAATACAGCCGTACTTTACAGTAAGACACCCTAATACAGCCGTACTTTACAGTAAGACACCCTAATACAGCCGTACAATAAGACACCCTAATACAGCCTTGCTTTACAATAAGACACCCTAATACAGCCGTACAATAAGACACCCTAATACAGCCGTACTTTACAGTAAGACACCCTAATACAGCCGTACTTTACAGTAAGACACCCTAATACAGCCATACTTTACAATAAGACACCCTAACACAGCCGTGCTTTACAATAAGACACCCTAATACAGCTGTGCTTTACAATAAGACGCCCTAATACAGCTGTACTTTACAATAAGACACCCTAATACAGCCGTACTTTACAATAAGACACCCTAATACAGCTGTGCTTTACAATAAGACGCCCTAATACAGCTGTGCTTTACAATAAGACACCCTAATACAGCCGTACTTTACATTAAGACACCCTAATACAGCTGTACTTTACAATAAGACACCCTAATACAGCTGTACTTTACAATAAGACACCCTAATACAGCCGTACAATAAGACACCCTAATACAGCCGTACTTTACAGTAAGACACCCTAATACAGCCGTACAATAAGACACCCTAATACAGCCTTGCTTTACAATAAGACACCCTAATACAGCCGTACAATAAGACACCCTAATACAGCCGTACTTTACAGTAAGACACCCTAATACAGCCGTACTTTACAATAAGACACCCTAATACAGCCGTACTTTACAATAAGACACCCTAATACAGCCGTACTTTACAATAAGACGCCCTAATACAGCTGTACTTTACAATAAGACACCCTAATACAGCCTTGCTTTACAATAAGACACCCTAATACAGCCTTGCTTTACAATAAGACACCCTAATAGAGCCGTACAATAAGACACCCTAATACAGCCGTACTTTACAATAAGACACCCTAATACAGCCGTACTTTACAATAAGACGCCCTAATACAGCTGTACTTTACAATAAGACACCCTAATACAGCCGTACTTTACAATAAGACACCCTAATACGGCCATGCTTTACAATAAGACACCCTAATACAGCCGTACTTTACAATAAGACACCCTAATACGGCCATGCTTTACAATAAGACGCCCTAATACAGCCGTACTTTACAATAAGACACCCTAATACAGCTGTACTTTACAATAAGACACCCTAATACAGCCGTACTTTACAATAAGACACCCTAATACAGCTGTGCTTTACAATAAGACGCCCTAATACAGCTGTGCTTTACAATAAGACACCCTAATACAGCCGTACTTTACATTAAGACACCCTAATACAGCTGTACTTTACAATAAGACACCCTAATACAGCTGTACTTTACAATAAGACACCCTAATACAGCCGTACAATAAGACACCCTAATACAGCCGTACTTTACAGTAAGACACCCTAATACAGCCGTACAATAAGACACCCTAATACAGCCTTGCTTTACAATAAGACACCCTAATACAGCCGTACAATAAGACACCCTAATACAGCCGTACTTTACAGTAAGACACCCTAATACAGCCGTACTTTACAATAAGACACCCTAATACAGCCGTACTTTACAATAAGACACCCTAATACAGCCGTACTTTACAATAAGACGCCCTAATACAGCTGTACTTTACAATAAGACACCCTAATACAGCCTTGCTTTACAATAAGACACCCTAATACAGCCTTGCTTTACAATAAGACACCCTAATACAGCCGTACAATAAGACACCCTAATACAGCCGTACTTTACATTAAGACACCCTAATACAGCTGTACTTTACAATAAGACACCCTAATACAGCTGTACTTTACAATAAGACGCCCTAATACAGCCGTACAATAAGACACCCTAATACAGCCGTACTTTACAGTAAGACACCCTAATACAGCCGTACTTTACAGTAAGACACCCTAATACAGCCGTACAATAAGACACCCTAATACAGCCTTGCTTTACAATAAGACACCCTAATACAGCCGTACAATAAGACACCCTAATACAGCCGTACTTTACAGTAAGACACCCTAATACAGCCGTACTTTACAGTAAGACACCCTAATACAGCCATACTTTACAATAAGACACCCTAACACAGCCGTGCTTTACAATAAGACACCCTAATACTTTACAATAAGACACCCTAATACTTTACAATAAGACACCCTAATACAGCCGTACTTTACAATGAGACACCCTAATACAGCCGTGCTTTACAATAAGACGCCCTAATACTTTACAATAAGACGCCCTAATACAGCCGTACTTTACAATAAGACGCCCTAATACAGCCGTACTTTACAATAAGACACCCTAATACAGCTGTACTTTACAATAAGACGCCCTAATACAGCCGTACAATAAGACACCCTAATACAGCCGTACTTTACAGTAAGACACCCTAATACAGCCGTACTTTACAGTAAGACACCCTAATACAGCCGTACTTTACAGTAAGACACCCTAATACAGCCGTACAATAAGACACCCTAATGCAGCCTTGCTTTACAATAAGACACCCTAATACAGCCGTACAATAAGACACCCTAATACAGCCGTACTTTACAGTAAGACACCCTAATACAGCCGTACTTTACAGTAAGACACCCTAATACAGCCATACTTTACAATAAGACACCCTAATACAGCCGTACTTTACAATAAGACACCCTAATACAGCCATACTTTACAGTAAGACACCCTAATACAGCCGTACAATAAGACACCCTAATACAGCCTTGCTTTACAATAAGACACCCTAATACAGCCGTACAATAAGACACCCTAATACAGCCATACTTTACAATAAGACACCCTAACACAGCCGTGCTTTACAATAAGACACCCTAATACAGCCATACTTTACAATAAGACACCCTAATACAGCCGTACAATAAGACACCCTAATACAGCCATACTTTACAATAAGACGCCCTAATACAGCCGTGCTTTACAATAAGACACCCTAATACAGCCATACTTTACAATAAGACACCCTAATACAGCCGTGCTTTACAATAAGACGCCCTAATACAGCCGTGCTTTACAATAAGACGCCCTAATACAGCCATACTTTACAATAAGACACCCTAACACAGCCGTGCTTTACAATAAGACACCCTAATACTTTACAATAAGACACCCTAATACTTTACAATAAGACACCCTAATACAGCCGTACTTTACAATAAGACACCCTAATACAGCCGTGCTTTACAATAAGACACCCTAATACAGCCATACTTTACAATAAGACACCCTAACACAGCCGTGCTTTACAATAAGACACCCTAATACTTTACAATAAGACACCCTAATACTTTACAATAAGACACCCTAATACAGCCGTACTTTACAATGAGACACCCTAATACAGCCGTGCTTTACAATAAGACGCCCTAATACTTTACAATAAGACGCCCTAATACAGCCGTACTTTACAATAAGACGCCCTAATACAGCCGTACTTTACAATAAGACACCCTAATACAGCCTTGCTTTACAATAAGACACCCTAATACAGCCTTGCTTTACAATAAGACGCCCTAATACAGCCGTACTTTACAATAAGACACCCTAATACAGCCTTGCTTTACAATAAGACACCCTAATACAGCCTTGCTTTACAATAAGACGCCCTAATACAGCCGTACTTTACAATAAGACGCCCTAATACAGCCGTGCTTTACAATAAGACACCCTAATACAGCCGTGCTTTACAATAAGACACCCTAATACAGCCATACTTTACAATAAGACACCCTAACACAGCCGTGCTTTACAATAAGACACCCTAATACTTTACAATAAGACACCCTAATACTTTACAATAAGACACCCTAATACAGCCGTACTTTACAATGAGACACCCTAATACAGCCGTGCTTTACAATAAGACGCCCTAATACTTTACAATAAGACGCCCTAATACAGCCGTACTTTACAATAAGACGCCCTAATACAGCCGTACTTTACAATAAGACACCCTAATACAGCCTTGCTTTACAATAAGACACCCTAATACAGCCTTGCTTTACAATAAGACACCCTAATACAGCCGTACTTTACAATAAGACACCCTAATACAGCCTTGCTTTACAATAAGACGCCCTAATACAGCCATGCTTTACAATAAGACACCCTAATACAGCCATGTTTTACAATAAGACACCCTAATACAGCTATGCTTTCCACAAGCTGATAGACATCATTCACCACAGAGGAATCTCTGACCACTCCAAAACGTATGGTTTTGATTCCTCCCTTCATTCCCAAGCCTGCCAGACATTACAAGGTGAGGAGGTTGACTGTGAGCTAGCTGGCCCGACACCGCTCATTTTTATATACAAGGATGATTTGTACCGAGGGATACGTGTTGATTTAACCTCATCTGATACTAAAATGATCAATATTTTATTTGGAGAACCTGCGATTGCCAACTTCTCTAGATTACGTCTCCATTCCATGTTTAATGAAGGAGGCTCCCTGATGGACAGTGGATGGACTAGTAGCCAGGAGGTTGTGAAGGGGGGGGGGGGGGCATGTGGTACGTTATTAAACAAACACCGGCTTGGACCAGATCTCCAGTTAGAGGAGCTTGATATTAAAAGAAGACGCTGAAAAGGCTTTTCAGGAGACAGAATACTAACTCTTCGACACGGACACAAAGGGATGACATTAGTTGGAAGAACAGCTCAATTGCGACAGAGCAATAAAAGCCATCCACTGTTTGGTTTGACAGCTAAAAGAAAAAAAATCTCATTACTTGTGGTGATTCATCACTGTGGAAGATCTCCCTGACTGGTTTAAAGTGGTTCCTGACAAGTGAAGTATATTGTCCATTATTCAAATGCTGCTTTTGCATTTATATTTTAGCGGATGCTTTTTTATCCAGAGCAACTTACATTTTGGTCCTTTTTCATACTGGTCCCCCCCTCATGGGAATTAAACCCACAACTCTGGCACTGCACATGCCATGTTCTACCAGCGCAGCCAAACGACAAGCATCTCAAGTAGTTGAGATTCATGAATCCAGGAAATTAGAGGTTTTCTTCATATCCCCTGAGGTCTTACTGACAACACACCCATCAAATCATCTGAGTTCGACCAGTCATACAACGTGGTCTCCTATGCTGCCATGGTGCTGAAGCCAAACTCAGGTATCCAACACGCTGCATATAAATATATGTTTTAGCAACCGGTGCCCTTTACCGACTGGCCACACCTCATGCAGGGTTTACACTGCCACTTTAAAGTCAGAAATTAGGAGTTGGCAAAATAAAAAATGCAGAATGATTGAGCCAAGTTGACCTTGGGATATGAAATGTGTTATGTAGTGGTGGTGTTGGGTGCACCTGTGTACCGTGTTTGTACTCACAGCTTTGCTTAGATTGGGGCCAGCGAGACTATGAATGTTTTCAAGTTGTGGCATGCTCCTTGCAACACAGTTAAATCCTGTTTCTAAACGTCAGACGGTGATGGCTCTAAATCGATTACCGAGGTTCAGAGTCTAACCTCTGGTTTAATTATTACAATTATTGAATATCTTAAAATATGCTTTGTTGGTTGAATGAAAAATCCAAGGCAGAGTTGAACATTAACATTACATTTTCTAAGCGGTTCAACTATATATTTTTTAGGAAGGATATTAGATAGGGGGTCAATACTTGGGAACATTAGAAACAGTTGCTCTGGCTCAAAATGCGAATCAGCCAATACAAATCGTTGATTTACTTTACTTGCACGTAATAGAACGCTGAATACGCAATGATTGTCCATAGACTGTAAACTGCGTTGATGTAGGCTAAATGAAATAACCACTAAAATAACTGCCTAGATCGAGATTATGCAACAACAAAATCCCTTACGTTTATTCAACATCATCACATAGTATTTACTTGTTGAAATGACGTGCAAGCAACGTTGATTCTGCCAGTTTTTGCCCAGTGGCAAGTGTCCAACAAACTATTGTAATCTGTTTTTTGCTCCAGAAGATTTCAGAGGAATATCCGCGGCAGCGGAGAAGCAAAGGGGATAACTCCGCAACAAAACCATGAAGACAGAAAGGCTGGAGATGTGTAAGGCCTCGTTAGAAACACACGGATATTAGCCCATAATTCATTAGCTCAATGTTATTAGGCTTAATACTGCAGTGAATATAGCCAGGCAATTTACATACAAAATAGAAAAAGTTATCAGACAAATCAGAGGTAGCCTACATAAGAAAATAGTTTGCTACACGATGCTATATTACACAGACGTGTAGGCTACACTAGCATTCATAACGTTGTTTAAAAAAAAACGTTTTTACGCTTTTTCTATAATCGTCTGCTTTGTCACTTTATGCCTTATTTGACTTGAGGATGTCACTTTATGCCTTATTTGACTTGAGGACCAAAAGTGGTGCCGTTTTCTCCCCAAATAAAAAAACTTTGCCCATGACGGAGATGTAGATTTCAAGAGTCATTGTACCTTCCGGTCTCTGGATTTATTTACAGCCTTAGTGGAACACATCACCAATTAGTGATAGCAGTAGGTGTCAATTACAGCTATTTGACAAGACCACGGGCATCTTTTAATATATATATATATATATATTTAATATATATATATATATATATATTTTTTTTTACAACGTATGAATATAAACGTACATGTTGTATAATATTCCTCCTGCATCTTTATGGCTGTGATAGGTCAAAAACGTGAAAATTGTTGTACTAGCAGCTAGTAGCATAGTCAAGGATGCATCAGTGCCTTATAAAATATCTCTCTGCTGGACAGGGTTGACCTATTTTACAGAAATGCCATTGGTTGGTGCATATAAAGTCTAAGATCCTTTGATAGGCTGATGTGGTCATTTTGTTCCAGGAAATAATCACTGTCATCTGGTGTCGATAGAATAGGGTTAACGTGTACCAGTTTATCTGATTGGTTGCAACACAGTCTCTCATTAATTCTGTACTATATGTACAAATTAACACAATGTTTTTTTATGTACTAATGTAGGACCAGGTACAATGTAAACGTTCAATCACATTGCAAGTAAATCTATATAAAAATGGCTGATATGGCAATTTAAGCTGGAACGACTATTTAAATTTAAACTGTTTCTAATGTTCTCAAGTATTAACCCCCAATAAAGTTAGTACAGGCTCAACCCGAATGAACGACGCAGACGGAATGCAATAGGACGTTTTTTTAAATCGTTCGAGGGGAATATGCCTTCGTCTCCAAGGAATGATCCTCGGATCTAGATGCTGATGACAGGTAGGCCTTTACTGGGCATCGAAACCCTCCCTACTAGGGTGAAAGGAGTTCTGAAGACGAGCCTCAAGGGTATTATAGCCTTGCTGTAACATGCAAAATGAGAGAACATGGGTAAGATTTACATATTAAGAGTTTTACCCAATGGGTTGAGAGAGAGAGAGAGAGAGGTGTTAGGGTTGCGAATGTTCAACTGAGATAGGAACAGTAGCACACCTGAACTTGGTTAAAATAATTGTTTAATTCAAAAGTTAATAAATGGCAAATACAATTTCCGTATATACGGGTTCAATGTTTCATCACGCAGGATAAGACAGAGAACTGATTTGTTTCTGACAAAGATATTATATTATACTCTGACAGAGGTTAGTTCCCGCTTCCGAGCCGGCCTGTCAGAGTAGAGACTGGGCGTGGTTTAGACTCACCCAGCCTATCGTTGATGTTGGCGCCTTAAGCCAGTCCTGGCCCCTTAGCGCATATGATGTCCCAACGCTGTTGCTGTGTAGATTACGCTCCTTCACCCCAAAGACTGGGGTCAGACAGTTTTATAACATTGTCTGAGATATCTGCACCTGTATACATTGTCCACTGTTCTCGCTCAAGGCTAACTACAGCTTCCCAGCTTCTTATCTGAGCTAACCGTTACTTCCAGCACACACACACAGACATCCAGGCGCCCAAACAGTTTGTCAATATCCAATCACATATAATATAGTTGCTGATCACGTTTATAGTATTCAATCACATATAATATAGTTGCTGATCACGTTTATAGTATTCAATCACATATAATATAGTTGCTCATCACGTTTATAGTATTGGGTTATAGTGCATGACTCAGAACCTTACATATGTTTTTCGTGTGTATAGTTTATCTGTTATTGTCTATTCAGCAGTCTCCTGATTCACCCCCCTCCTGTGTCTCTCTAAGATTAGCACAGTCCCGGTCACATAGTACAGTGCCCACACTACTGATACATTTGTTGCATACACACACATATTTCATACAGTACAGCGCTCTCTTTAACACACACACATTTCAGGCTGATGGAGGGAGGGGTGGAGGGAGGGGTGGAGGGAGGGATGGAGGGAGGGAGGGAGGGAGGGGTGGAGGGAGGGGTGGAGGGAGGGAGGGAGGTGTGGAGGGAGGGGTGGAGGGGTGGAGGGAGGGATAGAGGGAGGGATGGAGGGAGGGATAGAGGGAGGGGTGGAGGGAGGGATAGAGGGAGGGATGGAGGGAGGGGTGGAGGGGTGGAGGGGTGGAGGGAGGGATAGAGGGAGGGATGGAGGGAGGGATAGAGGGAGGGGTGGAGGGAGGGATAGAGGGAGGGATGGAGGGAGGGGTGGAGGGAGGGGTGGAGGGAGGGAGGGAGGGAGGGATGGAGGGAGGGATTGAGGGGTGGAGGGAGGGATGGAGGGAGGGGTGGAGGGAGGGGTGGAGGGAGGGAGGGATGGAGGGAGGGATAGAGGGAAGGGTGGAGGGAGGGAGGGAGGGAGGGAGGGGTGGAGGGATGGAGGGAGGGGTGGAGGGAGGGATGGAGGGAGGGAGGGAGGGGTGGAGGGAGGGAGGGAGGGATGGAGGGAGGGGTGGAGGGAGGGAGGGGTGGAGGGAGGGAGGGAGGGGTGGAGGGAGGGAGGGAGGGGTGGAGGGAGGGAGGGATGGAGGGAGGGGTGGAGGGAGGGGTGGAGGGAGGGAGGGAGGGAGGGATGGAGGGAGGGATGGAGGGGTGGAGGGAGGGATGGAGGGGTGGAGGGAGGGATGGAGGGAGGGAGGGATGGAGGGAGGGGTGGAGGGAGGGAGGGATGGAGGGGTGGAGTGAGGGATGGAGGGTGGGATGGAGGGGTGGAGGGAGGGATGGAGGGAGGGATGGAGGTGTGGAGGGAGGGAGGGAGGGGTGGAGGGAGGGATGGAGGGAGGGAGGGATGGAGGGGTGGAGGGATGGAGGGAGGGGTGGAGGGAGGGAGGGAGGGATGGAGGGAGGGAGGGGTGGAGGGAGGGAGGGATGGAGGGGTGGAGTGAGGGATGGAGGGTGGGGTGGAGGGAGGGAGGGATGGAGGGATGGAGGGAGGGAGGGAGGGATGGAGGGATGGAGGAAGGGAGGGAGGGAGGGAGGGGGACGGAGGGAGGGGTGGAGGGAGGGGTGGAGGGAGGGAGGGATGGAGGGAGGGAGGGAGGGAGGGAGGGAGGGATGGAGGGAGGGAGGGATGGAGGGATGGAGGGAGGGAGGGAGGGAGGGAGGGGTGGAGGGAGGGATGGAGGGAGGGAGGGATGGAGGGAGGGAGGGAGGGAGGGAGGGAGGGAGGGAGGGATGGAGGGAGGGAGGGAGGGAGGGGTGGAGGGAGGGATGGAGGGAGGGGTGGAGGGAGGGATGGAGGGAGGGAGGGGTGGAGGGATGGAGGGAGGGATGGAGGGAGGGAGGGAGGGAGGGAGGGGTGGAGGGAGGGAGGGAGGGGTGGAGGGAGGGATGGAGGGAGGGAGGGGTGGAGGGAGGGAGGGAGGGGTGGAGGGAGGGGTGGAGGGAGGGAGGGGGGGAGGGAGGGAGGGAGGGGTGGAGGGAGGGAGGGAGGGAGGGAGGGGTGGAGGGAGGTAGGGGTGGAGGGAGGGATGGAGGGAGGGAGGGGTGGAGGGAGGGAGGGATGGAGGGAGGGAGGGATGGAGGGAGGGAGGGGTGGAGGGAGGGAGGGATGGAGGGAGGGAGGGAGGATAGGTGCTGATAAGACGGGTGTTGACTGTACCTCTCTCCCACTAGGCTAGGGCTCTGCGGAGTTGGTACCAGCATGCCCCTCATAGCACTAGGGTAGAGGAGTTGGGACATGTTGAGAGATGGCGAGCAGGTACCTCCATGTCTCCCGTCAGGGGTTTCCAGCGGAGTGAATCGGACACACGGCTAATGTCAACATCACTGAAACAACACGGGGTGAAATGTCAACGGAGGGGACACGCACACACACACACACGCACACGCGCACACGCACACGCACACGCACACACACACACATACCGTTATCGGTAACATTTCACACGGAAGTACTCTTTTAGTACCGGTTTGTAAAGGGTACTTAAAGTGTCACACAGATGTGGTTTTAATACAAATGGAGTAGAATATCTTCAAGGACTATGATCTTTTAGTTTTACTTTTAGTCATTTGTGTTCTTGTTGGCTGACCAGCTGTGTACATTATAGTAGTAGGGTGGAGTTAGCTAACAGCTGTGTATATTATAGTAGTAGGGTGGAGTTAGCTAACAGCTGTGTACATTATAGTAGTAGGGTGGAGTTAGCTAACAGCTGTGTACATTATAGTAGTAGGGTGGAGTTAGCTAACAGCTGTGTACATTATAGTAGTAGGGTGACGTTAGCTAACAGCTGTGTACATTATATGAGTAGGGTGTAGTTAGCTAACAGCTGTGTACATTATATGAGTAGGGTGTAGTTAGCTAACAGCTGTGTACATTATAGTAGTAGGGTGGAGTTAGCTAACAGCTGTGTACATTATAGTAGTAGGGTGGAGTTAGCTAACAGCTGTGTACATTATAGTAGTAGGGTGAAGTTAGCTAACAGCTGTGTACATTATAGTAGCAGGGTGGAGTTAGCTAACAGCTGTGTACATTATAGTAGTAGGGTGGAGTTAGCTAACAGCTGTGTACATTATAGTAGTAGGGTGGAGTAAGCTAACAGCTGTGTACATTATAGTAGTAGGGTGGAGTTAGCTAACAGCTGTGTACATTATAGTAGTAGGGTGGAGTTAGCTAACAGCTGTGTACATTATAGTAGTAGGGTGGAGTTAGCTAACAGCTGTGTACATTATAGTAGTAGGGTGGAGTTAGCTAACAGCTGTGTACACTATAGTAGTAGGGTGGAGTTAGCTAACAGCTGTGTACATTATAGTAGTAGGGTGGAGTTAGCTAACAGCTGTGTACATTATAGTAGTAGAGGGACGTTAGCTAACAGCTGTGTACATTATAGAAGTAGGGTGGAGTTAGCTAACAGCTGTGTACATTATAGTAGTAGGGTGGAGTTAGCTAACAGCTGTGTACATTATAGTAGTAGGGTGGAGTTAGCTAACAGCTGTGTACATTATAGTAGTAGGGTGGAGTTAGCTAACAGCTGTGTACATTATAGTAGTAGGGTGGAGTTAGCTAACAGCTGTGTACATTATAGTAGTAGGGTGGAGTTAGCTAACAGCTGTGTACATTACAGTAGTAGGGTGGAGTTAGCTAACAGCTGTGTACATTATAGTAGTAGGGTGGAGTTAGCTAGGCTACCATGTCCCAGTAAGCTGCCATGTCCCAGCAGGGGCTGCCATGTTCCAGTGGGCTGCCATGTCCCAGTAAGCTGCCATGTCCCAGTAAGCTGCCATGTTCCAGTGGGCTGCCATGTCCCAGTAAGCTGCCATGTCCCAGTAAGCTGCCATGTCCCAGTAAGCTGCCATGTCTCAGCGGGCTGCCATCTCCCAGTAAGCTACCATGTCCCAGTAAGCTGCCATGTCCCAGTAAGCTGCCCTGTCCCAGCAGGGGCTGCCATGTTCCAGTGGGCTGCCATGTCCCAGTAAGCTGCCATGTCCCAGTAAGCTGCCATGTTCCAGTGGGCTGCCATGTCCCAGTAAGCTGCCATGTTCCAGTGGGCTGCCATGTCCCAGTAAGCTGCCATGTTCCAGTGGGCTGCCATGTCCCAGTAAGCTGCCATGTCCCAGCGGGCTGCCATGTCCCAGTAAGCTGCCATGTCCCAGTAAGCTGCCATGTCCCAGCGGACTGCCATGTCCCAGTAAGCTACCATGTCTCAGCGGGCTGCCATCTCCCAGTAAGCTACCATGTCCCAGTAAGCTGCCATGTCTCAGCGGGCTGCCATCTCCCAGTAAGCTACCATGTCCCAGTAAGCTACCATGTCCCAGTAAGCTACCATGTCCCAGTAAGCTGCCATCTCCCAGTAAGCTGCCATCTCCCAGTAAGCTACCATGTCCCAGTAAGCTGCCATGTCCCAGTAAGCTACCATGTCCCAGTAAGCTGCCATCTCCCAGTAAGCTGCCATCTCCCAGTAAGCTACCATGTCCCAGTAAGCTACCATGTCCCAGTAAGCTACCATGTCCCAGTAAGCTGCCATCTCCCAGTAAGCTGCCATCTCCCAGTAAGCTACCATGTCCCAGTAAGCTACCATGTCCCAGTAAGCTACCATGTCCCAGTAAGCTGCCATGTCTCAGTGGGCTGCCATGTTCCAGTGGGCTGCCATGTCCCAGTAAGCTGCCATGTTCCAGCGGGCTGCCATGTTCCAGTAGGCTGCCATGTCCCAGTAAGCTACCATGTCCCAGTAAGCTACCATGTCCCAGTAAGCTGCCATGTCCCAGCGGGCTGCCATGTCCCAGCGGGCTGCCATGTCCCAGTAAGCTACCATGTCCCAGTAAGCTGCCATGTCCCAGTAAGCTGCCATGTCCCAGTAAGCTACCATGTCCCAGTAAGCTACCATGTCCCAGTAAGCTGCCATGTCCCAGTAAGCTACGATCTCCCAGTAAGCTACCATGTCCCAGTAAGCTGCCATGTCCCAGTAAGCTACCATGTCCCAGTAAGCTGCCATGTCCCAGTAAGCTGCCATGTCCCAGCGGGCTGCCATGTCCCAGTAAGCTACCATGTCCAAGTAAGCTGCCATGTCCCAGCGGGCTGCCATGTCCCAGTAAGCTGCCATGTCCCAGTAAGCTGCCATGTCCCAGCAGGGGCTGCCATGTTCCAGTCGGCTGCCATGTTCCAGTAAGCTGCCATGTTCCAGCAGGCTGCCATGTTCCAGTACCATGTCCCAGTGGGCTGCCATGTTCCAGCGGGCTGCCATGTTCCAGCGGGATGCCATGTCCCAGCGGGCTGCCATGTCCCAGCGGGCTGCCATGTCCCAGCGGGCTGCCATGTCCCAGCGGGCTGCCATGTCCCAGTGTGCTGCCATGTCCCAGCAGGCTGCCATGTCCCAGCGGGCTGCCATGTCCCAGTAAGCTGCCATGTCCCAGCGGGCTGCCATGTCCCAGCGGGCTGCCATGTCCCAGCGGGCTGCCATTTCCCAGCGGGCTGCCATGTCCCAGCGGGCTGCCATGTCCCAGCGGGCTGCCATGTCCCAGTAAGCTGCCATGTCCCAGCGGGCTGCCATGTCCCAGCGGGCTGCCATGTCCCAGCGGGCTGCCATGTCCCAGCGGGCTGCCATGTCCCAGCGGGCTGCCATGTTCCAGTAAGCTGCCATGTAAAAGGATGTCTTAAAACTTTCTCTAATGATCAGAAGAGTGTTCATCCGTCTGCCCTGGGCATGCTAAGTCCCGGCTCCACCATCGCCATGGCATTTATTAAACTGTCCCCCGTCATGTCTAACAAAGCCCTGGGACAATGCGGCTTCGGGCTCTCCAGCATTTTTAATGTTCTTTTTTTTCTCTTCATGGATTCCATCGATGTTGTTAAATGAAAGAGAAACATCCCCTCCTTTTATGATGCAATTAGTGCTTTCAGGAGGAAGCAGTGCAAAGGCTTCTGGGAAAGGAAGGTTTTTGTTTTTTCCGCATTATCAACGGGGTCAGAGCTGTAGGCGGTCCCGGGAAGAAAAGACCCCTATGTTCCCCTGTAAACAGACCCAATCAACAACGCCAAACTACACCAACAGCTAATCGCACCAGCCAGTCGCCACAGAGTGGAATGTGCCAGGGCATCTGAGTGCACAGCATGCATGCCAAACATAGCTCCAAGAGCATCTAACAGCATGCATGCCAAACATAGCTCCAAGAGCATCTAACAGCATGCATGCCAAACATAGCTCCAAGAGCATCTAACAGCACGCATGCCAAACATAGCTCCAAGAGCATCTAACAGCACGCATGCCAAACATAGCTCCAAGAGCATCTAACAGCATGCATGCCAAACATAGCTCCAAGAGCATCTAAAAGCATGCATGCCAAACATAGCTCCAAGAGCATCTAAAAGCATGCATGCCAAACATAGCTCCAAGAGCATCTAACAGCATGCATGCCAAACATAGCTCCAAGAGCATCTAAAAGCATGCATGCCAAACATAGCTCCAAGAGCATCTAAAAGCATGCATGCCAAACATAGCTCCAAGAGCATCTAAAAGCATGCATGCCAAACATAGCTACAAGAGCATCTAACAGCACGCATCTCAAACATAGCTACTGAGTCTTGTCGCTATACTTGGACAGTCATGTTGTTAGAACAATAGCTCCATGTCAACATCAAAATCAAACTGTATTTGTCACATGCTTGGTAAACAAACAGGTGTAGACTAACAGGGAAATGCTTGGTAAACAAACAGGTGTAGACTAACAGGGAAATGCTTGGTAAACAACAGGTGTAGACTAACAGTGAAATGCTTGGTAAACAAACAGGTGTAGACTAACAGTGAAATACTTGGTAAACAAACAGGTGTAGACTAACAGTGAAATGCATGGTAAACAAACAGGTGTAGACTAACAGTGAAATGCTTGGTAAACAAACAGGTGTAGACTAACAGTGAAATGCTTGGTAAACAAACAGGTGTAGACTAACAGTGAAATGCATGGTAAACAAACAGGTGTAGACTAACAGTGAAATGCTTGGTAAACAACAGGTGTAGACTAACAGTGAAATACTTGGTAAACAACAGGTGTAGACTAACAGTGAAACGCTTGGTAAACAACAGGTGTAGACTAACAGTGAAATGTTTGGTAAACAACAGGTGTAGACTAACAGTGAAATGCTTGGTAAACAACAGGTGTAGACTAACAGTGAAATGCTTGGTAAACATCAGGTGTAGACTACCAGTGAAACGCTTGGTAAACAACAGGTGTAGACTAACAGTGAAATGCTTGGTAAACAACAGGTGTCGACTAACAGTGAAATGCTTGGTAAACAACAGGTGTAGACTAACAGTGAAACGCTTGGTAAACAACAGGTGTAGACTAACAGTGAAATGCTTGGTAAACAACAGGTGTAGACTAACAGGGATGGTAAACAACAGGTGTAGACTAACAGTGAAATGCTTGGTAAACAACAGGTGTAGACTACCAGTGAAATACTTGGTAAACAACAGGTTTAACTAACAGTGAAATGCTTGGTAAACAACAGGTGTAGACTACCAGTGAAATACTTGGTAAACAACAGGTTTAACTAACAGTGAAATGCTTGGTATACAACAGGTGTAGACTAACAGTGAAATGTTTGGTAAACAACAGGTGTAGACTAACAGTGAAATGCTTGGTAAACATCAGGTGTAGACTACCAGTGAAATGCTTGGTAAACAACAGGTGTAGACTAACAGTGAAACGCTTGGTAAACAACAGGTGTAGACTAAGAGGGAAATGCTTGGTAAACAACAGGTGTAGACTAACAGTGAAATGCTTGGTAAACAACAGGTGTAGACTAACAGTGAAATGCATGGTAAACAAACAGGTGTAGACTAACAGTGAAATGCTTGGTAAACATCAGGTGTAGACTAACAGTGAAATGCTTGGTAAACATCAGGTGTAGACTACCAGTGAAATGCTTGGTAAACAACAGGTGTAGACTAACAGTGAAATGCTTGGTAAACAACAGGTGTAGACTAACAGTGAAATGCTTGGTAAACATCAGGTGTAGACTAACAGTGAAACGCTTGGTAAACAAACAGGTGTAGACTAACAGGGAAATGCTTGGTAAACAAACAGGTGTAGACTAACAGGGAAATGCTTGGTAAACAAACAGGTGTAGACTAACAGTGAAATGCTTGGTAAACAACAGGTGTAGACTAACAGGGAAATGCTTGGTAAACAACAGGTGTAGACTAACAGGGAAATGCTTGGTAAACAACAGGTGTAGACTAACAGTGAAATGCTTGGTAAACAAACAGGTGTAGACTAACAGTGAAATACTTGGTAAACAACAGGTGTAGACTAACAGTGAAACGCTTGGTAAACAACAGGTGTAGACTAACAGTGAAATGCTTGGTAAACAACAGGTGTAGACTAACAGTGAAATGCTTGGTAAACATCAGGTGGAGACTAACAGTGAAATGCTTGGTAAACAACAGGTGTAGACTAAGAGGGAAATGCTTGGTAAACAACAGGTGTAGACTAACAGTGAAATGCTTGGTAAACAACAGGTGTAGACTAACAGTGAAATGCTTGGTAAACAACAGGTGTAGACTAACAGTGAAATGCTTGGTAAACATCAGGTGTAGACTAACAGTGAAATGCTTGGTAAACATCAGGTGTAGACTAACAGTGAAATGCTTGGTAAACATCAGGTGTAGACTACCAGTGAAATGCTTGGTAAACAACAGGTGTAGACTAACAGTGAAATGCTTGGTAAACAACAGGTGTAGACTAACAGTGAAATGCTTGGTAAACATCAGGTGTAGACTAACAGTGAAACGCTTGGTAAACAAACAGGTGTAGACTAACAGGGAAATGCTTGGTAAACAAACAGGTGTAGACTAACAGGGAAATGCTTGGTAAACAACAGGTGTAGACTAACAGGGAAATGCTTGGTAAACAAACAGGTGTAGACTAACAGGGAAATGCTTGGTAAACAACAGGTGTAGACTAACAGTGAAATGCTTGGTAAACAACAGGTGTAGACTAACAGGGATGGTAAACAACAGGTGTAGACTAACAGTGAAATGCTTGGTAAACAACAGGTGTAGACTACCAGTGAAATACTTGGTAAACAACAGGTTTAACTAACAGTGAAATGCTTGGTAAACAACAGGTGTAGACTACCAGTGAAATACTTGGTAAACAACAGGTTTAACTAACAGTGAAATGCTTGGTAAACAACAGGTGTAGACTAACAGTGAAATGTTTGGTAAACAACAGGTGTAGACTAACAGTGAAATGCTTGGTAAACATCAGGTGTAGACTACCAGTGAAATGCTTGGTAAACAACAGGTGTAGACTAACAGTGAAATGCTTGGTAAACAACAGGTGTAGACTAACAGGGATGGTAAACAACAGGTGTAGACTAACAGTGAAATGCTTGGTAAACATCAGGTGTAGACTAACAGTGAAATGCTTGGTAAACATCAGGTGTAGACTAACAGTGAAATGCTTGGTAAACATCAGGTGTAGACTAACAGTGAAATGCTTGGTAAACAACAGGTGTAGACTAACAGTGAAATACTTGGTAAACAACAGGTGTAGACTAACAGTGAAACGCTTGGTAAACAACAGGTGTAGACTAACAGTGAAATGCTTGGTAAACATCAGGTGTAGACTAACAGTGAAATGCTTGGTAAACAACAGGTGTAGACTAAGAGGGAAATGCTTGGTAAACAACAGGTGTAGACTAACAGTGAAATGCTTGGTAAACAACAGGTGTAGACTAACAGTGAAATGCTTGGTAAACATCAGGTGTAGACTAACAGTGAAATGCTTGGTAAACATCAGGTGTAGACTAACAGTGAAATGCTTGGTAAACATCAGGTGTAGACTACCAGTGAAATGCTTGGTAAACAACAGGTGTAGACTAACAGTGAAATGCTTGGTAAACAACAGGTGTAGACTAACAGTGAAATGCTTGGTAAACATCAGGTGTAGACTAGCAGTGAAACGCTTGGTAAACAAACAGGTGTAGACTAACATGGAAATGCTTGGTAAACAAACAGGTGTAGACTAACAGTGAAATGCTTGGTAAACAACAGGTGTAGACTAACAGTGAAATGCTTGGTAAACAACAGGTGTAGACTAACAGTGAAATGCTTGGTAAACAACAGGTGTAGACTAACAGGGAAATGCTTGTAAACAACAGGTGTAGACTACCAGTGAAATACTTGGTAAACAACAGGTGTAGACTAACAGTGAAATACTTGGTAAACAACAGGTGTAGACTAACAGTGAAATACTTGGTAAACAACAGGTGTAGACTAACAGTGAAATACTTGGTAAACAACAGGTGTAGACTAACAGTGAAATGCTTGGTAAACAACAGGTGTAGACTAACAGTGAAATGCTTGGTAAACAACAGGTGTAGACTAACAGGGAAATGCTTGGTAAACAACAGGTGTAGACTACCAGTGAAATACTTGGTAAACAACAGGTGTAGACTACCAGTGAAATGCTTGGTAAACAACAGGTGTAGACTAACAGTGAAATGCTTGATAAACAACAGGTGTAGACTAACAGGGAAATGCTTGGTAAACAACAGGTGTAGACTACCAGTGAAATACTTGGTAAACAACAGGTGTAGACTAACAGTGAAATACTTGGTAAACAACAGGTGTAGACTAACAGTGAAATACAGAAAGCAGAAAGAAAGATAGAAAAGGTAGGTATGTACATATAGGTAGGGGTAAAGGATAGATAATAGACAGTAACAGCAGTATACTGTAGGTAGGGGTAAAGGATAGATAATAGACAGTAACAGCAGTATACTGTAGGTAGGGGTAAAGGATAGATAATAGACAGTAACAGCAGTATACTGTAGGTAGGGGTAAAGGATAGATAATAGACAGTAACAGCAGTATACTGTAGGTAGGGGTAAAGGATAGATAATAGACAGTAACAGCAGTATACTGTAGGTAGGGGTAAAGGATAGATAATAGACAGTAACAGCAGTATACTGTAGGTAGGGGTACAGGATAGATAATAGACAGTAACAGCAGTATACTGTAGGTAGGGGTAAAGGATAGATAATAGACAGTAACAGCAGTATACTGTAGGTAGGGGTAAAGGATAGATAATAGACAGTAACAGCAGTATACTGTAGGTAGGGGTAAAGGATAGATAATAGACAGTAACAGCAGTATACTGTAGGTAGGGGTAAAGGATAGATAATAGACAGTAACAGCAGTATACTGTAGGTAGGGGTAAAGGATAGATAATAGACAGTAACAGCAGTATACTGTAGGTAGGGGTAAAGGATAGATAATAGACAGTAACAGCAGTATACTGTAGGTAGGGGTAAAGGATAGATAATAGACAGTAACAGCAGTATACTGTAGGTAGGGGTAAAGGATAGATAATAGACAGTAACAGCAGTATACTGTAGGTAGGGGTAAAGGATAGATAATAGACAGTAACAGCAGTATACTGTAGGTAGGGGTAAAGGATAGATAATAGACAGTAACAGCAGTATACTGTAGGTAGGGGTAAAGGATAGATAATAGACAGTAACAGCAGTATACTGTAGGTAGGGGTAAAGGATAGATAATAGACAGTAACAGCAGTATACTGTAGGTAGGGGTAAAGGATAGATAATAGACAGTAACAGCAGTATACTGTAGGTAGGGGTAAAGGATAGATAATAGACAGTAACAGCAGTATACTGTAGGTAGGGGTAAAGTGACTAGACAACAGGATATATAATAGACAGTAACAGCAGTATACTGTAGGTAGGGGTAAAGTGACTAGACAACAGGATATATAATAGACAGTAACAGCAGTATACTGTAGGTAGGGATAAAGGATAGATAATAGACAGTAACAGCAGTATACTGTAGGTAGGGGTAAAGGATAGATAATAGACAGTAACAGCAGTATACTGTATGTAGGGGTAAAGGATAGATAATAGACAGTAACAGCAGTATACTGTATGTAGGGGTAAAGGATAGATAATAGACAGTAACAGCAGTATACTGTATGTAGGGGTAAAGGATAGATAATAGACAGTAACAGCAGTATACTGTAGGTAGGGGTAAAGGATAGATAATAGACAGTAACAGCAGTATACTGTAGGTAGGGGTAAAGAATAGATAATAGTGGTTACTATTGGTTAACTATTTAACTAACTATTTAACTAACTATTTAACTAACTATTTTTTAACTAACTATTTATCAGTCTTATGGGTTGGGGGTAGAAGCTGTTCAGGTTCCTGTTGGTTCCAGACTTGCATCGGTACCACTTGCCCTGCTGTAGCAGAGAGAACAGTCTATGGCTTGTGTGGCTGTAAAATAATAGCTAACTGTTCAACAAGACAAAATATATTTTATATTTGCAATTCTTCAAATAGCCACCCTTTGCCATGATGACAGCTTTGCACACTCTTGGCATTCTCTCAGCCAGCATCACCTGGAAAGCATTTCCAACAGTTTTGGAGTTCCCACATATGCTGAGCACTTGTTTGCTGCTTTTTCTTCACTCTGCAGTCTGACACATCCCTAACCATCTCAATTGGTTTGAAGTCGGGTGACTGTGGATGCCAGGTCATCTGATGCAGCACTCCATCACACTGTCCTTCTTGGTCAAATAGCCCTTACACAGCCTGGAGGTGTGTTGGGTCATTGTCCTGTTGAAAAACAAATGATAGTCCCACTATCAAGTGCAAACCAGATGGGATGGCGTAATGTTGTGCAAACCAGATGGGATGGCGTAATGTTGCAGAATGCTATCGTAGCCGTGTTGGTTAAGTGGGGCCTTGAATTCTAAATAAATCACAGACAATGTCACCAGCAAAGCAGCCCCATACCATCACACCTCCTCCTCCATGCTTTACAGTAGGAAATACACATGCAGAGATCACCCGTTCACCCACACCATCACACCTCCTCCTCCATGCTTTACAGTAGGAAATACACATGCAGAGATCATCCATTCACCCACACCATCACACCTCCTCCTCCATGCTTCACGTTGGGATCCACACATGCAGAGATCATCCATTCACCCACTCCGCGTCTCACAAAGACACAGTGGTTGGAACCAAACATCTCCAATTTGCTTGTGTTTCCATTGCTCATGATTCTTGCCCAAGAAAGTCTCTTCTTCTTATTGGTGTCCTTTAGTAGTGGTTTCTTTGCAGCAATTTGACCACGAAGGCCTGATTCATACAGTCTCCTCTGAAAAGTTGATGTTGAGATGTGTCTGTTACTCTAATTTGAGGCTGGTAACTCTAATGAACGTATTCTCAGCAGCAGAGGTATCTCTGGGTCTTCCTTTCCTGTGGCGGTCCTCATGAGAGCCAGTTTCATCATAGCGCTTGATGGTTTTTGTAACTGCACTTAAAGAAACGTTCACAGATCTTGAAATTTTCCGTATTGACTGACCTTCATGTCTTAAAGTAATGATGGACAAAACAGAGATGCTTGTTCTAGGTCCCAAGAAACAAAGAGATCTTCTGTTGAATCTGACAATTAATCTTGATGGTTTTACATTCGTCTCAAATAAAACTGTGAAGGACCTCGGCGTTACTCTGGACCCTGATCTCTCTTTTGACGAACATATCAAGACTGTTTCAAGGACAGCTTTTTTGCCATCTACGTAACATTGCAAAAATCAGACATTTTCTGTCCAAAAATGATGTAGAGAAATGTATCCATGCTTTTGTCTCTTCTAGGTTAGACTACTGCAATGCTCTACTTTCCGGCTACCTGGATAAAGCACTAAATAAACTTCAGTTAGTGCTAAATACGGCTGCTAGAATCTTGACTAGAACCAACATTTTTTATCATATTACTCCAGTGCTAGCCTCTCTACACTGGCTTCCTGTTAAAGATGATTTCAAGGTTTTACTGCTAACCTACAAAGCATTACATGGGCTTGCTCCTACCTATTTGTCCGATTTGGTCTTGCCATACATACCTACATGTACGCTACGGTCACAAGACGCAGGTCTCCTAACTGTCCCTAGAATTTCTAACAGCTGCAGGCAGGGCTTTCTCCTATAGAGCTCCATTTTTATGGAAAGGTCTGCCTATCCATGTGAGAGACGCAGACTCCGTCTCAACCTTTAAGTCTTTATTGAAGACTCATCTCTTCAGTAGGTCCTATGATTGAGTGTAGTCTGGCCCAGGGGTGTGAAGGTGAACGGAAAGGCACTGGAGCAACGAACCGCCCTTGCTGTCTCTGCCTGGCTGGTTACCCTCTCTCCACTGGGATTCTCTGCCTCTAACCCTATTACAGGGGCTGAGTCACTGGCTTACTGGTGCTCTCCCATGCCGTCCCTAGGAGGGGTGCGTCACTTGAGTGGGTTGAGTTACTTACGTGATCTTCCTGTCTGGGTTGGCGCCCCCCCTTGGTTTGTGCCGTGGCGGAGATCTTTGTGGGCTATACTCGGCCTTGTCTCAGGACGGTAAGTTGGTGGTTGAAGGAATCCCTCTAGTGGTGTGGGGGCTGTGCTTTGGCAAAGCGGGTGGGGTTATATCGGATGGGGCCACAGTGTCTCCTGACCCCTCCTGTCTCAGCCTCCAGTATTTATGCTGCAGTAGTTTATGTGTCGGGGGGCTAGGGTCAGTCTGTTATATCTGGAGTATTTCTCCTGTCTTATCCGGTGTCCTGTGTGAATTTAAGTATGCTCTCTCTAATTCTCTCTTTCTCTCTCTCGGAGGACCTGAGCCCTAGGACCATGCCTCAGGACTACCTGGCCTGATGACTCCTTGCTGTCCCCAGTCCACCTGGTCGTGCTGCTGCTCCAGTTTCAACTGTTCTGCCTGCGGCTGTGGAACTCTGACCTGTTCACCGGATGTGCTACCTGTCCCAGACCTGCTGTTTTCAACTCTCTAGAGACAGCAGGAGCGGTAGAGATACTCTTAATGATCGGCTCTGAAAAGCCAACTGACATTTACTCCTGAGGTGCTGACCTGTTGCACCCTCGACAACCACTGTGATTGTTATTATTTGACCCTGCTGGTCATTTATGAACATTTGAACATCTTGGCCATGTTCTGTTATAATCTCCACCCGGCACAGCCAGAAGAGGACTGGCCACCCCTCATAGCCTGGTTCCTCTCTAGGTTTCTTCCTAGGTTCTGGCCTTTCTAGGGAGTTTTTTCCTAGCCACCGTGCTTCTACACCTGCATTACTTGCTGTTTGGGGTTTTAGGCTGGGTTTCTGTACAGCACTTTGAGATATCAGCTGATGTAAGAAGGGCTTTATAAATACGTTTGATTTGATTGGATGGACTGTTGTCTTTCTTTGCTTATTTGAGCTGTTCTTGCCATAATATGGACTTGGTCTTTCACCAAATAGGGCCATCTTCTGTATACCACCCCTACCTTGTCACAACACAACTGATTGGCTCAAACACATTAAGAAGGAAAGAAGTTCCACAAATTAACTTTTAAGAAGGCACACCTGTTAATTGAATTGCATTCCAGGTGACTACCTCATGAAGCTGGTTGAGAGAATGCCAAGAGTGTGCAAAGCTGTCATCAAGGGGGGCTATTTGAAGAATCTCAAATCTCAAATATATTTTGATTTGTTTAACACTTTTTTGGTTACTACATGATTCCATATGTGCTATTTCATAGTTTTGATGTCTTCACTATTATTCTACAATGTAGAAAATAGTAAAAATAAAGAAGAACCCTGGATTGTGTAGGTGTGTCCAAACTTTTGACTGGTACTGTCTTTGGAAATTGATCAGCTGGCCTACAAAAGGGCGGTGGCCCACGAATCGGCAGTTGCCCATCCCTCGTTTACATACAAGAATCATGAAACCTCTAACACAAAACAATAATTTGACAGAAAATATTTTTGAGGGACCTAACTTACCACTTTTTACATGTGGTTTCTTCCTTCACAGACTCCATGAAATTATGACCTCTTCCTAAGTATCTGGTCAAATGATTAATTTTGTGTATGGTTTCCTAGAAACAAGGGTGTCTCCCCCCCCGCCCCCCTCCAATTTGGCTCACTTCCACCATTGTCCCCTAACCGTTCCTTCATTATTGTCCATAGCTATCTGCTAGTCTGACTTTATAACCCCTTCATTCATCCATCCTTCATCCATCCTTCATCCCTCTCTCTGTGGAGACTGTCTCTGCTCTCTAGAGACAGACCACAGTACAGACCAGTAGAGACTGTCCCCGCTCTCTAGAGACAGACCACAGTACAGACCAGTAGAGACTGTCTCTGCTCTCTAAAGACAGACCACAGTACAGACCAGTAGAGACTGTCCCCGCTCTCTAGAGACAGACCACAGTACAGACCAGTAGAGACTGTCCCCGCTCTCTAGAGACAGACCACAGTACAGACCAGTAGAGACTGTCTCTGCTCTCTAAAGACAGACCACAGTACAGACCAGTAGAGACTGTCCCCGCTCTCTAGAGACAGACCACAGTACAGACCAGTAGAGACTGTCCCCGCTCTCTAGAGACAGACCACAGTACAGACCAGTAGAGACTGTCTCTGCTCTCTAAAGACAGACCACAGTACAGACCAGTAGAGACTGTCTCTGCTCTCTAGAGACAGACCACAGTACAGACCAGTAGAGACTGTCTCTGCTCTCTAAAGACAGACCACAGTACAGACCGGTAGAGACTGTCTCTGCTCTATAAAGACAGACCACAGTACAGACCGGTAGAGACTGTCTCTGCTCTATAAAGACAGACCACAGTACAGACCGGTAGAGACTGTCTCTGCTCTATAAAGACAGACCACAGTACAGACCGGTAGAGACTGTCTCTGCTCTATAAAGACAGACCACAGTACAGACCGGTAGAGACTGTCTCTGCTCTATAAAGACAGAGGAGGTGATTTTGGGGACGCAGCTTTTTAAGAGAACAGAGGAGACTTCTATGACATCACAATGGAGCGACCGCGTTCAAAAAGGGGGGAAGAAGAAGCCCACATCTGTTGTTGACCTCAGTGGGTGAGGTAAAGCCCTGGCAGTAGCGTTGCCAGATGGGCCAGCGTCCACCCCACTCTAAGCTACAGACGCTAATGTGAAACGTTAGGCGGACTAACAACTGCAACGCTACACCCATTATGACACACAGCAGAACCAACAAAAACCGGTGATGTGGAAAAGCGTCCCTGTGTTTCATACCGCTGAAGCGCCGTCCAACTCTCTCTGCGGACCACGCACGGTGTCGTAGCGTAGCTAAGGAGAACCGTTAGCGATCGGGCTGTCTTGACTGAGCGGCTGTTGTGAGTGGCTTTCACAACGGCACTTCAACCCCCCCCCCCTCAACCCCCCCCCCACACACACACACTCTCACTGCACCAACTCAACAACCGGGTTGAATTGTAAAGACAAACATTTCCCTTTACTACCCATGTTGATGTAAACATGGCATTTGTTTCTAACTAATCATGTCTCCCAGGTGGAGGTAGTCATGATCATAAACAGAGTGCTGGAGTGTGCTGGAGGCCATTTTGAAATGCAAACCTCATGCGTCTGGAACAGATCTGCACCACCATTTGAGTCAGTCGGTCCCGGTCTGATGCCTCGTGCATCCACCTGTAGTCTGACTAACTAACACGCAGCAGGAGCAGGAAACTGAGCACGGAGAGAGAGGGGAAGGTTTGCAAGGCAACACTATCGATCGGGAACAGCGGGCAGACACAGTCAGGGGGTACGCCCAAGTATCTCCGTTTTGTTTTTTCGACAGTGCGTGCACCGACCACGACAACTCAGCACTCATCTGTGTGGAACTCAACAGCTCTGTACCGCGGCTCACTAGTGTCCCCCCCCCTGTGGTTTTATGGGAACTAAGTTTACCAAACGAGGGCATGTGTTCCATCTTAGGATGCGGCGTTGCACATGGACCAATCAGAAATGAGTACTAACGTCGAGGACAGCGTTCTAAGGATTTGTGTTGGCGTAATCAACAGAGCAATCAGAGATGACTGTCCGCTACCACAGAAGATCTCTCTCTCTCTCTCTCTCTCTCTCCTACGTAAAGGTCACACAGGTCAAACCCTAACCCTTAATCAGAGTAGAATACGGATGATGCTTTATATCCACGTAGTTCAGAATCAGAGGTCAAGAGGTCAAGACGTGAAGAAGCAGGATATGCAAAAAATCAAGGATTGTATCCATGACCTTCATGCCTCTATTTCCAGTGGACTCCACTTCCTTGACGACAAGCTGCCACTCTTTCTCAATAATAGACGTACATTAATTACACCCGTTTCTGATAGCGCTATTAACCCTCTGCTTCCTGCTAGATTCCCCTCTCATGAATCCTTTCTAAACAACCAAGCCAGTCTGCTGGTTAAAACAGCCACTTCCACAGTCTCAATATGCTCAAAGTATTTACGACAAATGTAGCCAAGAAGACTTACTTTCAGTAATGAATACATTTTAGTAAAAAAATAAATAAATAAATAAATAAATAAATGTTTTCAAGAAAACCTCTTGATTTACGACCACCGTTATCACTTACGGCGTCATCGTCCACACTCTGCTATTACTGGAAGAGAACTGAGAAAAGTGAAGGAATTCAAGGCTAGTTCTCACTCTCTACTGCTTTAGTCAGCTCACAGCGGGTCCTTCTTCTTGTTGTCTCGGTAACAAGTCAACAAGCAGCTGGTCCACATGGCAACAAAGTACTGTAACGTTGGCAACGCTCGACAGCGAGAGAGCCAGTAATCCTAGATCCGTCTGAAATGGCACCCTATTCCCTACATAGTGCACTACTTTTGACCAGATCCCTACGGTATATAGTGCACTACTTTTGACCAGATCCCTACGGTATATAGTGCACTACTTTTAACCAGATCCCTACGGTATATAGTGCACTACTTTTGACCAGATCCCTACGGTATATAGTGCACTACTTTTAACCAGATCCCTACGGTATATAGTGCACTACTTTTGACCAGATCCCTACGGTATATAGTGCACTACTTTTGACCAGATCCCTACGGTATATAGTGCACTACTTTTGACCAGATCCCTACGGTATATAGTGCACTACTTTTGACCAGATCCCTACGGTATATAGTGCACTACTTTTAACCAGATCCCTACGGTATATAGTGCACTACTTTTGACCGGTGGCCCAATCCCTGTATAGTGGAATACTTAGCAGTGCACTATACAGGGATTAAGGGGCCCATTTGGGACACAAGCAAATACTATAGTTACTTCTGCCTCTAAAATAGTGATTCACTGCAGGCTGCATGCCGCTCTGGTCCATGAACATGGGATATTGGCTGAACTGTGTCAGAAATATTTAGAATTCTCTGCGGTGTTGACAAGCCTGCCAGGAGTAACCGGCCAAGCCCAGACCCATCGTACTTTATAGACTCGGCTATGATTAAGACCTTTTATCATCTGAATTGTTCCAGAAACTGTTCAACAACAACCAGAACTTCATGTCTGTCAAACATTATATAGTATTTACATTTTTTTTCTTTTTTTTTGTCCCCCCCCCCCCCCCAAAAAAATAAAATTTGAGATAATTGTTGTCCCTCAATAGAGGGTGCCTGAAACAGGGTCTCTGTTGTGCCAGGGGATTTCTGTGTTTACCCGCTGATCTGGAAACAGGGTCTCTGTTGTGCCAGGGGATTGCTGTGTATACCCGCTGATCTGGAAACAGGGTCTCTGTTGTGCCAGGGGATTGCTGTGTATACCCGCTGATCTGGAAACAGGGTCTCTGTTGTGCCAGGGGATTGCTGTGTATACCCGCTGATCTGGAAACAGGGTCTCTGTTGTGCCAGGGGATTGCTGTGTTTACCCGCTGATCTGGAAACAGGGTCTCTGTTGTGCCAGGGGATTGCTGTGTTTACCCGCTGATCTGGAAACAGGGTCTCTGTTGTGCCAGGGGATTGCCGTGTATACCCGCTGATCTGAAGCCTAACTCTGAGAGCCGTGCAATCATGGTTCTGTTACTAGGGCAATGTGTTATCCCACCATTCATCACTATTAACGGGCCTTCGTATGAAAGAGCCAATCAATAAGGTCATTGATGTATTTTATTTGAAGTTGGACGTAGTTTATCACGACAAATCTGATCTGCTTAACTATAAGTGGGCTTATTGAACACTCTGATCGGCCCTGCTCAACTATAAATGGGCTTATTGAACTCTGATCTGCTTAACTATAAGTGGCCTTGTTGAACTCTCTGATCTGCTTAACTATAAGTGGCCTTGTTGAACTCTCTGATCTGCTCAACTATAAATTACCTTATTGAACTCTCTGATTGGATCTGCTCAATTGTAAATTGCCTTATTGAATTGTCTGATCTGCTCAACTATAAATGGCTTTATTGAACACTCTGATCGGCCCTGCTCAACTATAAATGGGCTTATTGAACTCTGATCTGCTCAACTATAAATTACCTTATTGAACTCTCTGATCGGATCTGCTCAAATGTAAATTGTCTTATTGAACTCTCTGATCTGCTCAACTATAAATGGCCTTATTGAACACTCTGATCGGCCCTGCTCAACTATAAATGGGCTTATTGAACTTGCTGAACTGATCTACTCAACTATAAATGGCCTTGTTGAACTCTCTGATCTGCTCAACTATAAATGCTCTTATTGAACTCTCTGATAGGATCTGCTCAATTGTAAATTGCCTTGTTGAACTGTCTGATCTGCTCAACTATAAATGGCCTTATTGGACTCTCATTTATAGACATCCAAGTATTAATTAATTAATTAATTAATTTAACAGGAATCAATTATAAAAGTCCTTATTGAACTCTCTGATCTGATCTGCTCAACTATAAATGGCCTTGTTGAACTCTCTGATCTGCTCAACTATAAATGACCTTATTGAACTCTCTGATCAGATCTGCTCAAATGTAAATTGTCTTATTGAACTCTCTGATCTGCTCAACTACAAATGGCCTTATTGAATTTGCCGATCTGCCATGCTCAACTATAAATGGCCTTATTGAACTCCCTGATCTGTTCTATAAATAGACTATTGATAGATTGCAATCTGAGTTTTTACAAGAATGCAAATTGAAGGAAAGTAAATTATTGTTTTTCTTCTTCTGTCCTTTACAGAGGAACATCTCGGACTTCCTGTTAAACGAATGAACGAATGGATACTTGAACCTGTGGACCATCGGTAAGTGCTTTAAATTCTATATGATATCGAGGCTACACTGGTACCTGTTTCAAACAGCCTCCTTTGATGACTTTATTAAAAACTACATTGAATTTTATTTAACTAGGCAAGTCAGTTAAGAACAAATTCTTATTTACAATGACAGCCTAGGAACAGTGGGGTTAACTGCCTTGTTCAGGGGCAGAACGACAGATTTTTACCTTGTCAGCTCAGGGATTCGAACTTGCAACCTTTTGGTTACTAGTTCAGCAGCTCTAACCGCTAGGCTACCTGCTGGTTACTAGTTCAACAGCTCTAACCGCTAAGCTACCTGCTGGTTACTAGTTCAACAGCTCTAACCGCTAGGCTACCTGCTGGTTACTAGTCCAACAGCTCTAACCACTAGGCTACCTGCTGGTTACTAGTTCAACAGCTCTAACCGCTAGGCTACCTGCTGGTTACTAGTCCAACAGCTCTAACCTCTAGGCTATCCTGCCGCATGGATATCTAACTACCCCTAAATGAACTGCCTATGTCTGAGGGAGGACAGTTATAAACTCATTATCAAGGTATTTATTCTCCTTGGGAAAATGTCGTCCTGGACTTTTTCAACTGGACAATAAGTCTGTCATCTTTTATACTGTTATATATGAAAACATTAGCGATAGCTAAGATTTAGGAGGCTCTGTGGCTTTATAAATAACATTTAAGACGATATGGTTTCACCACCTCCCTCTACCTTTTTCCTGGAACGAAAAAGCAGCTCTTGGAGGTGGAAAGGGAGGGAGGGAGGGAGAGAGAGGGAGAGAGAGGGAGCTAGAGACAGAGGGGAGGAGAAGGAGAGAGAGAGGAGAGAACGAGAGAGGGAGAGAGAGAGAGTTAGATGGAAGCCTGCTCGGACTTCTCTAAAGTATAATTAATTCCTGGAGGAGCGATGGGGTGCTCTAATTCTGAATGTCCATGTAAAACGCAGCGGAAAATTAAACATGAGTTTGGCTGTGTGTGGACAGCCCCCACAACCCCTTACCCCCTTACCCCCTTACCCTCACAACCCCACAACCCCTTACCCCCTTACCCCCAGAACCCCTTACCCCCGCAACCCCGACAACCCCTTACCCCCACAACCTCTTACCCCCAGAACCCCTTACCCCCTTACCCCGACAACCCCTTACCCCCTTACCCCCACAACCCCTTACCCCCTTACCCCCACAACCCCTTACCCCCTTACCCCCACAACCCCTTACCCCCTTACCCCCAAAGCCCCCACATCCCCCAGAACCCCTTACCACCGCAGCCCCCACAACCCCTTACCCCCACAGCCCCCACAACCCCTTACCCCCTTACCCCCACAACCCCTTACCCCCTTACCCCCACAACCCCTTACCCCCTTACCCCCGCAGCCCCCGCAGCCCCCACAACCCCTTACCCCCTTACCCCCACAACCCCTTACCCCCTTACCCCCACAGCTCCCACATCCCCCAGAACCCCTTACCCCCGCAGCCCCCACAGCCCCGTACCCCCGCAGCCCCCACAGCCCCCACAATCCCTTACCCCCACAGCCCCCACAACCCCTTACCCCCACAGCCCCCACAACCCCTTACCCCCTTACCCCGACAACCCCTTACCCCCTTACCCCCACAACCCCTTACCCCCGCAGCCCCCACAACCCCTTACTCCCTTACCCCCACGACCCCTTACCCCCTTACCCCCGCAGCCCCCACAACCCCTTACCCCCACAACCCCTTACCCCCTTACCCCCGCAGCCCCAACAACCCCTTACCCCCTTACCCCCACAACCCCTTACCCCCTTACCCCCACAGCTCCTACATCTCCCAGAACCCCTTACCACCGCAGCCCCCACAACCCCTTACCACCGCAGCCCCCACAACCCCTTACCCCCGCAGCCCCCACAATCCCTTACCCCCACAACCCCTTACCCCCGCAGCCCCCACAATCCCTTATCCCCACAACCCCTTACCCCCGCAGCCCCCACAATCCCTTACCTCCTTAACCCCTTACCCCCACAGCCCCCACAACCCCTTACCCCCACAGCCCCTTGCCCCCTTACCCCCACAACCCCCTTACCCCCACAGCCCCCACAACCCCTTACCCCCGCAGCCCCCACAGCCCCGTACCCCCGCAGCCCCCACAGCCCCCACAATCCCTTACCCCCACAGCCCCCACAACCCCTTACCACCGCAGCCCCCACAACCCCTTACCCCCGCAGCCCCCACAACCCCTTACTCCCTTACCCCACAACCCCTTACCCCCTTACCCCCACAACCCCTTACCCCCTTACCCCCACAGCCCCCACATCCCCCACAACCTCTTACCCCCACAGCCCCCGCAGCCCCCACAGCCCCGTACCCCCGCAGCCCCCACAACATCTTACCTCCGCAGCCCCCACAACCCCTTACCCCCATAGCCCCCATAGCCCCCACAACCCCTTACCCCCACAGCCCCCACAACCCCTTACCCCCTTACCCCCACACCCCGTTACCCCCACAGCCCCCACAACCCCTTACCCCCTTACCCCCACAACCCCTTACCACCGCAGCCCCACAAATCAAATCAAATGTATGTATATAGCCCTTCGTACATCAGCTGATATCTCAAAGTGCTGTACAGAAACCCAGCCTAAAACTCCAAACAGCAAGCAATGCAGGTGTAGAAGCAGGGTGGCTAGGAAAAACTCCCTAGAAAGGCCAAAACCTAGGAAGAAACCTAGAGAGGAACCAGGCTATGAGGGGTGGCCAGTCCTCTTCTGGCTGTGCCGGGTGGAGATTATAACAGAACATGGCCAAGATGTTCAAATGTTCATAAATGACCAGCATGGTCAAATAATAATAATCACAGTAGTTGTCGAGGGTGCAGCACCTCAGGAGTAAATGTCAGTTGGCTTTTCAGAGCCGATCATTGAGAGTATCTCTACCGCTCCTGCTGTCTCTAGAGAGTTGAAAACAACAGATCTGGGACATGTAGCACGTCCGGTGAACAGGTCAGGGTTCCATAGCCGCAGGCAGAACAGTTGAAACTGGAGCAGCAGCACGGCCAGGTGGACTGGGGACAGCCATGCCTCAGGTCGCCCTGAGGCATGGTCCTAGGGCTCAGGTCCTCCGAGAGAGAGAAAGAAAGAGGGAGAAAGAGAGAATTAGAGAGAGCATACTTAAATTCACACAGGACACCGGATGAGACAGGAGAAATACTCCAGATATAACAGACTGACCCTAGCCCCCCGACACATAAACTAATGCAGCATAAATACTGGAGGTTGAGACAGGAGGGGTCAGGAGACACTGTGGCCCCATCCGATGATACCCCCGGACAGGGCCAAACAGGAAGGATATATCCCCACCCACTTTGCCAAAGCACAGCCCCCACACCAATAGAGGGATATCTTCAACCACCAACTTACCATCCTGAGACAAGGCCGAGTATAGCCCACAAAGATTTCCGCCACGGCACAAACCAAGGGGGGGCGCCAACCCAGACAGGAAGATCACGTCAGTGACTCAACCCACTCAAGTGACGCACTCCTCCTAGGGACGGCATGAAAGAGCACCAGTAAGCCACAGCCCCCAACACCCCTTACCCCACAACCCCTTTACCCCCACAGCCCCCAACACCCTTTACCCCCACAGCCCCCAACACCCCTTTACCCCCACAGCCCCCAACACCCCTTTACCCCCACAGCCCCCAACACCCCCTTACCCCCGCAGCCCCCAACACCCCCTTACACCCGCAGCCCCCACACCCCCTTACCCCCGCAGCCCCCACACCCCCTTACCCCCACAGCCCCCAACACCCCTTACCCCCGCAGCCCCCAACACCCCCTTACCCCCGCAGCCCCCAACACCCCCGTACCCCCGCATCCCCCAACACCCCCTTACCCCCACAGCCCCCAACACCCCCTTACCCTGCAGCCCCCAACACCCCCTTACCCCCACAGCCCCCAACACCCCTTACCCAGATGGCTGTGCTACTGATCTATTGGGTGGAACATTCACACATAATGCAGATTACTGGAAGAGTTTCCTAGGTGACAGAGTTTGAATACACTCTAAAAGTGTTAAACACAGTAAACCAGGGAAAGTAAATAGTGAAAGGTGAGACATGCTGATGCCTGGACAGCCTCACTCTCTCTCTCTGGGCAGCTACATACCACACAGTGGAAACTTCAGACATTTCTGAGACACTTAACCTTTGAACAAGGGTGAAAGTCTTCCTCTCCAGACTTTCTGATCTAAAATGGTCTGTTACGGCAAAGTCTTCCTCTCCAGACTCTCTGATCTAAAATGGTCTGTTATGGCAAAGTCTTCCTCTCCAGACTCTCGGATCTGTAGAAGAAGAAAACCACCCAAACATTGTCTTTCTTTCATGTTGGTCAGACAGGCTGACCGAGCAGGAAGCAGGTGGGTGGAAATCTACTGATTGGTCAGACCAGCTGACCGAGCAGGAAGCAGGAAGCAGGTGGGTGGAAATCTACTGATTGGTCAGACAGGCTGACCGAGCAGGAAGCAGGTGGGTGGAAATCTACTGATTGGTCAGACAGGCTGACCGAGCAGGAAGCAGGTGGGTGGAAATCTACTGATTGGTCAGACAGGCTGACCGATCAGCCTGAATGCCAAGCGTCACATCTGGAGGCAAACCTGGCACCATCCCTACGGTGAAGCATGGTGGTGGCAGCATCCCTACGGTGAAGCATGGCGGGGGCAGCATCCCTACGGTGAAGCGTGGTGGTGGCAGCATCCCTACGGTGAAGCGTGGTGGTGGCAGCATCCCTACGGTGAAGCGTGGTGGTGGCAGCATCCCTACGGTGAAGCGTGGTGGTGGCAGCATCCCTACGGTGAAGCATGGTGGTGGCAGCATCCCTACGGTGAAGCATGGTGGTGGCAGCATCCCTACGGTGAAGCGTGGTGGTGGCAGCATCCCTACGGTGAAGCGTGGTGGTGGCAGCATCCCTACGGTGAAGCATGGTGGTGGCAGCATCCCTACGGTGAAGCATGGTGGTGGCACCATCCCTACGGTGAAGCATGGTGGTGGCACCATCCCTACGGTGAAGCATGGTGGTGGCAGCATCCCTACGGTGAAGCGTGGTGGTGGCAGCATCCCTACGGTGAAGCATGGTGGTGGCAGCATCCCTATAGTGAAGCATGGTGGTGGTAGCATCCCTACGGTGAAGCATGGTGGTGGCACCATCCCTACGGTGAAGCATGATGGTGGCAGCATCCCTACGGTGAAGCATGGTGGTGGCAGCATCCCTACGGTGAAGCGTGGTGGTGGCAGCATCCCTACGGTGAAGCGTGGTGGTGGCAGCATCCCTACGGTGAAGCATGGTGGTGGCAGCATCCCTATGGTGAAGCATGGTGGTGGCAGCATCCCTATGGTGAAGCGTGGTGGTGGCAGCATCCCTACGGTGAAGCGTGGTGGTGGCAGCATCCCTACGGTGAAGCATGGTGGTGGCAGCATCATGCTGTGGGGATGTTTTTCAGCGGCAGGAACTGGAATAGTAGTCTTCTCTTCTTTTTATCTCAGTATCAGACATTAACTCATGTTTTACAAAACTTCAACAAAAGTCTATTTACGTGGGATGACCTTCAGAACATTTTCCACATTAATAAACACATTTAATAACATACATATTTAAATATGTTTGAGGAATTTGAACAATATTGAGGAGAAATGTAGCATTGCTACACCCAACCAACAGGCATCAGACAACCATCTTGTGTGAGAGTAGTGGGTTGACAAACAGCTACATGTGATATCAAACATTCTGATTTCATGTGATATCAAACATTCTGATTCCATGTGATATCAAACGTTCGGATTCCATGTGATATCAAACATTCTGATTCCATGTGATATCAAACATTCTGATTCCATGTGATATCAAACATTCTGATTACATGTGATATCAAACATTCTGATTTCATGTGATATCAAACATTCTGATTCCATGTGATATCAAACATTCTGATTCCATGTGATATCAAACATTCTGATTCCATGTGATATCAAACATTCTGATTCCATGTGATATCAAACATTTCGATTCCATGTGATATCAAACATTCGGATTCCATGTGATGTCAAACATTCGAATTCTGCTCGTCCTTTATTTCAGCGGATGACTAAGATTTTCAAGGTTTGTGTTCACAGACAGACAGACAGACAGGCAGACAGGCAGACAGGCAGGCAGGCAGGCAGGCAGGCAGGCAGGCAGACAGACAGACAGACAGACAGAAGCCATGGAGTGGTGAAGTGGTGCTTGACCTGGTACACCAATCACAATCACAGCCAGGACATGCAGTTCTCCAGGAGATAGACAACCAGGTCAGCCTGCTGGTTCAGGTTGATAATGGTAGGCCGGGAAGCATTTGTCAGTTTGTGCGGTCAGCTTGCCCTCTGTCTGTCTGATGGACAGGCGTGTGCTCTGCTGAGAAGGCTCATGTTATCACCACAACCTGGAAAATGGAGTGGAAACTTGGTTGTGATAATAAATGGAGTGGAGACTTGGCTGTGATAATAAATGGAGTGGAGACTTGGCTGTGAAAATAAATGGAGTGGAGACTTGGCTGTGACAATAAATGGAGTGGAGACTTGGCTGTGATAATAAATGGAGTGGAGACTTGGCTGTGATAAATGGAGTGGAAACTTGGCTGTGACAATAAATGGAGTGGAGACTTGGCTGTGACAATAAATGGAGTGGAGACTTGGCTGTGACAATAAATGGAGTGGAGACTTGGCTGTGACAATAAATGGAGTGGAGACTTGGTTGTGACAATAAATGGAGTGGAGACTTGGCTGTAAAAATTCAATGAGTGGAGACTTGGCTGTGATAATAAAAGGAGTGGAGACTTGGCTGTGATAAATGGAGTGGAGACTTGGCTGTGATAATAAAAGGAGTGGAGTCTTGGCTGTGACAATAAATGGAGTGGAGACTTGGCTGTAAAAATTCAATGAGTGGAGACTTGGCTGTGATAATAAAAAGAGTGGAGACTTGGCTGTGATAAATGGAGTGGAGACTTGGCTGTGATAATAAAAGGAGTGGAGACTTGGCTGTGATAATAAAAGGAGTGGAGACTTGGCTGTGATAATAAAAGGAGTGGAGACTTGGCTGTGATAATAAAAGGAGTGGAGACTTGGCTGTGAGAATAAAAGGAGTGGAGACTTGGCTGTGATAATAAAAGGAGTGGAGACTTGGCTGTGACAATAAATGGAGTGGAGACTTGGCTGTGATAAATGGAGTGGAGACTTGGCTTTGATAAATGGAGTGGAGACTTGGCTGTGATAATAAATGAAGTGGAGACTGGCTGTAAAAAAAGGAGTGGAGAAATGGCTGTGATAATAAAAGGAGTGGAGACTTGGCTGTGACAATAAAAGTAGTGGAGACTTGGCTGTTAAAGTAAATGGAGTGGAGACTTGGCTGTGACAATAAAAGGAGTGGAGACCATGGTTGTGATAATAAATGGAGTGGAGACTTGGCTGTGACAATAAAATGGAGTGGAGACTTGGATGTGATAATAAAAGGAGTGGAGACTTGGCTGTTCATGTAAATGGAGTGGAGACTTGGCTGTGATAATACAATGGAGTAGAGCATTGGCTGTGATAATAAATGGAGTGGAGACTTGGCTGTGACAATAAAAGGAGTGGAGACTTGGCTGTGATAATAAATGGATTGGAGACTTGGCTGTGACAATAAAAGGAGTGGAGACTTGGCTGTGATAATAAAAGGAGTGGAGACTTGGCTGTGACAATAAAAGTAGTGGAGACTTGGCTGTTAAAGTAAATGGAGTGGAGACTTGGCTGTGATAATACAATGGAGTGGAGAATTGGCTGTGATAATAAATGGAGTGGAGACTTGGCTGTGACAATAAAAGGAGTGGAGACTTGGCTGTGACAATAAAAGGAGTGGAGACTTGGTTGTGATAATAAAAGGAGTGGAGACTTGGCTGTGATAATAAATGGAGTGGAGACTTGGCTGTGACAATAAAAGAAGTGGTGACTTGGTTGTGATAATAAAAGGAGTGGAGACTTGGCTGTGACAATAAAAGGAGTGGAGACTTGGTGTAACGGCTGTCTCTCTCCTCATCCTCGGATGAGGTGAGGAGAGAAGGATCTTCAGACCAAAACGCAGCTTGTGGGAAATAAGCCATCTTTATTAATAATATGATGGCAACACGAAACGAAACAAAACACTTTCAAAACTACAAAATAACAAAACGACGTTGACGAAACCTGAACATAAACTTACATAGCTAAACATAAACTTACGTACAGGAAACAGACGACATCGAAACGAAACGAAACAAACAAACGCTACAGTCCCATGTGGTACGAACATACATACTGACACAGGAGACAATCACCCACAACGAACACTGTGACAACGCCTACCTAAATATGACTCTTAATTAGAGGAACGCCAAACACCTGCCTCTAATTAAGAGCCATACCAGGTAACCCAAAAACCAACACAGAAACAGAAAACATAGAATGCCCACCCAACCTCACGTCCTGACCAACTAACACACAAAACAACTAACATAAATAGGTCAAGAACGTGACAGTACCCCCCCCACAAGGTGCGAACTCCGGACGCACCAGCACAAGGACTAGGGGAGGGTCTGGGTGGGCATCTAACCACGGTGGTGGCTCTGGCTCCGGGCGCGGTTCCCACCCCACCATAATCCATCCTAGCTTCCTCCCTCCAAGAATGTCCACCCTCTTTTTTCCCCCACAAAATCCACTTAATAATATACCCAATAAGGACAACACCGGGACAGAAAGATAAATCAAGACAGAGGGATAGAAAAGAATAAATAGAGGTAGATAAAGATAGAGAGGGAGATCAGGATAGAGGGGCAACTCCGGACTGAAAGGCAGCTCCGGACAGAGAGACAGCTCTGGACTGATGGGCAGTTCTGGGTATCTAGCCTTTTCAGGCTGAAGGTCAGCTCATGGCTGACTGACGAATCTCGACGCTCATGGCTGGCTGACGGCTCTCGACGCTCATGGCAGGCTGACGGCTCTCGACGCTCATGGCAGGCTGACGGCTCTCGACGCTCATGGCAGGCTGACGGCTCTCGACGCTCATGGCAGGCTGACGGCTCTCGACGCTCATGGCAGGCTGACGGCTCTCGACGCTCATGGCGCTCTGACGGCTCTGGCTGCTCATGGCGCTCTGACGGCTCTGGCTGCTCATGGCGCTCTGACGGCTCTGGCTGCTCATGGCGCTCTGACGGCTCTGGCTGCTCATGGCGCTCTGACGGCTCTGGCTGCTCATGGCTCGCTGGCGGCTCTGGCTGCTCATGGCTCGCTGGCGGCTCTGGCAGATCCTGTCTAGTTGGCGGCTCTGGCAGATCCTGTCTGGTTGGCGGCTCTGGCAGATCCTGTCTGGTTGGCGGCTCTGGCAGATCCTGTCTGGTTGGCGGCTCTGGCAGATCCTGTCTGGTTGGCGGCTCTGGCAGATCCTGTCTGGCTGACGGCTCTAGCGGCTCCTGTCTGGCTGACGGCTCTGTAGGCTCATGGCAGACGGGCGGCTTTGCAGGCTCATGGCAGACGGGCGGCTTTGCAGGCTCCTGGCAGACGGATGGCTCAGACGGCGCTGGGGAGACGGATGGCTCAGATGGCGCTGGGGAGACGGATGGCTCAGATGGCGCTGGGGAGACGGATGGCTCAGATGGCGCTGGGGAGACGGATGGCTCAGATGGCGCTGGGGAGACGGATGGCTCTGGCCGGATACGGTGCACTGTAGACCTGGTGCGTGGTGCCGGAACTGGAGGCACCGGGCTAAGGATAAGCACCTTCCTACTAGTGCGGGGAGCAGGAACAGGGCACACTGTACTCTCAAAGCCTACTCTATCCCTGATGAGAGGTACCGGCACTGGTGACACCGGGCTGAGGACAAGCACATCAGGATTAGTAGGGGGAGAAGATACAGTATGTTCAGGGCTCTGGAGACGCACAGGTGGCTTAGTGCGTGGTGCCGGAACTGGAGGCACCGGGCTAGATACACGCACTACAGGGAGAGTGCGTGGAGGAGGAACAGGGCTCAGGATACGCACTGGTAGCCTAGTGCGTAGTGTATACACTGTAGGTACTAGGCTGGGGCGGGGAGGTGGTGCCGGAAATACCGGACCGTGGAGACGTACTGGCACTCTTGAGCATTGAGCTTGCCCAACCTTACCTGGTTGAATACTCCCGGTTGCCCGACCAGTGCGGGGAGGTGGAATAACCCGCACCGGGCTATGTAGGCGAACCGGGGAAACCATGCGTAAGGCAGGTGCCATGTATGCCGGCCCGAGGAGACGCACTGGAGACCAGACGCGTTGAGCCGGCCTCATGACACCTGGCTCAATACCCAATCTAGCCCTACCAGTGCGGGGAGGTGGAATAACCCGCACTGGGCTATGCACTCGTACAGGAGACACCGTGCGCTCTACTGCGTAACACGGCGCCTGCCCGTACTCCCGCTCTCCACGGTAAGCCTGGGAAGTGGGCGCAGGTCTCCTACCTGCCCTTGGCCCACTACCTCCTAGCCCCCCCCCAAGAAATTTTTGGGAATTACTTACGGGCTTTTCGGGCTTCCGTGCCAGACGCGTTCCCTCATAGCTCCGGTTCCTCTCCCCGGTAGCCTCTGCTCTCCTCAGTGCCTCCACCTGTTCCCATGGGAGGCGATCCCTCCCAGCCAGGATCTCCTCCCAAGTGTAGCAACCCTTTCCGTCCAAAACATCGTCCCATGTCCATTGCTCCTTTCTCTCCTGTCCCTTGCTCCGTTTATTTTTCCCTTGCCGCTTGGTCTTAGCGTGTTGGGTGATTCTGTAACGGCTGTCTCTCTCCTCATCCTCGGATGAGGTGAGGAGAGAAGGATCTTCAGACCAAAACGCAGCTTGTGGGAAATAAGCCATCTTTATTAATAATACGATGGCAACACGAAACGAAACAAAACACTTTCAAAACTACAAAATAACAAAACGACGTTGACGAAACCTGAACATAAACTTACATAGCTAAACATAAACTTACGTACAGGAAACAGACGACATCGAAACGAAACGAAACAAACAAACGCTACAGTCCCATGTGGTACGAACATACATACTGACACAGGAGACAATCACCCACAACGAACACTGTGACAACGCCTACCTAAATATGACTCTTAATTAGAGGAACGCCAAACACCTGCCTCTAATTAAGAGCCATACCAGGTAACCCAAAAACCAACACAGAAACAGAAAACATAGAATGCCCACCCAACCTCACGTCCTGACCAACTAACACACAAAACAGTGGAGTGGAGTGGAGACTTGGCTGTGATAATAAAAGGAGTGGAGACTTGGCTGTGATAATAAAAGGAGTGGAGACTTGGCTGTGATAATAAACTGGAGTGGAGACTTGGCTGTGATAATAAAAGGAGTGGAGACTTGGCTGTGATAATAAAAGGAGTGGAGACTTGGCTGTGATAATAAACTGGAGTGGAGACTTGGCTGTGATAATAAAAGGAGTGGAGACTTGGCTGTGACAATAAAAGGAGTGGAGACTTGGCTGTTAAAGTAAATGGAGTGGAGACTTGGCTGTGATAATACAATGGAGTGGAGAATTGGCTGTGACAATAAAAGGAGTGGAGACTTAGCTGTGACAATAAAAGGAGTGGAGACTTGGCTGTGATAATAAAAGGAGTGGAGACTTGGCTGTGATAATAAAAGGAGTGGAGACTTGGCTGTGATAATAAAAGGAGTGGAGACTTGGCTGTGATAATAAACTGGAGTGGAGACTTGGCTGTGATAATAAAAGGAGTGGAGACTTGGCTGTGATAATAAAAGGAGTGGAGACTTGGCTGTGATAATAAACTGGAGTGGAGACTTGGCTGTGATAATAAAAGGAGTGGAGACTTGGCTGTGACAATAAAAGGACTGGAGACTTGGCTGTTAAAGTAAATGGAGTGGAGACTTGGCTGTGATAATACAATGGAGTGGAGAATTGGCTGTGACAATAAAAGGAGTGGAGACTTAGCTGTGACAATAAAAGGAGTGGAGACTTGGCTGTGATAATAAAAGGAGTGGAGACTTGGCTGTGACAATAAAAGGAGTGGAGACTTGGCTGTTAAAGTAAATTGAGTGGAGACTTGGCTGTGATTATACAATGGAGTGGAGAATTGGCTGTGATAATGAATGGAGTGGAGACTTGGCTGTGACAATAAAAGGAGTGGAGACTTGGCTGTGACAGTAAAATGAGTGGAGACTTGGCTGTGATAATAAAAGGAGTGGAGACTTGGCTGTGACAATAAAAGTAGTGGAGACATGGCTGTTAAAGTAAATGGAGTGGAGACTTTGGCTGTGATTATACAATGGAGTGGAGAATTGGCTGTGATAATAAACTGGAGTGGAGACTTGGCTGTGACAATAAAAGGAGTGGAGACTTGGTTGTGATAATAAAAGGAGTGGAGACTTGGCTGTGATAATAAATTGAGTGGAGACTTGGCTGTGACAATAAAAGGAGTGGAGATTTGGTTGTGATAAGAAAAGGAGTGGAGACTTGGCTGTGACAATAAAAGGAGTGGAGACTTGGCTGTTAAAGTAAATGGAGTGGAGACTTGGCTGCGATAGAACAATGGAGTGGAGAATTGGCTTTGACAACAAAAGGAGTGGAGACTTCGCTGTGATAATAAACTGGAGTGGAGACTTGGCTGTGACAATAAAAGGAGTGGAGACTTGGCTGTGATAATAAAAGGAGTGGAGACTTGGCTGTGACAATAAAAGGAGTGGAGACTTGGCTGTGATAATAAAAGGAGTGGAGACTTGGCTGTGATAATAAATGGAGTGGAGACTTGGCTGTGACAATAAAAGAAGTGGTGACTTGGTTGTGATAATAAAAGGAGTGGAGACTTGGCTGTGACAATAAAAGGAGTGGAGACTTGGCTGTTAAAGTAAATGGAGTTGAGACTTGGCTGTGATAATACAATGGAGTGGAGAATTGGCTATGACAATAAAAGGAGTGGAGACTTCACTGTGATAATAAACTGGAGTGGAGACTTGGCTGTGATAATGAAAGGAGTGGAGACTTGGCTGTGATAATAAAAGGAGTGGAGACTTGGCTGTGACAATAAAAGGAGTGGAGACTTGGCTGTGACAATAAAATGGAGTGGAGACTTGGCTGTGATAATAAAAGGAGTGGAGACTTGGCTGTGATAATAAAAGGAGTGGAGACTTGGCTGTGATAATAAACTGGAGTGGAGACTTGGCTGTGATAATACAATGGAGTGGAGAATTGGCTATGACAATAAAAGGAGTGGAGACTTCACTGTGATAATAAACTGGAGTGGAGACTTGGCTGTGATAATGAAAGGAGTGGAGACTTGGCTGTGATAATAAAAGGAGTGGAGACTTGGCTGTGACAATAAAAGGAGTGGAGACTTGGCTGTGACAATAAAATGGAGTGGAGACTTGGCTGTGATAATAAAAGGAGTGGAGACTTGGCTGTGATAATAAAAGGAGTGGAGACTTGGCTGTGACAATAAAATGAGTGGAGACTTGGCTGTGACAATAAAATGGAGTGGAGACTTGGCTGTGATAATAAACTGGAGTGGAGACTTGGCTGTGACAATAAAAGGAGTGGAGACTTGGCTGTGACAATAAAAGGAGTGGAGACTTGGCTGTGATAATAAAAGGAGTGGAGACAATAAAAGGTCTGTTGACAGCTGTCATTATTGGTATTTTATTGTGTTACTTTTTGTTTCATTTTTTTACTTTTTGTTTATTTTGTAAATATTTTCTTAACTCTATTTCTTTAACTGCATTGTTGGTAAGTAATCATTTCACGGTAAGGTCTATAAGGTTGTATTTGGGTCATTTTACAAACACAATTTGATTTGATTTGTGCAGCAGGTTTGATGATTCCCATGAGACGTCAACTCTGCAGATATGCTATGTGTGTGATGCGTTGCTACAGCAACTCTTCCTGTGCACAGAATGTGATACAGGAACCAGAACTGATCATCTACCTAGCCTACTTTTGATAATGATCTTGTCGTCTTTTTGATACCTTGGAATATCAAGTGGACAAATATTCAGATGACAAGATAACAACGGATGAACCATTTTGTGTCATTCTTCACTAACGTATTGTGTTACAGCGGGCACTACACATGTAGGTCTATCATCTCCTAGCGATAGTAAAACATTTTTGTTCAAAATGTTCAGGTCCCCGTCCGCCCCTGATACCAGATGTTTAGGTTGTGGTCCCGGTCCGCCCCTGATACCAGATGATTAGGTTGTGGTCCCGGTCCGCCCCTGATACCAGATGATTAGGTTGTGGTCCCGGTCCGCCTCTGATACCAGATGATTAGGTTGTGGTCCCGGTCCGCCCCTGATACCAGATGATTAGGTTGTGGTCCCGGTCCGCCCCTGATACCAGATGATTAGGTTGTGGTCCCCGTCTGCCCCTGATACCAGATGATTAGGTTGTGGTCCCGGTCCGCCCCTGATACCAGATGATTAGGTTGTGGTCCCCGTCTGTCCCTGATACCAGATGATTAGGTTGTGGTCCCGGTCCGCCCCTGATACCAGATGATTAGGTTGTGGTCCCGGTCCGCCCCTGATACCAGATGATTATGTTGTGGTCCCGGTCCGCCCCTGATACCAGATGATTAGGTTGTGGTCCCCGTCTGTCCCTGATACCAGATGATTAGGTTGTGGTCCCGGTCCGCCCCTGATACCAGATGATTAGGTTGTGGTCCCCGTCTGCCCCTGATACCAGATGATTAGGTTGTGGTCCCGGTCCGCCCCTGATACCAGATGATTAGGTTGTGGTCCCGGTCCGCCCTTGATACCAGATGATTAGGTTGTGGTCCCGGTCCGCCCCTGATACCAGATGATTAGGTTGTGGTCCCCGTCCGCCCCTGATACCAGATGATTAGGTTGTGGTCCCCGTCCGCCCCTGATACCAGATGATTAGGTTGTGGTCCCCGTCTGTCCCTGATACCAGATGATTAGGTTGTGGTCCCCGTCCGCCCCTGATACCAGATGATTAGGTTGTGGTCCCCGTCTGCCCCTGAGACCAGATGATTAGGTTGTGGTCCCCGTCTGCCCCTGATACCAGATGATTAGGTTGTGGTCCCCGTCTGCCCCTGAGACCAGATGATTAGGTTGTGGTCCCCGTCTGCCCCTGAGACCAGATGATTAGGTTGTGGTCCCCGTCTGCCCCTGAGACCAGATGATTAGGTTGTGGTCCCCGTCTGCCCCTGAGACCAGATGATTAGGTTGTGGTCCCCGTCTGCCCCTGAGACCAGATGATTAGGTTGTGGTCCCCGTCTGCCCCTGAGACCAGATGATTAGGTTGTGGTCCCCGTCTGCCCCTGATACCAGATGATTAGGTTGTGGTCCCCGTCTGCCCCTGAGACCAGATGATTAGGTTGTGGTCCCTGTCTGCCCCTGATACCAGATGATTAGGTTGTGGTCCCTGTCTGCCCCTGATACCAGATGATTAGGTTGTGGTCCCGGTCTGCCCCTGATACCAGATGATTAGGTTGTGGTCCCGGTCCGCCCCTGAGACCAGATGATTAGGTTGTGGTCCCGGTCCGCCCCTGATACCAGATGATTAGGTTGTGGTCCCTGTCCGCCCCTGATACCAGATGATTAGGTTGTGGTCCCGGTCCGCCCCTGATACCAGATGATTAGGTTGTGGTCCCGGTCCGCCCCTGATACCAGATGATTAGGTTGTGGTCCCGGTCCGCCCCTGATACCAGATGATTAGGTTGTGAAATATAATGTTTTTTTTTGTTTTTTTTTTTAGATATTCCAATCCATTTACCTGTATTATCATTGGATGACCTCCTGAATTCCAGTTATGTACTTTGTCAATGCCACGTGACGGCTTGGTCTGTGGTTTCTCTTGGGCTAATGGTTAACATGTTGGCTTGGAGTACCAGAGCTCCCCGGTTTGATCACACCAGTGATTTCCTTCTGACAGGAAGGTTTTCGTAGCAACAGGGCCGGACCGGTGCCCCGGGTCACGGATCAGAGGTGAGAAGAACAATACGCTCAGTGACGGACGTCCCGACCAGAAAGTCAGAAGGAGGTGGAACTGATGGATGGATGGCAGACGGTTAAAGGATTGTATAAGAAGGAAAGGATAGAGGAAACGCAGCCAGAGAAGATGGAGATTCCATCTTGTCACAACCCTTGTTTTTTCTCATTTCACTTCCTACCCTGATGGGTAACAACGGTAACTAACCACAGCACTCATCCGATTGGCTGACAGACTTGTGTTTGTTTAATGCCTGGTCCAATCAGGAAGCAATGACTGATAAGGTTGTGAGAGTGGTGACAGTTTGTCTCACCCCCGCCCCCATTGAGATGCTAAGTGCAGGGAAATAATCAGCCCATGGTGGCTGTTGACATTATGATGCTGAGAATAACATGGTGTTAACCCACTGGGAACAGATGTCAGGTCGACTTCTAGTTTTGTTCTACATTTGGTTGGATTTGTCAACTAACATGAATTCAAAGTGAAATCAATCAACAACAGCAACAAATATCAGCATGTCATTGGATTTAAGTTAAAAGTAGAAAATTCCTTTAGAAAATAGAAAATAACTTTAAAAAAAAATTCTAATCAGTGCTCCACGTTGATTTACTGTCGTCACATAGATTTTTTGTTGTTGTTGAAATGCCGTGGCAACAACTTTGATTCAACCAGTTTCGCCCAGTGGGGACTCTCTCTCATTGTCCATTTCCTGATGACCTGGAAATATAACACTGGAAAAAACGGGTTGCTATGACAGCATAGCAAACCTATTGTCACACCCGTTTGACGGACAGCATGTGAAAGTAAAGTACTGTAGTGTTGTGGTGTTTATGTTGAATGAATTTTTCCAATTTATTAATTTGAAGATTGAAAACCTTTCTGGTAATATTCTCACACAGCAGTGACCTGGCATCAACTGGTGACACACGTTACAGCTATTTGGAGAGAACACCTCTACTGACCTGGTGCAGTCTGAGCTGAAGAAACGTCTGTCATAAAGTTATGTTCAAGAGTGGTACTCAGAGATGAGCTGTGTTTTGGTATAACTGTTTCTCTGGTACTCAGAGATGAGCTGTGTTTTGGTATAACTGTTTCCCTGGTACTCAGCGTTGAGCTGTGTTTTGGTCTAACTGTTTCCCTGGTACTCAGAGTTCAGAGCATTCCTCCCTTGAAAGACATGAGACGAAGACTCGAGATAAAAGACAAAAGACAAGACATTAACATTTCTCTGGAACAAAGTGAGAGGGAGAAGTCCGTACGGACGGAGGATCCAGATTTGTGAAACGCCGGCCCAGGTCTCATAATGTTACATGATTATAAAACCTAATCTTTACAAGATTGTTGATCCTTCACAGCCGGAGAGCGGCGATTGCAGTGGCAATGGGGTGGAAATGTAAGCTCTATTACCGATCTGTGTCCTTGGGGGAATCCAGACACTAATTGTTGAATGCTTCACTTGATTTTTTGGCAGCGGATGAGACGGACTCACATACTGAACTGTAAGTGTTGTCTGGGGCAGAAGCCGAGTAGACACCAGTGGTCAGTCCGTGTTAAACGCTTCTGATTGGTGCGTAGACCAGGGTCAGCCTGTTAAACGCTTCTGATTGGTGCGTAGACCAGGGTCAGTCCGTGTTAACCTCTTCTGATTGGTGCGTAGACCAGGGTCAGCCCGTGTTAACGGCTTCTGATTGGTGCTTAGACCAGGGTCAGCCCGTGGTAAACAACTTCTGATTGGTGCGTAGACCAGGGTCAGTCTGTTAAACGCTTCTGATTGGTGCTTAGACCAGGGTCAGCCTGTTAAACGCTTCTGATTGGTGCGTAGACCAGGGTAAGCCTGTTATACAACTTCTGATTGGTGCGTAGACCAGGGTCAGCCTGTTAAACGCTTCTGATTGGTGCGTAGACCAGGGTCAGCCTGTTAACCGCTTCTGATTGGTGCGTAGACCAGGGTCAGCCTGTTAACCGCTTCTGATTGGTGCGTAGACCAGGGTCAGCCTGTTAAACAACTTCTGATTGGTGCGTAGACCAGGGTCAGCCCGTGTTAACCGCTTCTGATTGGTGCGTAGACCAGGGTCAGCCTGTTAAACGCTTCTGATTGGTGCGTAGACCAGGGTCAGCCTGTTATACAACTTCTGATTGGTGCGTAGACCAGGGTCAGCCTGTTAAACGCTTCTGATTGGTGCGTAGACCAGGGTCAGCCTGTTAAACGCTTCTGATTGGTGCGTAGACCAGGGTCAGCCTGTTAACCGCTTCTGATTGGTGCGTAGACCAGGGTCAGCCTGTTAACCGCTTCTGATTGGTGCGTAGACCAGGGTCAGCCTGTTAAACAACTTCTGATTGGTGCATAGACCAGGGTCAGCCCGTGTTAACCGCTTCTGATTGGTGCGTAGACCAGGGTCAGCCTGTTAAACGCTTCTGATTGGTGCGTAGACCAGGGTCAGCCTGTTATACAACTTCTGATTGGTGCGTAGACCAGGGTCAGCCTGTTAAACGCTTCTGATTGGTGCGTAGACCAGCGTCAGCCTGTTAACCGCTTCTGATTGGTGCGTAGACCAGGGTCAGCCTGTTAACCGCTTCTGATTGGTGCGTAGACCAGGGTCAGCCTGTTAAACAACTTCTGATTGGTGCATAGACCAGGGTCAGCCCGTGTTAACTGCTTCTGATTGGTGCATAGACCAGGGTCAGTCCGTGTTAAATGCTTCTGATTGGTGCGTAGACCAGGGTCAGTCCCTGTTAAACAACTTCTGATTGGTGCGTAGACCAGGGTCAGCCTGTTAAACAACTTCTGATTGGTGCGTGGACCAGGGTCAGCCTGTTAAACTCCTTCTGATTGGTGCGTAGACCAGGGTCAGCCCGTGTTAAACAACTTCTGATTGGTGCGTAGGTCAGGGTCAGTCTGTATTAAACGCCCCTGATTGGTGCCATATTATGGGGTCGGCCTTTGATTGGTGGTCAGTCCATGATAAAAGCCTCTGATTGGTGCATAGACTCTGATGTCCCAATTTAGCCCCCTTTTGATTGTATAGTGGATGCAGGTCATCTGGACTGGACTGCATGTCCTTATTGCTCCCTGGCTTGCAAACTGTCCAGTCCAACTCGTAAAACTAAAGACACTAATATCCTACAAATAATCCACTTCTGACCTGAATGTTAACCAATGGCCCTGTTCTTTTCTGAGAAAAGAAGCCCCAATGACTTTGGAAAACACTTTGTAAGACTTTTAGCTGTTCTGGCAAATTTTGAAAATGTGGATTTTGAGGCCCAAAAAATGTGAGACAATGTTGATTACCGAGGTGTCCCAAACTGTTGAAAACAGAGGTGTCCCAAACTGACTGCAGACTAGAGCAGTGGTCAGAGTACAGAGGTGGGATATGAAACGTAGACCAGAGCAGTAGTCAGATTACAGAGGTGGGATATGAAACGTAGCCCAGAGCAGTGGTCAGATTACAGAGGTGGGATATGAAGCGTAGACCAGAGCAGTGGACAGATTACAGAGCTGGGATATGAAACGTAGACCAGAGCAGTGGTCAGAGTACAGAGCTGGGATATGAAACGTAGACCAGAGCAGTGGTCAGAGTACAGAGCTGGGATATGAAACGTAGACCAGAGCAGTGGTCAGAGTACAGAGCTGGGATATGAAACGTAGACCAGAGGAGTGGTCAGATTACAGAGCTGGGATATGAAGCGTAGACCAGAGCAGTGGTCAGATTACAGAGCTGGGATATGAAACGTAGACCAGAGCAGTGATCAGATTACAGAGCTGGGATATGAAACGTAGACCAGAGGAGTGGTCAGATTACAGAGCTGGGATATGAAACGTAGACCAGAGCAGTGGTCAGATTACAGACGGTCAGGGCAAGTGATTAAAAACAAACGTTGCTCTAGTCATCCTTTTATCATTTCATCAATGATGGTTCTTTTTGGGAATTCCTCATCTGTTTCCATTTCTGTTTGTTGTTTTCATTGAAGAGGTACTATGACCTAGATGAAGCCAAAGCGTTACAAGGCTGTAGGCCAGATTCTAAACCGCTTGACCATCCAGAGCTCATCATTGATGGCTTTTAAAACACTGAAAACTGAAGCTTTTAACCTTTAAAAAAAAATACAAAATAAATAAACCCACAAACCCGACTCTGTATCTTTTGTTATTGTTTAGACTGGTATTCTATCAGCCCTGCAACCCCCAACCCAACTGGGTCCACCCCCAAACCAGGGACCCCCCACCTCTCAAATCCCAGTTGAACCGCTGTGTACATCCAACATCAGCGATTACAGGTTTGATTCTGAGGTTGAAATACTGTGTACATTCATATCGGATATGACAGGTTTCATTGTAAGCAGTAGATGTACAGTTGAAGTCGGAAGTTTACATACACTTAGGTTGGAGTCATTAAAACTTCTTATGGCTGCAAGGCAAAGTGTTGAGTAGCCAGTGAAATCGTGCCCATTTCAAACGGCCTCCTACTCAAATCTTGCTCGTATAATATGAATATTATTATTATTTTTGGATAGAAAACACTTTCTAGTTTCTAAAAGAGTTGGAATTATTTCTCTGAGTGAAACAGAAGTCCTTCTGCAGCACTTTTCCTGACCAGGAAGTAAAATGTCAGAAATCGATGCTCTTTTCAATTTGATGCCTATACATGGTCTTAACACTTAGGAGTCTGCTGACAATCTATACGCCTTCCTATTGGTGTAAAGAGGATGTCAGAGAAGACATTTTTCTGCTCATCTTGTTCTGTGGTGGAAAAAAAACTATTCTTTGTCCTGACCGTCCACTTCCGGTACTCTGGAGGAAGTGGGATGGACTTCTGTTTTGCCTTGGTAACGAACGGCTAACGTCTCCGGCTCGAATTTTTTTTGCTACATGTGACCATATCATCGTAATGTATGTTTTTTCAATATAGTTTAATCAGATTATTGAAATTTTATTCGGGAGTTTTGCCGTGTTCCGTCCTCTGACTGTGTTTACGTTGGAGAAATTTATGCCACTACGCTAGTGCCAATGCTAATTGAAGAGGGACATTTGCCATTCTGAATCGAAACAACGACTCATCTTGTAACGGCTCTCTTTCGGTGAGTGAGTTGACCAAGGCGCAGCGGGTTGTGAATACATAATGAACTTTATTTAACAAGACGAAACTAAACACACGAAGAACACTTGAATAATTAAAAAAAAAAAAAAAAACGAACTAGACAGACCTAAACTATGAACTTACATGAAACGAGGAACACATAAACAGGAACGACCGAACGAACGAGACGAGACAGTACCGTGTGGTGCAACAAACACAGACACAGTGACAATCACCCACAAACAAACAGTGAGAACCTCCTACCTTAATATGACTCTCAATTAGAGGAAAACGCAAAACACCTGCCTCTAATTAAGAGCCATACCAGGCAACCCAAAACCAACATAGAAACGGAAAACATAGACTGCCCACCCAGAACTCACGCCCTGACCATCACACACATACAAAACAACAGAAAACAGGTCAGGAACGTGACAGAACCCCCCCCTCAAGGTGCGAACGCCGGGCGCACCAGCACAAAGTCCAGGGGAGGGTCTGGGTGGGCATCTGACCACGGTGGTGGCTCAGGCTCCGGACGCTGTCCCCACACCACCATAGTCACTCCCCGCTTCTGTATTCCCCTCCCAATGACCACCCTCCAACTAAAACCACCTAAATGAAGGGGCAGCACCGGGATAAGGGCCAGCACCGGGATAAGGGGCAGCACCGGGATAAGGGGCAGCACCGGGATAAGGGGCGGCAGGTCCTGGCTGAGGGACTCTGGCAGGTCCTGGCTGAGGGACTCTGGCAGGTCCTGGCTGAGGGACTCTGGCAGGTCCTGGCTGAGGGACTCTGGCAGGTCCTGGCTGAGGGACTCTGGCAGGTCCGGGCTGAGGGACTCTGGCAGGTCCGGGCTGAGGGACTCTGGCAGGTCCGGGCTGAGGGACAGCTCCTGACTGTGGGGCAGCTCATGACTGTGGGGCAGCTCATGACTGTAGGGCAGCTCATGACTGTGGGGCAGCTCATGACTGTAGGGCAGCTCATGACTGTAGGGCAGCTCATGACTGTAGGGCAGCTCCTGACTGTAGGGCAGCTCCTGACTGTAGGGCAGCTCCTGACTGGCTGGCGGCTCTGGCAGCTCCTGACTGGCTGGCGGCTCTGGCAGCTCCTGACTGGCTGTCGGCTCTGGCAGCTCCTGACTAGCTGGCGGCTCTGGCAGCTCCTGACTGACGGACGGCTCTTAGCGGCTCCTGACTGACGGACGGCTCTAATGGCTCGGGACAGACGGGCGGCTCTAATGGCTCGTGGCAGACGGATGGCTCAGAAGGCGCTGTGCAGATGGATGGCTCAGAAGGCGCTGGGCAGACGGATGGCTCAGAAGGCGCTGGGCAGACGGATGGCTCAGAAGGCGCTGGGCAGACAGATGGCTCAGACGGCGCTGGGCAGACAGATGGCTCAGACGGCGCTGGGCAGACAGATGGCTCAGACGGCGCTGGGCAGACAGATGGCTCAGACGGCGCTGGGCAGACAGATGGCTCAGACGGCGCTGGACAGACAGATGGCTCAGACGGCGCTGGACAGACAGATGGCTCAGACGGCGCTGGGCAGACAGGCAGTGCAGAAGGCGTTGGGCAGACGGCCGACTCTGCCCTGCTGAGGCGCACAGTAGGCCTGGTGCGTGGTGCCGGAACTGGAGGTACCGGGCTGAGGGCACGCACCTCAGGGCGAGTGCGGGGAGAAGGAACAGTGCTTACAGGGCTCTGGAGACGCACAGATGGCTTAGTGCGTGGTGCCGGAACTGGAGGAACTGGGCTGGAGACACGCACCATAGGGAGAGTGCGTGGAGGAGGAACAGGGCTCTTAAAACGCACTGGAAGCCTGGTGCGTGGTGTAGGCACTGGTGGTACTGGGCTGGGGCGAGGAGGTAGCGCCGGAAATACCGGACAGGCGTATTTGCTCCCTTGAGCACTGAGCCTGCTCAACCTTACCTGGTTGCATGCTCCCCGTAGCCTGTCCAGTGCGGGGAGGTGGAATAACCCGCACTGGGCTGTGTTGGCGAACCGGGGACACCATGCGTAAGGCTGGTGCCATGTATGCCGGCCCAAGGAGACGTACTGGTGGCCAGATATGTAGGGCCGGCCTCATGACATTTGGCTCAATGCCCAATCTAGCCCTACCAGTGCGGGGAGGTGGAATAACCCGCACTGGGCTATGCACCCGTACAGGAGACACCGTGCGCTCTACTGCGTAACACGGCGTCTGCCTGTACTCCCGCTCTCCACGGTTAGCCTGGGAAGTGGGCGCAGGTCTCCTACCTGCCCTCGGCCCACTACCTCTTAGCCCCCCCCCCAAGAAATTTTAGGGTAGTACTTGCGGGCTTCCAGCCTTGCTTCCGTGCTGCCTCCTCATAACGTCGCCTCTCCGCTTTCGATGCCTCCAGCTCCGCTTTTGAACGGCGACACTCCTCTGGCTCTGCCCAGGGTCCTTTACCGTCCAGGATCTCTTCCCATGTCCAATCCTCCTTTTCCCACTGCTGCTGTCGTTGCTGTCCGTTAACCCGCTGCTTGATCTGGGTTTGGTGGGTGATTCTGTAACGGCTCTCTTTCGGTGAGTGAGTTGACCAAGGCGCAGCGGGTTGTGAATACATAATGAACTTTATTTAACAAGACGAAACTAAACACACGAAGAACACTTGAATAATAAAAAAACAAAAAAAAAAACGAACTAGACAGACCTAAACTATGAACTTACATGAAACGAGGAACACATAAACAGGAACGACCGAACGAACGAGACGAGACAGTACCGTGTGGTGCAACAAACACAGACACAGTGACAATCACCCACAAACAAACAGTGAGAACCTCCTACCTTAATATGACTCTCAATTAGAGGAAAACGCAAAACACCTGCCTCTAATTAAGAGCCATACCAGGCAACCCAAAACCAACATAGAAACGGAAAACATAGACTGCCCACCCAAAACTCACGCCCTGACCATCACACACATACAAAACAACAGAAAACAGGTCAGGAACGTGACACATCTGGACAGAGGACACGTTCTTCAACATTCTGATGAAAGATCAGCAAAAGTAAGACCCATTTTATGATGTTATTTCATATATCTGTCGTGCATGTGAATTGGCCGTGGGCGCCCAATTATTTTTGTCTATTGTAGCTACGCTAATATAGCGATACATTTTGTTTGCGCTGGAAAACATTTAATAAATCGGAAATATTGTTTGGAATCACAAGATGCCTGTCTTTCAATTGCTGCAGACTATGTATTTTTCAGAAATGTTTTATGATGAGTAATTAGCTATTTGACGTTGGTGTCTGTAAATATTATGGCTGCTTTTGGTGCAATTTCGGATTGTAGCTGAAATGTAAACTATGGTTTATACATGAAATATGCAAATTTTTCAAACAAAACATATGCTATACAATAAATATGTTATCAGACTGTCATCTGATGAATTTGTTTCTTGGTTAGTGGCTATTTATATCTTTATTTGGTCGAATTTGTGGAGCACCTGATGGAGTAAGAAACTGATGGAGTTAGAAAAAGTTGTGTCTTTTGCTAACGTGGTTAGCTAATAGATTTACATATTTTGTCTTCCCTGTAAAACATTTTAAAAATCGGACATGTTGGCTTGATTCACAAGATGTGCACCTTTCATCTGGTGTCTTGGACTTGTTAATGTGTGAAAGTGAAATATTTAAAAAAAATTGATTTTGAATTTCGCGACGTGCACTTTGAGCTGGATGTTGTCATAAGTGTATCGGTGTCGGGCTGCCCCCGTAAAAGGTTAAAACTTGTTTTTCAACCACTCCACAAATTTCTTGTTAACAAACTATAGTTTTGGCAAGTCGGTTAGGACATCTACTTTGTGTATGACTGTAACGAGTATTACCGAAGGTGGCCTCCCTTCCTGTTCGAGTGTCGCTCGGCGGTCGTCGTCGCCGGTCTACTAGCTGCCACCGATCCCTTTTTCCTTTTCGTTTGGTTTTGACTAATTGATTTCACCTGTTTATTGTTTGGTTGTTAGGGTGATGCTATTTAAGTTCGTTTAGCCCGTTTCTGTTTTGTGCGGGCTTGTGTTTTCTGTTTTGTATGAGGTTGTTCGTGTATTTTGGGGTTTTCCACAGTCTGGATTTATTTTCCAGTGTGTACTTTATTCAAGTCGGATTTTTACGCCAAATGTATTTGACGTTACCAGTTGTTCATCTGGTTGGACATTAAAGAGTGGTTTTTCCCCATTACCTTTGCTCTCTGCGCCTGACTCCTTACAATTGTCCTCATTGATCGTAACAGAAGCCCGCACCTTCATATGGAGCCAGCAGGAGCAGCGACCACCCCTCTCCCCACGATGGAGGAGAGAGTCCTTCATCACACGTCCATCCTCCTTCGCATCGGATCAGCTATGGATCTTATGATGGAGAGGATGGATCGTTGGGAGAGGAGTGGTCTCCCTACTACCCCACCTACCCTCCCTCCAGCAACTATACCATCTCCTCCAGCGGGATCCGGTGCCAGCGCTTTGCGTATTACGCCTCCAAGTCAGTACGATGGAGCGACGGCGGGGTGCCAGGGATTCCTGCTACAATTAGATCCGTACCTGGCCACCGTCCGACCAGCTCCCTCGGACGAAGACAGCGTGAGTGTCCTCGTTTCCTGCCTGATGGGTAGAGCCCTAGAGTGGGCCAATGCGGTCTGGAACGGGCCCGACTCAGCGAGGGGCCACTACCCGGAGTTCACTCGCCGTTTTCGGGCCGTGTTCGATCACCCTCCAGATGGCCGAGCGGTGGGTGAGAGATTGTTCTATCTACGACAGGGGACGAGGAGCGCGCAGGACTTCGCGCCGGATTTACGGACCTTGGCAGCTGGAGCAGGGTGGAACGACAGGGCCCTGATAGACCATTACAGGTGTAGCCTGAGAGAGGACGTCCGCAGAGAGCTGGCTTGTCGGGACACTATGCTAAGTTTGGATGAACTAATAGACATGTCTATCCGATTAGACCATCTGCTAGCTGCTCGCGGACGTTCTGAAAGGGTCCAGTCCGTTCCACCTCCTGACCCTCCTGCTCCCATCCCAATGGAGCTAGGAGGTGCAGCATCTAGGGAGATCGGAGGAGGCTCCTCCTGTACCAGTTGTGGCCGAAGAGGGCACACTTCCGGTCGGTGCTGGAGGAGTCCATCTGGGAATCGAGAAGGCAGGCAGAACACTCCTCGGTCACCTCAGGTGAGTCAGCACCACACTCTCCCAGAGCTTCCTGTTGGTCACATGTTTTTGTTAATATGTTTCATTAAATATTTTCCCTCTCTCCAGCATAAAGCGCTAGTCGATTCAGGCGCAGCTGGGAACTTTATAGATCGCCGACTCGCTCAGGAGTTGAGGATTCCGTTAGTTAAGGTAGACCCCCCTTTCCATGTGCACTCCTTAGATAGTCGACCATTAGGGTCAGGGCTGGTCAGGGAGGCCACAATTCCTTTGGAGATGATTACGCAGGGGAATCATAAGGAACGGATTAGTCTGTTTCTTATCGATTCACCTGCGTTTCCGGTGGTGCTGGGGATTCCCTGGCTGGGTATTCACAATCCGACGATTTCGTGGAAACAGGGAGCTCTACAGGGGTGGTCTGATGAGTGTTCAGGCAGGTGTGTAGGAGTTTCCATCGGTGCGACAACGGTGGAGAGTCCAGACCAGATTTCCACCGTGCGCATTCCCGCTGAGTATGCCGATTTGGCTATTGCTTTCAGTAAAAAGAAGGCGACCCAATTACCACCCCATCGACAGGGGGACAAGTCATTTTTCCAACAATTGTTTACAGACAGATTATTTCACTTATAATTCAATGTATCACAATTCCAGTGGGTCAGAAGTTTACAAACACTAAGTTGACTGTGCCTTTAAACAGCTTGGATGATTCCAGAAAATGATGTCATGGCTTTAGAAGCTTCTGATAGGCTAATTGACATCATTTGAGTCAATGTGTACCTGTGGATGTATTTCAAGGCCTACCTTCAAACTCAGTGCCTCTTTGCTTGACATCATGGGAAAATCAAAAGAATTCAGCCAAGACCTCAGATTTTTTTGTTGTTGATCTTCACAAATCTGGTTCATCCTTGGGAGCAATTTCCAAACGCCTGAAGGTACCACGTTCATCTGTACAAACAATAGTATAGTAGTATAAACACCATGGGACCACGCAGCCGTCATACCGATGAGGAAGGAGACGCGTTCTGTCTCCTAGAGATGAACGTATTTTGGTATGAAAAGTGCAAATCAATCCCAGAACAACAGCAAAGTACCTTGTGAAGATGCTGGAGGAAACAGGTACAATCGTATCTATATCCACAGTAATACATGTCCTATATCGACATAACCTGAAAGGCCGCTCAGCAAAGAAGAAGCCACTGCTCCAAAACCACTATAAAAAAGCCAGACTACGGTTTGCAACTGCACATGGGGACAAAGATCGTACTTTTTGAATAAATGTCCGCTGGTCTGATGAAACAACAATAGAACTGTTTGGCCATAATGACCATCGTTATGTTTGGAGGAAAAAGGGGGTGGCTTGCAAGCCAAAGAACACCATCCCAACCGTGAAGCACGGGGGTGGCAGCAGAATGTTGTGGGGGTGCTTTGCTGCAGGAGGGACTGGTGCACTTCACAATATAGATGGCATCATGAGGTAGGAAAATCATGTGGATATATTGAAGCAACATCTCAAGACATCAGTCAGGAAGTTAAAGCTTGGTCGCAAATGGGTCTTCCAAATGGACAATGACCCCAAGCATACTTCCAAAGTTGTGGCAAAATGGCTTAAGGACAACAAAGTCAAGGTATTGGAGTGGGCATCACAAAACCCTGACCTCAATCCTATGGAACATTTGTGGGCAGAACTAAAAAAGCGTGTGCGAGCCTGAGACGTCCACAGAGAGAGACAAAGCTGAATCCCCAGTCATGTCTTTAACCTGTTTCTCTGTAACTACACACACACACACACACACACACACACACACACACACACACACACACACACACACACACACACACACACACACACACACACACACACACACACACACACACACACACACAGACACAGACACAGACACAGACACAGACACAGACACAGACACGCACACAGCACAGACACACACACACACACACACACACACACACACACACACACACACACACACACACACACACACACACACACACACACACACACACACACACACACACACACACACACACACACACACGTGCACGCACACACACACATGCACAGACAAACAAACAAAAACACAAACACAAGCATGCTGCCTTTGAAACATCGCATGCCACAAAATACAGCCTAATATGTTCTGAATGTGGGCATGCGACACGTTTTGTTTGGTTTCCCATTTATATTTAGTCAAATAACAGATGTAGGGAGATTATTTGGGAAATTCATTTGTCATCTGCACACAGAGGGACCATCTGTGGATGGTTGTGAAACAATGAATGGCCCATTAGCGGCTCTGTAGCTTTAAGAGTTTCCAAGGTTATAGTGCAACGTGTACACGACACATCGCAACGCCATCTTAGTCAATGTTCCATTACTCGTAATGATGATGGTGATCATCCATGTTAAACACAACATAGAACAACACACAACAACACAACACACAATAACACAACATGCTATAACACACAACAACACAACACACAATAACACAACACACAACAACACAACACACAATGACACAATGACACAATGACACAACACAAAATAACACAACACACAACACACAATGACACAATGACACAACACACAATAACACAACACACAACAACACAACACACAATGACACAATGACACAACACACAATGACACAACACACAATGACACAACACACAATGACACAACACACAACAACACAACAACACAACACACAATGACACAATGACACAACACAAAATAACACAACACACAACACACAATGACACAATGACACAACACACAATAACACAACACACAATAACACAACAACACAACACACAATGACACAATGACACAACACAAAATAACACAACACACAACACACAATGACACAATGACACAACACACAATAACACAACACACAACAACACAACACACAGCAATACAACACACAATGACACAACACACAATAACACAACACACAACAACACAACAACACAACACACAACACACAACAACACAACACACAACAACACAACACACAATAACACAACACACAATAACACAACACACAACACAACACACAATGACACAACACACAATAACACAACACACAACACACAATAACACAACACACAACACAACACACAACACACAACAACACAACACACAACAACACAACACACAATAACACAACACACAACACACAACACACAATGACACAACACACAACACACAATGACACAACACACAACACACAATAACACAACACACAACAACACAACACACAACACACAACAACACAACACACAACACACAACACACAATGACACAACACACAACACACAATAGCACAACACACAACAACACAAAACACAACAACACAACACACAATAACACAACACACAACACACAATGACACAACACACAACACACAATAACACAACACACAACAACACAACACACAACAACACAACACACAATAACACAACACACAATGACACAACACACAATAACACAACACACAATAACACAACACACAATAACACAACACACAATGACACAACACACAATAACACAACACACAACACAACACACAATGACACAACACACAACAACACAAAGCACAATAACACAGCACACAACACACAACAACACAACAACACAACACACAATAACACAACACAACACACAACACACAACAACACAACGCACAATAACACAACACACAACACACAACAACACAACAACACAACACACAATAACACAACACAACACACAACACACAACACACAATAACACAACACACAACACACAACACACAATAACACAACACAACACACAACACACAACACACCACACAACACACAATGACACAACACACAACACACAATGACACAACACACAACAACACACAATAACACAACACACAATAACACAACACACAATGACACAACACACAACAACACACAATAACATAACACACAATGACACAACACACAATAACACAACACACAATAACACAACACACAACAACACACAATGACACAACACACAACGACACACAACACACAACACACAATGACACAACACACAACACACAACACACAATGACACAATAACACAATAACACAACACACAATAACACAACACACAATAACACAACACACAACATGCTACAACACAACACACAATAACACAACACACAATACACAACACACAATACACAACACACAATAACACAACACAACACACAATGACACAACACACAACAACACACAATAACACAACACACAATAACACAACACACAATGACACAACACACAATGACACAACACACAATGACACACAATAACACAACACAACACACAATGACACAACACACAACACACAATAACACAACACACAATAACACAACACACAATGACACAACACACAATAACACAACACACAATGACACAACACACAACAACACACAATAACACAACACACAATGACACAACACACAACAACACACAATAACACAACACACAATAACACAACACACAACACACAGTAACACAACACACAACAACACAACACACAACACACAATAACACAACACACAATACACAACACACAATACACAACACACAATACACAACACACAATAACACAACACACAATAGCACAACACACAATAACACAACACAACACACAACACACAATAACACAACACACAACACACAACACACAACACACAACAACACAATAACACAACACACAATAACACAACACACAATAACACAACACACAATAACACAACACACAATAACACAATAACACAACACACAATACACAACACACAATAACACAACACACAATAACACAACACAACACACAACACGCAATAACACAACACACAATACACAACACACAATACACAACACACAATACACAACACACAATGACACAACACACAATAACACAACAACACAACAACACAATAACACAACACACAACACACAATAACACAACACACAATAACACACAACACACAACAACACACAATAACACAACACACAATAACACAACACACAACAACACAATAACACAACACACAATAACACAACACACAATACACAACATGCTACAACACAACACACAACACACAATACACAGCACACAATACACAACACACAATAACACAACACACAATAACACAACACACAATAACACAACACAACACACAACACACAATAACACAACACACAACACACAACACACAACACACAACAACACAATAACACAACACACAATAACACAACACACAATAACACAACACACAATAACACAACACACAATAACACAATCACACAATAACACAATACACAACACACAATAACACAACACACAATAACACAACACAACACACAACACACAATACACAACACACAATACACAACACACAATAACACAACACACAATAACACAACACACAATACACAACACGCAATACACAACACACAATACACAACACACAATAACACAACACACAATAACACAACACACAATAACACAACACAACACACAACACACAATAACACAACACACAACGCACAACACACAACACACAACAACACAATAACACAATACACTATAACACAACACACAATAACACAACACACAATAACACAACACACAATAACACAACACACAATAACACAATAACACAACACACAATACACAACACACAATAACAAAACACACAATAACACAACACAACACACAACACACAATAACACAACACACAATACACAACACACAATACACAACACACAATACACAACACACAATGACACAACACACAATAACACAACAACACAACAACACAATAACACAACACACAACACACAATAACACAACACACAATAACACACAACACACAACAACACACAATAACACAACACACAATAACACAACACACAACAACACAATAACACAACACACAATAACACAACACACAATACACAACATGCTACAACACAACACACAACACACAATACACAGCACACAATACACAACACACAATAACACAACACACAATAACACAACACACAATAACACAACACAATACACAACACACAATAACACAACACACAACACACAACACACAACACACAACAACACAATAACACAACACACAATAACACAACACACAATAACACAACACACAATAACACAACACACAATAACACAACACACAATAACACAATAACACAACACACAATACACAACACACAATAACACAACACACAATAACACAACACAACACACAACACACAATAACACAACACACAATACACAACACACAATACACAACACACAATACACAACACACAATAACACAACACACAATAACACAACAACACAACAACACAACAACACAACAACACAATAACACAACACACAACACACAACACACAATAACACAACACACAATAACACACAACACACAACAACACACAATAACACAACACACAATAACACAACACACGACAACACAATAACACAACACACAATAACACAACACACAATACACAACATGCTACAACACAACACACAACACACAATACACAATACACAACACACAACACACAACAACACAACACACAATAACACAACACACAACACACAACACACAACAACACAACACACAACACAACACACAATACACAACACACAACACACAACAACAAAACACACAATAACACAACACACAATAACACACAACACACAATGACACAACACACAACACACAATAACACAACACACAACACACAATACACAATACATAATAACACAATACATAATAACACAATACATAATAACACAATACATAATAACACAATACATAATAACACAATACATAATAACACAATACATAATAACACAATACACAATGATACAACACACAATAACAATAAAAGCTTCACGTTATTGTCTGTTAATAGCAGTTTGAAAATAGACAACATGTAGGAGTCAGCAGGAGTCAGTAGGAGTCAGTAGGAGTCAGTGGGAGTCAGTAGGAGTCAGTAGGAGTCAGTGGGAGTCAGTAGGAGTCAGTAGGTGTCAGTAGGAGTCAGTAGGTGTCCGTAGGTGTCAGTAGGAGTCAGTAGGATTCAGTAGGAGTCAGTAGGAGTCAGTAGATGTCAGTAGGTGTCAGTAGATGTCAGTAGCAGTCAGTAGATGTCAGTAGGAGTCAGTAGGTGTCAGTAGGAGTCAGTAGGTGTCAGTAGGAGTCAGTAGGTGTCAGTAGGAGTCAGTAGATGTCAGTAGGAGTCATTAGGAGTCAGTAGGAGTCAGTGGGAGTCAGTAGGAGTCAGTAGGTGTCAGTAGGTGTCAGTAGGAGAAGAGCAGGAGTCAGTAGGAGTCAGTAGATGTCAGTCGGAGTCAGTAGCAGTCAGTAGGTGTCAGTAGCAGTCAGTAGCAGTCAGTAGGAGTCAGTAGGAGTCAGTAGGAGTCAGTAGGTGTCAGTAGGAGTCAGTAGGTGTCAGTAGGAGTCAGTAGGTGTCAGTAGGTGTCAGTAGGTGTCAGTAGGAGTCAGTAGGAGTCAGTAGGAGTCAGTAGGAGTCAGTAGGTGTCAGTAGGTGTCAGTAGGAGTCAGTAGGTGTCAGTAGGAGTCAGTAGGTGTCAGTAGGAGTCAGTATGAGTCAGTAGGAGTCAGTAGGAGTAGAGCAGGATTCAGTAGGAGTCAGTAGGAGTCAGTAGGAGTCAGTAGGTGTCCGTAGGAGTCCGTAGGAGTCCGTAGGAGACCGTAGGAGTCCGTAGGAGTCCGTAGGAGTCCGTAGGAGTCAGTAGGAGTCAGTAGGTGTCAGTAGGAGTCAGTAGGAGTCAGTAGGAGTCAGTAGCAGTCAGTAGATGTCAGTAGGAGTCAGTAGGAGTCAGTAGGTGTCAGTAGCAGTCAGTAGGAGTCAGTAGGAGTCAGTAGCAGTCAGTAGGCGTCAGTAGGAGTCAGGAGGTGTCAGTAGCAGTCAGTAGGAGTCAGTAGGAGTCAGTAGGAGTCAGTAGATGTTAGTAGGTGTCAGTAGGAGTCAGTAGGTGTCAGTAGGTGTCAGTAGGAATCAGTAGGTGTCAGTAGGAGTCAGTAGGAGTCAGTAGGTGTCAGTAGGTGTCAGTGGGAGTCAATTGGAGTCAGTAGGTGTCAGTAGGAGTCAGTGGGAGTCAGTAGATGTCAGTAGGAGTCAGTAGATGTCAGTAGGAGTCAGTAGGAGTCAGTAGGAGTCAGTAGGTGTCAGTAGGTGTCAGTAGGAGTCAGTAGGTGTCAGTAGATGTCAGTAGGAGTCAGTAGGTGTCAGTGGGAGTTAATAGGAGTCAGTAGGAGTCAGTAGGAGTCAGTAGGTGTCAGTAGGAGTCAGTAGGTGTCAGTAGTTGTCAGTAGGGGTCAGTAGGAGTCAGTAGGAGTCAGTGGGTGTCAGTAGGAGTCAGTAGGAGTCAGTAGGTGTCAGTAGGTGTCAGTGGGAGTCAGTAGATGTCAGTAGGAGTCAGTAGGAGTCAGTAGGAGTCAGTGGGTGTCAGTAGGAGTCAGTAGGTGTCAGTAGGAGTCAGTAGGTGTCAGTAGGTGTCAGTATGAGTCATTAGGAGTCAGTAGGAGTCAGTAGGTGTCCGTAGGTGTCAGTAGCAGTCAGTAGCAGTCAGTAGGAGTCAGTAGGTGTCAGTAGCAGTCAGTAGGAGTCAGTAGGTGTCAATAGGAGTAAGTATGTGTCAGTAGGAGTCAATAGGTGTCAGTAGCATTCAGTAGGTATCAGTAGATGTCAGTAGGTGTCAGTAGATGTCAGTAGGTGTCAGTAGATGTCAGTAGGAGTCAGTAGCAGTCAGTAGATGTCAGTAGGAGTCAGTAGGAGTCAGCAGGAGTCAGTAGGAGTCAGTAGGTGTCAGTAGGAGTCAGAAGGTGTCAGTAGGTGTCAGTAGGAGTCAGTAGGAGTCAGTAGCAGTCAGTAGGTGTCAGTAGGAGTCAGTAGAGGTCAGTAGGTGTCAGTAGGAGTCAGTAGGAGTCAGTAGGAGTCAGTAGGTGTCAGTAGGAGTCAGTAGGAGTCAGTAGGAGTCAGTAGGTGTCAGTATGAGTCAGTAGGAGTCAGTAGGTGTCAGTAGGAGTCAGTAGGAGTCAGTAGATGTCAGTAGGAGTCAGTAGGAGTCAGTAGGAGTCAGTAGGTGTCAGTAGGAGTCAGTAGATGTCAGTAGGAGTCAGTAGGAGTCAGTAGGAGTCAGTAGGAGTCAGTAGGTGTCAGTAGGAGTCAGTAGGTGTCAGTAGGAGTCAGTAGGTGTCAGTAGGAGTCAGTAGGTGTCAGTAGATGTCAGTAGGAGTCAGTAGGTGTCAGTGGGAGTTAATAGGAGTCAGTAGGAGTCAGTAGGAGTCAGTAGGTGTCAGTAGGAGTCAGTAGGTGTCAGTAGGTGTCAGTAGGGGTCAGTAGGAGTCAGTAGGAGTCAGTGGGAGTCAGTAGGTGTCAGTAGGAGTCAGTAGGAGTCAGTAGGTGTCAGTAGGTGTCAGTGGGAGTCAGTAGATGTCAGTAGGAGTCAGTAGGAGTCAGTGGGTGTCAGTAGGAGTCAGTAGGTGTCAGTAGGAGTCAGTAGGTGTCAGTAGGTGTCAGTAGCAGTCAGTAGCATTCAGTAGGAGTCAGTAGGAGTCAGTATGTGTCAGTAGGAGTCAATAGGTGTCAGTAGCATTCAGTAGGTGTCAGTAGATGTCAGTAGGTGTCAGTAGATGTCAGTAGGTGTCAGTAGATGTCAGTAGGAGTCAGTAGATGTCAGTAGGTGTCAGTAGATGTCAGTAGGAGTCAGTAGCAGTCAGTAGATGTCAGTAGGTGTCAGTAGGAGTCAGTAGGAGTCAGTAGGTGTCAGTAGGAGTCAGTAGGTTTCAGTAGGAGTCAGTAGGGGTCAGTAGATGTCAGTAAGAGTCAGTAGGTGTCAGTAGGGTGTCAGTAGGAGTCAGTAAGAGTCAGTAGGAGTCAGTGGGAGTTAGTAGGAGTCAGTAGGTGTCAGTAGGTGTCAGTAGATGTCCGTAGGAGTAGAGCAGGAGTCAGTAGGAGTCAGTAGGAGTCAGTAGGAGTCAGTATGTGTCAGTAGGAGTCAGTAGGTGTCAGTAGCAGTCAGTAGGTGTCAGTAGGAGTCAGTAGGTGTCAGTAGGGGTAGAGTAGGTGTCAGTAGGTGTCAGTAGATGTCAGTAGGAGTCAGTAGGAGTCAGTAGGAGTCAGTAGGTGTCAGTAGGAGTCAGCAGGAGTCAGTAGGAGTCAGTAGGTGTCAGTAGGAGTCAGAAGGTGTCAGTAGGTGTCAGTAGGAGTCAGTAGCAGTCAGTAGGTGTCAGTAGGAGTCAGTAGAGGTCAGTAGGTGTCAGTAGGAGTCAGTAGGAGTCGGTAGGAGTCAGTAGGAGTCAGTAGGAGTCAGTAGGTGTCAGTAGGTGTCAGTAGGAGTCAGTAGGAGTCAGTAGGTGTCAGTAGGTGTCAGTAGCAGTCAGTAGCAGTCAGTAGGAGTCAGTAGGAGTCAGGAGGTGTCAGTAGCAGTCAGTAGGAGTCAGTAGGAGTCAGTATGTGTCAGTAGGAGTCAATAGGTGTCAGTAGCATTCAGTAGGTGTCAGTAGATGTCAGTGGGAGTCAGTAGGGGTCCGTAGGAGTCAGTAGGTGTCAGTGGGAGTCCGTAGGTGTCAGTAGCAGTCAGTAGGAGTCAGTAGGAGTCAGTAGGTGTCAGTAGCAGTCAGTAGGAGTCAGTAGGTGTCAGTAGGAGTCAGTATGTATCAGTAGGAGTCAATAGGTGTCAGTAGCATTCAGTAGGTGTCAGTAGATGTCAGTAGGTGTCAGTAGATGTCAGTAGGTGTCACTAGATGTCAGCAGGAGTCAGTAAATGTCAGTAGGTGTCAGTAGATGTCAGTAGGAGTCAGTAGGAGTCAGTATGTGTCAGTAGGAGTCAATAGGTGTCAGTAGCATTCAGTAGGTGTCAGTAGATGTCAGTTGGTGTCAGTAGATGTCAGTAGGTGTCAGTAGATGTCAGTAGGAGTCAGTAGATGTCAGTAGGTGTCAGTAGATGTCAGTAGGAGTCAGTAGCAGTCAGTAGATGTCAGTAGGAGTCAGTAGGAGTCAGTAGGTGTCAGTAGGAGTCAGTAGGTGTCAGTAGGAGTCAGTAGGGGTCAGTAGATGTCAGTAAGAGTCAGTAGGTGTCAGTAGGGTGTCAGTAGGAGTCAGTAAGAGTCAGTAGGAGTCAGTGGGAGTTAGTAGGAGTCAGTAGGTGTCAGTAGGTGTCAGTAGATGTCCGTAGGAGTAGAGCAGGAGTCAGTAGGAGTCAGTAGGAGTCAGTAGGAGTCAGTATGTGTCAGTAGGAGTCAGTAGGTGTCAGTAGCAGTCAGTAGGTGTCAGTAGGAGTCAGTAGGTGTCAGTAGGGGTAGAGTAGGTGTCAGTAGGTGTCAGTAGATGTCAGTAGGAGTCAGTAGGAGTCAGTAGTAGTCAGTAGGTGTCAGTAGGAGTCAGCAGGAGTCAGTAGGAGTCAGTAGGTGTCAGAAGGTGTCAGTAGGTGTCAGTAGGAGTCAGTAGCAGTCAGTAGGTGTCAGTAGGAGTCAGTAGAGGTCAGTAGGTGTCAGTAGGAGTCAGTAGGAGTCAGTAGGAGTCAGTAGGAGTCAGTAGGAGTCAGTAGGTGTCAGTAGGTGTCAGTATGAGTCAGTAGGAGTCAGTAGGTGTCAGTAGGTGTCAGTAGCAGTCAGTAGCAGTCAGTAGGAGTCAGTAGGAGTCAGGAGGTGTCAGTAGCAGTCAGTAGGAGTCAGTAGGAGTCAGTATGTGTCAGTAGGAGTCAATAGGTGTCAGTAGCATTCAGTAGGTGTCAGTAGATGTCAGTGGCAGTCAGTAGGGGTCCGTAGGAGTCAGTAGGTGTCAGTGGGAGTCCGTAGGTGTCAGTAGCAGTCAGTAGGAGTCAGTAGGAGTCAGTAGGTGTCAGTAGCAGTCAGTAGGAGTCAGTAGGTGTCAGTAGGAGTCAGTATGTATCAGTAGGAGTCAATAGGTGTCAGTAGCATTCAGTAGGTGTCAGTAGATGTCAGTAGGTGTCAGTAGATGTCAGTAGGTGTCACTAGATGTCAGCAGGAGTCAGTAAATGTCAGTAGGTGTCAGTAGATGTCAGTAGGAGTCAGTAGCAGTCAGTAGGAGTCAGTAGGTGTCAGTAGGAGTCAGTAGGAGTCAGTAGGAGTCAGTAGGTGTCAGTAGGAGTCAGTAGGAGTCAGTAGGTGTCAGTAGGAGTCAGTAGGTGTCAGTAGGAGTCAGTAGGAGTCAGTAGATGTCAGTAGGAGTCAGTAGGTGTCAGTAGGTGTCAGTAGGAGTCAGTAGGTGTCAGTAGGTGTCAGTAGGTGTCCGTAGGAGTAGAGCAGGAGTCAGTAGGAGTCAGTAGGAGTCAGTAGATGTCAGTATGTGTCAGTAGGAGTCAGTAGGTGTCAGTAGCAGTCAGTAGGTGTCAGTAGGAGTCAGTAGGAGTCAGTAGGGGTCAGTAGGGGTAGAGTAGATGTCAGTAGGAGTCAGTAGGAGTCTGTAGGTGTCAGTAGGAGTCTGTAGGTGTCAGTAGGAGTCAGTAGGAGTCAGTAGGAGTCAGTAGGTGTCAGTAGGAGTCAGTAGGTGTCAGTAGGAGTCAGTAGGAGTCAGTAGGTGTCAGTAGGAGTCAGTAGGAGTCAGTTGCAGTCAGTAGGAGTCAGTAGGAGTCAGTAGCAGTCAGTAGGTGTCAGTAGGTGTCAGTAGGAGTCAGTAGGAGTCAGTAGGAGTCAGTAGGTGTCAGTAGGAGTCAGCAGGAGTCAGTAGGAGTCAGTAGGTGTCAGAAGGTGTCAGTAGGAGTCAGTAGCAGTCAGTAGGTGTCAGTAGGAGTCAGTAGAGGTCAGTAGGTGTCAGTAGGAGTCAGTAGGAGTCAGTAGGAGTCAGTAGGAGTCAGTAGGAGTCAGTAGGTGTCAGTAGGTGTCAGTATGAGTCAGTAGGAGTCAGTAGGTGTCAGTAGGTGTCAGTAGCAGTCAGTAGCAGTCAGTAGGAGTCAGTAGGAGTCAGGAGGTGTCAGTAGCAGTCAGTAGGAGTCAGTAGGAGTCAGTATGTGTCAGTAGGAGTCAATAGGTGTCAGTAGCATTCAGTAGGTGTCAGTAGATGTCAGTGGGAGTCAGTAGGGGTCCGTAGGAGTCAGTAGGTGTCAGTGGGAGTCCGTAGGTGTCAGTAGCAGTCAGTAGGAGTCAGTAGGAGTCAGTAGGTGTCAGTAGCAGTCAGTAGGAGTCAGTAGGTGTCAGTAGGAGTCAGTATGTATCAGTAGGAGTCAATAGGTGTCAGTAGCATTCAGTAGGTGTCAGTAGATGTCAGTAGGTGTCAGTAGATGTCAGTAGGTGTCACTAGATGTCAGCAGGAGTCAGTAAATGTCAGTAGGTGTCAGTAGATGTCAGTAGGAGTCAGTAGGAGTCAGTAGGAGTCAGTATGTGTCAGTAGGAGTCAATAGGTGTCAGTAGCATTCAGTAGGTGTCAGTAGATGTCAGTTGGTGTCAGTAGATGTCAGTAGGTGTCAGTAGATGTCAGTAGGAGTCAGTAGATGTCAGTAGGTGTCAGTAGATGTCAGTAGGAGTCAGTAGCAGTCAGTAGATGTCAGTAGGAGTCAGTAGGAGTCAGTAGGTGTCAGTAGGAGTCAGTAGGTGTCAGTAGGAGTCAGTAGGGGTCAGTAGATGTCAGTAAGAGTCAGTAGGTGTCAGTAGGGTGTCAGTAGGAGTCAGTAAGAGTCAGTAGGAGTCAGTGGGAGTTAGTAGAGGTCAGTAGGTGTCAGTAGGTGTCAGTAGATGTCCGTAGGAGTAGAGCAGGAGTCAGTAGGAGTCAGTAGGAGTCAGTAGGAGTCAGTATGTGTCAGTAGGAGTCAGTAGGTGTCAGTAGCAGTCAGTAGGTGTCAGTAGGAGTCAGTAGGTGTCAGTAGGGGTAGAGTAGGTGTCAGTAGGTGTCAGTAGATGTCAGTAGGAGTCAGTAGGAGTCAGTAGGTGTCAGTAGGAGTCAGCAGGAGTCAGTAGGAGTCAGTAGGTGTCAGTAGGAGTCAGAAGGTGTCAGTAGGTGTCAGTAGGAGTCAGTAGCAGTCAGTAGGTGTCAGTAGGAGTCAGTAGAGGTCAGTAGGTGTCAGTAGGAGTCAGTAGGAGTCAGTAGGAGTCAGTAGGAGTCAGTAGGTGTCAGTAGGTGTCAGTATGAGTCAGTAGGAGTCAGTAGGTGTCAGTAGGTGTCAGTAGCAGTCAGTAGCAGTCAGTAGGAGTCAGTAGGAGTCAGGAGGTGTCAGTAGCAGTCAGTAGGAGTCAGTAGGAGTCAGTATGTGTCAGTAGGAGTCAATAGGTGTCAGTAGCATTCAGTAGGTGTCAGTAGATGTCAGTGGGAGTCAGTAGGGGTCCGTAGGAGTCAGTAGGTGTCAGTGGGAGTCCGTAGGTGTCAGTAGCAGTCAGTAGGAGTCAGTAGGAGTCAGTAGGTGTCAGTAGCAGTCAGTAGGAGTCAGTAGGTGTCAGTAGGAGTCAGTATGTATCAGTAGGAGTCAATAGGTGTCAGTAGCATTCAGTAGGTGTCAGTAGATGTCAGTAGGTGTCAGTAGATGTCAGTAGGTGTCACTAGATGTCAGCAGGAGTCAGTAAATGTCAGTAGGTGTCAGTAGATGTCAGTAGGAGTCAGTAGCAGTCAGTAGGAGTCAGTAGGTGTCAGTAGGAGTCAGTAGGAGTCAGTAGGAGTCAGTAGGTGTCAGTAGGAGTCAGTAGGAGTCAGTAGGTGTCAGTAGGAGTCAGTAGGTGTCAGTAGGAGTCAGTAGGAGTCAGTAGATGTCAGTAGGAGTCAGTAGGTGTCAGTAGGAGTCAGTAGGTGTCAGTAGGTGTCAGTAGGTGTCCGTAGGAGTAGAGCAGGAGTCAGTAGGAGTCAGTAGGAGTCAGTAGATGTCAGTATGTGTCAGTAGGAGTCAGTAGGTGTCAGTAGCAGTCAGTAGGTGTCAGTAGGAGTCAGTAGGAGTCAGTAGGGGTCAGTAGGGGTAGAGTAGATGTCAGTAGGAGTCAGTAGGAGTCTGTAGGTGTCAGTAGGAGTCTGTAGGTGTCAGTAGGAGTCAGTAGGAGTCAGTAGGAGTCAGTAGGTGTCAGTAGGAGTCAGTAGGTGTCAGTAGGTGTCAGTAGGAGTCAGTAGGAGTCAGTAGGTGTCAGTAGGTGTCAGTAGGAGTCAGTAGGAGTCAGTAGCAGTCAGTAGGAGTCAGTAGGAGTCAGTAGCAGTCAGTAGGTGTCAGTAGGTGTCAGTAGGAGTCAGTAGGAGTCAGTAGGAGTCAGTAGCAGTCAGTAGGAGTCAGTAGGAGTCAGTAGGAGTCAGTAGGTGTCAGTAGGAGTCAGTAGGAGTCAGTAGGAGTCAGTAGCAGTCAGTAGGTGTCAGTAGGTGTCAGTGGGAGTCAGTAGGTGTCAGTAGCAATCAACAAGGACAAGCCACCGGGTCTGACAACTTGGATGGGAAATTACTGGAGGATAATAGCGGACGGTATTGCCACTCCTATTTGCCATATCTTCAATTTAAGCTTACTAGAAAGTGTGTTTGTAAGGACAGACGCTTGGAGACGAGAAGCGAGTACAGGGAATGAACATTTAATTAATAAACAGACACGAAACAGGACAGGACAGCGTCTGGACTTAAAAAACGTAACGACATGACTGCTGACACGGGGATGAAACTGAGGAACAGACAGATTTAGAGGAGCCAATCAACAAAGTAAAGGAGTCCAGGTGAGGCTAATGCGCGTAACTAAGAATAATAAATCCCTCTTTACTGGCTCAAATAGTCAACCAATCAGCTTGTTACCAACCCTTAGTGAACTTTCGGGAAAAATGGTGCTTGAACAGATACAATGCTATTTTACAGTAAACAAATTGACAACAGACTTTCAGCACGCTTATAGGGAAGGACATTCAACAAGCATAGCACTTACACATATGACTGATGATTGGCTGAGAAACATTTATGATAAAAAGATTGTGAGGGCTGTTTTGTTGAACTTCAGTGCTGTTTTTGACATCATTGATCATAGTCTGTTGCTGGAAAAACGTACGTGTTATGGCTTTACACCCCCTGCTATAACGTGTTATGGCTTTACACCCCCTGCTATAATGTGTTATGGCTTTACACCCCCTGCTATAATGTGTTATGGCTTTACACCCCCTGCTATAATGTGTTATGGCTTTACACCCCCTGCTATAATGTGTTATGGCTTTACACCCCCTGCTATAATGTGTTATGGCTTTACACCCCCTGCTATAATGTGTTATGGCTTTACACCCCCTGCTATAATGTGTTATGGCTTTACACCCCCTGCTATAATGTGTTATGGCTTTACACCCCCTGCTATAATGTGTTATGGCTTTACACCCCCTGCTATAATGTGTTATGGCTTTACACCCCCTGCTATAATGTGTTATGGCTTTACACCCCCTGCTATAATGTGTTATGGCTTTACACCCCCTGCTATAATGTGGATAAAGAGTTACCAGTCTAACAGAACACAGAGGGTGTTCCTTAATGGAAGCCTCTCCAACATAATCCAGTTAGAATCAGGAATTCCCCAGGGCAGCTGTCTAGGCCCCTTACTTTTTTCAATCTTTACTAACGACATGCCATTAGCTTTGAGTAAATCCAGTTTGTCTATGTATGCAGACGACTCATCACTATACACGTCAGCTACTACAGCGAATGAAATGACTGCAACACTTAAGAGCTGTAGTTACTTTCAGAGTGGGTGGCAAGGAATAAATGAATCCTAAATATTTCAAAAACTCAAACCGTTGTATTTGGGACAAATCATTCACTAAACCCTAAACCTCAACTACATCTTGTAATGAGTAATGTGGAAAGTTAGCAAGTTGAGGTGACTAAACTGTCATAGTCAAAACATATTGATACAACAGTAGCTCAGATGGGGAGAAGTCTGTCCATAATAAAGCACTACTCTGCCTTCTTAACAACACTATCAACAAGGCAGGTCCTACAGGCCCTAGTTTCTACCTTCTTAACACCACTATCAACAAGGCAGGTCCTACAGGCCCTAGTGTCTACCTTCTTAACAGCACCATCAACAAGGCAGGTCCTACAGGCCCTAGTTTCTACCTTCTTAACAACACTATCAACAAGGCAGGTCCTACAGGCCCTAGTTTCTACCTTCTTAACAGCACCATCAACAAGGCAGGTCCTACAGGCCCTAGTTTCTACCTTATTAACAACACTATCAACAAGGCAGGTCCTACAGGCCCTAGTTTCTACCTTCTTAACAACACCATCAACAAGGCAGGTCCTACAGGCCCTAGTTTCTACCTTATTAACAACACTATCAACAAGGCAGGTCCTACAGGCCCTAGTTTCTACCTTCTTAACAACACTATCAACAAGGCAGGTCCTACAGGCCCTAGTTTTGTCACACCTGGACTACTGTTCAGTCGTGTGGTCAGGTGCTATAAAGAGGGACTTAGGAAATTGCAATTGGCTCAGAACAGGACAGCACAGATGGTCCTTGGATGTACACAGAGAGCTAACATTAATAATATGCATGTCAATCTCTCCTGAATTCATCACTGCTTGTATTTATGAGAGGTATTGACATGTTGAATGCACCGAGGTGTCTGTTTGAACTACTGACACACAGCTCAGGCACCCATGCATACCCTACAAGACATGCCACGAGTTCTCTTCACAGTCCCCAAGTCCAGAACAGACAATGGGAGGTGCACAGTACTACATAGAGCCATGACTGCATGGAACTCTATTCCACAGTACTACATAGAGCCATGACTACATGGAACTCTATTCCACAGTACTACATAGAGCCATGACTGCATGGAACTCTATTCCACAGTACTACATAGAGCCATGACTACATGGAACTCTATTCCACATCAAGTACCTGATGCAGCAGTAGAATCAGATTTAAAATGCAGGTAAAAATACACCTTATGGAACAGCGGGGACTGTGAAGAGACACACACATAGGCACAGACACATGCACACACATACACAATAACGTATGCACTACACACACACGTACACATGGATTTTGTATTGTAGATATGTGGTATGTCACGACTTCCGCCGAAGTTGGCTCCCCTGCCTGTTCGGGCGGTGCTCGGCGGTCTTCGTCACCGTCCTACTAGCCGCCACCGATCCCTTTTTCGTTTGTCTGTTTGTGTTTTCTGATTATTTGCACCTGTGTTTTTTTTGTTACGTAATGAGCTTCCCTATATTTAGGAGTTTGACCCGCCCTGGTTTTGTGCGGGATTGTTTTTTGTTACGTGCGTTGTATGTTGGGTTGTTGCAAGTGTTTTTCTGCGCCCTGTATGTTCGGGCTTCATATTTTTGTTGAGCAGTAAAAGGAATACTTTTTCCCAAGCGGCTCTCTCTCTGCGTCTGATTCTTTTCACACCCTTTGACGATCGTGACATGGTAGTAGAGTAGTGGCCTAAGGGAACACACTTAATATGTTGTGAAATCTGTTGTGAATGTATTGTAATGTTTTTAAAATTGCAAAAATTACTTAATTGTGCTAGACACCAGGAACTGGAACGACCTTAATAAACTCAGACAATGAAACAGATCTTTTTTAGGACCATGTCTTTCAAAGATAATTCTGCAGATGTGGCCAGGGCAAAAAATTGCAATGTCCGTACTGTGCGACGCCTAAGACAGCGCTACAGGGAGACAGGACGGACAGCTGATCATCCTCGCAGTGGCAGACCACGTGTAACAACATCTGCACAGGATCGGTACATCCAAACATCACACCTGCGGGACAGGTACAGGATGGCGACAACAACTGCTCGAGTTACACCAGGAACGTACAATCCCACCATCAGTGCTCAGACTGTCCGCAATAGGCTGAGAGAGGCCTGGCTGAGGGCTTGTAGGCCTGTTGTAAGGCAGGTCCTCACCAGACATCACCAGCAACAACGTCGCCTATGGGCACAAACCCACCATCGCTGGACCAGACAGGACTGGCAACAAGTGCTCTTCACTGACGAGTCGCGGTTTTGTCTCACCAGGGGTGATGGTCGGATTCACGTTTATCTTTGACGGAATGTGCTTTACACCGAGGCCTGTACTCTGGAGCGATTTGGAGGTGGAGGGTCTGGGGCGGTGTGTCACAGCATCATCGGACTGAGCTTGTTTTCATTGCAGGCAATCTCAACGCTGTGTGTTTGTAACAGTCCTGACCTATTTATGTTAGTTTTTATGTGTTTTTGGTCAGGGCATGTGTTTTGGGTGGGCAGTCTATGTTACCTGTTTCTATGTTGGTTTCGGTTTGCCTGGTATGGCTCTTGATTAGAGGCAGGTGGTTTGCATTTTCCTCTAATCAAGAGTCATATTTAGGTAGGGCATTATCACTGTGTGTTTGTGGGTGATTGTCTCCTGTGTCTGTGTCTATGTTTGCACCATACGGGACTGTATACGGTTTGTTCATTTCATGTAGTCTGTTCCTGTTCATTTCGTTCTTCACGTTGTATGTAAGTTCGTCGTTCAGGTCTGTCTACTTTCGTTTTGTTATTTTGTATCATTTTCAAGTATAGTTCGTTTTGTCTTGTTAAATAAATTCATAATGTCATTTCAACGCGCTGCACCTTGGTTCAATCCCTGCTCCTCCTCTTCGGATGAAGAGGAGGAGGACCGTCATTACAGAATCACCCACCAAAATACAGAGACCAAGCGGTATGGGAAAAATGCTCGACGGAGCAACAAGGACTTTTGGACTTGGGAGGAGATCCTGTCTGGTAGAGGACCCTGGGCGCAAACTGGAGGAAATCGCTGCTCTCGTGAGAAGAGTGAGGCAGCCACAGCCCAGGAGCGCTGGTATGAGGAGGCAGCTAGGAGACGTGGATGGAAGCCGGAGATTCAAGCTCGTAACCGGAATTATGAGGGGACACGTCTTGCACGGAAGCCCGAAAAGCCCGTGAGTAACTCCCAAAAATTTCTTGGGGGGGGGCTAAGGGGTTGTGGGCCAAGGGCAGGTAGGAGACCTGCGCCCACTTCCCAGGCTAACCGTGGAGAGCGGGAGTACGGGCAGACACCGTGTTACGCAGTAGAGCGCACGGTGTCTCCTGTACGTGTGCATAGCCCAGTGCGGGTTATTCCACCTCCCCGCACTGGTAGGGCTAGATTGGGCATTGAGCCAGGTGTCATGAGGCCGGCTCAACGTGTCTGGTCTCCAGTGCGTCTCCTCGGGCCGGCATACATGGCACCTGCCTTACGCATGGTTTCCCCGGTTCGCCTGCATAGCCCAGTGCGGGATATTCCACCTCGCCGCACTGGCAGGGCGACCGGGAGCATTCAACCAGGTAAGGTTGGGCAGGCTCAATGCTCAAGAGAGCCAGTACGCCTGCACGGTCCGGTATTTCCGGCGCCACCTCCCCGCCCCAGCCTAGTACCTACAGTGCCTATATTACGCACTAGGCTACCAGTGCATTTCCAGAGCCCTGTTCCTCCTCCACGCACTCTCCCTATAGTGCGTGTATCCAGTTCGGTGCCTCCAGTTCCGGCCCCACGCACTAAGCCACCTGTGCGTCTCCCAAGTCCTGTACACACTGTCACTTCTCCCCGTACTAGTCCTGAGGTGCGTGCCCTCAGCCAGGTGCCACCAGTGCCGGTACCACGCACCAGGTATAGAGTACGCTTTGAGAGTTCAGTGTGCCCTGTCTCTGCTCCCCGCACTAGTAGGAAGGTGCTTATCATTAGCACGGTGCCTCCAGTTCCGGCACCACGCACCAGGTCTACAGTGCGCCATATCCGGCCAGAGCCATCCGTCTCCCCAGCGCCATCTGAGCCATCCGTCTCCTCAGCGCCATCTGAGCCATCCGTCTCCCCAGCGCCATCTGAGCCATCTGTCTCCTCAGCGCCATCTGAGCCATCCGTCTCCCCAGCGCCATCTGAGCCATCCGTCTGCCAGGAGCCTGCAAAGCCGCCCGTCTGCCATGAGCCTGCAAAGCCGCCCGTCTGCCATGAGCCTACAGAGCCGTCAGCCAGACAGGAGCCGCTAGAGCCATCAGCCAGACAGGAGCCGCTAGAGCCGTCAGCCAGACAGGATCTGCCAGAGCCGCCAGACAGACAGGATCTGCCAGAGCCGCCAACCAGACAGGATCTGCCAGAGCCGCCAACCAGACAGGATCTGCCAGAGCCGCTAACCAGACAGGATCTGCCAGAGCCGCCAGCGAGCCATGAGCAGCCAGAGCCGTCAGTGAGCCATGAGCAGCCAGAGCCGTCAGTGAGCCATGAGCAGCCAGAGCCGTCAGTGAGCCATGAGCAGCCAGAGCCGTCAAAGAGCCATGAGCAGCCAGAGCCGTCAGTGAGCCATGAGCAGCCAGAGCCGTCAGAGAGCCATGAGCAGCCAGAGCCGTCAGAGCGCCATGAGCGTCGTGAGCCGTCAGCCTGCCATGAGCGTCGAGAGCCGTCAGCCTGCCATGAGCGTCGAGAGCCGTCAGCCTGCCATGAGCGTCGAGAGCCGTCAGCCTGCCATGAGCGTCGAGAGCCGTCAGCCTGCCATGAGCGTCGAGAGCCGTCAGCCTGCCATGAGCGTAGAGAGCCGTCAGTCTGCCATGAGCGTCGAGAGCCGTCAGCCAGCATGGACCTGCCAGAGCCGTCCAAACAGGACCTGCCAGAGTCCTTCAGCCGGGATCTGCCCCTTGTCCCGGTGTTGCCCCTTGTCCCGGTGCTGCCCCTTGTCCCGGTGCTGCCCCTTGTCCCGGTGCTGCCCCTTGTCCCGGTGCTGCCCCTTGTCCCGGTGCTGCCCCTTGTCCCGGTGCTGCCCCTTGTCCCGGTGCTGCCCCTTGTCCCGGTGCTGCCCCTTGTCCCGGTGCTGCCCCTTGTCCCGGTGCTGCCCCTTGTCCCGGTGCTGCCCCTTGTCCCGGTGCTGCCCCTTATTCCAGTGATGGTCCTTATCCTGGTGCTGCCCCTTGTTTTTGTGCTGCCCCTTGTCCCGGTGCTACCCCTTGTCCCGGTGCTGCCCCTTGTTCCGGTGCTAGCTGATTATTTAGGGGAAGGTAATGTTTGGGTGGTCAGTGGTAGGGGTAGACAGAAGAGGGGAGTGACTATGGTGGTATGGGGACAGCGTCCGGAACCGGAACCACCACCGTGGTCAACTGCCCACCCGGACCCTCCCCTGGACTTTGTGCTGGTGCGCCCGGCGTTCGCACCTTGGGGGGGGGGGTACTGTAACAGTCCTGACCTATTTATGTTAGTTTTTATGTGTTTTTGGTCAGGGCATGTGTTTTGGGTGGGCAGTCTATGTTACCTGTTTCTATGTTGGTTTCGGTTTGCCTGGTATGGCTCTTGATTAGAGGCAGGTGGTTTGCATTTTCCTCTAATCAAGAGTCATATTTAGGTAGGGCATTATCACTGTGTGTTTGTGGGTGATTGTCTCCTGTGTCTGTGTCTATGTTTGCACCATACGGGACTGTATACGGTTTGTTCATTTCATGTAGTCTGTTCCTGTTCATTTCGTTCTTCACGTTGTATGTAAGTTCGTCGTTCAGGTCTGTCTACTTTCGTTTTGTTATTTTGTATCATTTTCAAGTATAGTTCGTTTTGTCTTGTTAAATAAATTCATAATGTCATTTCAACGCGCTGCACCTTGGTTCAATCCCTGCTCCTCCTCTTCGGATGAAGAGGAGGAGGACCGTCATTACAGTGTTACAGGGAAGACATCCTCCTCCCTCATGTGGTACCCTTCCTGCAGGCTCATCCTGACATAATCCTCCAGCATGACAATGCCACCAGCCATACTGCTCGTTCTGTGCGTGATTTTCTGCAAGACAGGAATGTCAGTGTTCTGCCATGGCCAGCAAAGAGCCCGGATCTCAATCCCATTGAGCACCTCTGGGACCTGTTGGATCGGAGGTTGAGGGCTAGGGCCATTCCCCCCAGAAATGTCCGGGAACTTGCAGATGCCTTGGTGGAAGAGTGGGGTAACATCTCACAGCAAGAACTGGCAAATCTGGTGCAGTCCATGAGGAGGAGATACACAGCAGTACTTAATCCAGCTGGTGACCACACCAGATACTGACTGTTACTTTTGATTTTGACCCCCCCCCCATTTGTTCAGGGACACATTATTCCCATTTCTCTTAGTAACATGTCTGTGGATCTTGTTCAGTTTATGTCTCAGTTGTTGAATCTTGTTATGTTCATATAAATATTAACCCATGTTAAGTTTGCTGAAAATAAACGTAGTTGACAGTGAGAAGATGTTTATTTTTTTAGCTGAGTTTAAATACAAATAAGAAATAACTATTTTTACAGTGATAGAGACAAACCTAAACAGATGGAAGTGAGAGGGGAAAATACCTACTTAACATACAACAATCAGAAGTGAAATTTCTGTCACGTTCCTGACCTATTTCTGTTAGTTTGTTGTATGTGTTAGTTGGTCAGGACGTGAGTTTGGGTGGGCATTCTATGTTTTCTGTTTCTATGTTGGTTTAAGGGTTGCCTGGTATGGCTCTTAATTAGAGGCAGGTGTTTGGCGTTTTCCTCTAATTGAGAGTCATATTTAGGTAGGTTGTTTCACAGTGTTCGTTGTGGGTGGTTGTCTCCTGTGTCAGTGTTTGTCGCACCATACGGGACTGTTCGGTTTGTTTTTGTACATCATCATTTTGTGTAGTCTATTTTCCCTGTTTGTGCGTTCTTCGTGTTTTATGTAAGTTCGACGTCCAGGTCTGTCTACTCCGTTTGTTGTTTTGTTAGTTTTTAGTGAAGTTCGTGTTTTCGTCTTTTCTGTAAATAAATATGTCAACTTAAGAAGCTGCGTTTTGGTTCAATCCATGCTCCTCCTCTTCGGATGAAGAGGAGGAAGAAAGCCGTTACAATTTCAAAACAAAATATATCAAAGTTCAATTTATAGTCTTTTTTAAATCACTTCATTATCAGCACTTTAGAATAACTAATAACTAATAACTAATATACAGTAGAATAAACTGTTGTCCCTGTGCTCTGCCGAAATGATTACCTCCCTGTAGAACTCACGTCGGTAGCCACATGAAGTGCTTTGAAATACTGGTCATGACTCACATCAATACCATCATCCCGAAAACCCTAGACCCTCTCCAATTCGCATACCGCCCCAAATCTCAATCGAACTCCACACTGTCCTTTTCCCACCTGGACAAAAGGAACACCTATGTGAGAATGCTGTTCATTGACTACAGTTCAGCGTTCAACACCATAGCGCCCACGAAGATCATCACTAAGCTAAGGACCCTGGGACTAAACACCTCCCTCTGCAACTGGATCCTGGACTTCCTGACGGGCTGCCCCCAGGTGGTAAGGGTAGGTAACAACACATCTGCCACACTGATCCTCAACACATGGGGCCTCTCAGGGGTGCGTGCTTAGTCCCATCCTGTACTCCCTGTTCACTCACGACTGATTGGCCAAGCACGACTCCAACACCATCATTAAGTTTGCTGATGACACAACAGTTGAAGGCCTGATCACCGACAATGATGAGACAGCCTATAGGGAGGAAGTCAGAGACCTGACCGTGTGGTGCCAGGACAACAACCTCTCCCTCAACGATGAGACAGCCTATAGGGAGGAAGTCAGAGACCTGGCCGTGTGGTGCCAGGACAACAACCTCTCCCTCAACGATGAGACAGCCTATAGGGAGGAGGTCAGAGACCTGACAACGATGAGACAGCCTATAGGGAGGAGGTCAGAGACCTGACAACGACGAGACAGCCTATAGGGAGGAGGTCAGAGACCTGACAACGATGAGACAGCCTATAGGGAGGAGAGGCCTGACAACGATGAGACAGCCTATAGGGAGGAGGTCAGAGACCTGGCAACGATGAGACAGCCTATAGGGAGGAGGTCAGAGACCTGACAACGACGAGACAGCCTATAGGGAGGAGGTCAGAGACCTGACAATGATGAGACAGCCTATAGGGAGGAGGTCAGAGACCTGACAACGATGAGACAGCCTATAGGGAGGAGGTCAGAGACCTGACCGTGTGGTGCCAGGACAACAACCTCTCCCTCAATGTCAGCAAGACAAAGGAGATGATTGTGGACTACAGGAAAAGGCGGGCCAAACAGGCCCCCATTAACAGCTTCTAACCCCAAGCCGTAATTCTGCTGAACAATTAATCAAATGGCCACCCGGACTATTTGTTTTTACACTGCTGCTACTCACTGTTTATTATCTATGCATAGTCACCTTAACCCTACCTACATGTACAAATTACCTCGACTAACCGGTGCCTCTGCACATTGACTCTGTACCGGTACCCCCGGTATATACCCTCGTTACTGTTATGTAATCTTATTGTGTTACTTTTTATTTGATTTTTACTTTTTTTCAGACACATCACCCACACAGACACATCACCCATGCAGACACATCACCCACACAGACACATCACCCACCCACACAGACACATCACCCACACAGACACATCACCCATGCAGACACATCACCCATGCAGACACATCACCCATACAGACACATCACCCACACAGACACATCACCCACACAGACACATCACCCACACAGACACATCACCCACACAGACACATCACCCAAGCAGATACATCACCCACGCACACACATCACCCACATAGACACATCACCCACACAGACACATCACCCACACATACACATCACCCACACATACACATCACCCACAGAGACACATCACCCACACATACACATAACCCACACAGATACATCACCCACACAGACACATCACCCACACAGACACATCACCCACGCAGACACATCACCCACACAGATACATCACCCACACCACCCACGCATACACATCACCCACACAGACACATCACCCACACAGACACATCACCCACACCACCCACACATACACATCACCCACACAGACACATCACCCACACAGACACATCACCCACACATACACATCACCCACACAGACCCATCACCCACACAGACACATCACCCACACAGACACATCACCCACACAGACACATCACCCACACATACACATCACCCACAGAGACACATCACCCACACAGACACATCACCCACACAGATACATCACCCACACAGACACATCACCCACACAGAAACATCACCCACGCAGACACATCACCCACACAGATACATCACCCACACCACCCACGCATACACATCACCCACACAGACACATCACCCACATCACCCACACAGACACATCACCCACACATACACATCACCCACACAGACACATCACCCACGCATACACATCACCCACACAGACACATCACCCACACAGACACATCACCCACACATCACCCAAGCAGATACATCACCCACACACACACATCACCCACACAGATTAATCATCCTCCAAAAGAGACATAATTTCACCTCCATCTATATTCAGAGACACTCCAAAACAACATTGATGAGAGGCAGGTGTCGACGAGACAGTGTGGAAATGGAAAGAGAAATGTGAAATGTGAGAATGAGATGTATAAACCTGAATATGGGTTTGTTGAGTGTCAAGCCAGTAATACCATGCCAATTTCAAGTCAATATTTTCCTTCGATATTGAGGTATTTCATAAGAAGGGGAGGGCGGGGGAGAGCCTGGAGAGGGTAGTGGGAGGTGGTTCTGCACGAATCTGTCTAAATATTTTAGCACTAGAATTAGGTCAATGTGGCGGAGGGGAATAAGAGGATCCATTTGCGCAATTTGTGGTCAATCGCAGACAACGGGCCCACAATGTCTGTAAAAATACATCTCATCTGCTGTAATCACATGTGATTTATTTCTCTGCAAAAATATTCATGTCACCTGTTAAATCCACTTCAATCAGTGTAGATGAAGGGGAGAAGACATGTTAAAATAAGGATTTTTTAAAGCCTTGAGACAACAGACATGGATTTTTGTATGTGTGCCATTCAAAGGGTGAATGGGCAAGACCAATAGATTTAAGTGCATTTGAACGTGGTATAGTAGTAGGTGCCTGGCGCACCGGTTTGAGTGTATCAAGAACTGCTAATAAATAAATAGCTACAGGTTAAACATAGATGAAATCACTTCCTTTATAACGAATCTGCCACTAACGTGTCGATCTGTGTCCTTGGGTTACGTAAGGTGAGCTCACACCTGTAGGAACCTTGAAAAGAAATACCACGGCAACCACACCTTAGCTACATGAACTCTAACCCCTGACCCCTGTATCAGGTGTTAACCTCAGTCCTGACTGGTCAGTTTGGTCGTAAAATGAAAACACTACACTCCCAAACTCACCAAAGTTCTGGATACTTCCTTTAACAGTCCAGATGGCAATTTACACCAACAGAACTTCACCAACAGGACTTCACAAACACAAAACAGAGCTCTCTCTCTCTCTCTCTCTCTCTCTCTCTCTCTCTCTCTCTCTCTCTCTCTCTCTCTCTCTCTCTCTCTCTCTCTCTCTCTCTCTCTCTCTCTCTCTCTCTCTCTCTCTCTCTCTCTCTCTCTCACTCTCACTCTCACTCTCACACCAGAGCCCCAATAGATTATTTATGTACATTATGTGTCTCCCTTGAACACCTTGGAAATATTCATTTCATTCATACCGACTTCCTCTCATGCATCCTGTATGTTATTAACACTGTTTCTGTATTAGAAACAGGAGTTTTCATTGATCCAGGCTTTCCCTCTAACTCCATACAGCAGATATGTCTCTAGGCAGGGTGAACAGGGCCCTGTGTTGAGGCCCACGACCTGTGGACCTAGGTGTGGTAGGGGTAGAGGGGTAGGTATGTAGACTCCATACAGCAGGTATGTCTCTAGGCAGGGTGAACAGGGCCCTGTGTTGAGGCCCCGACCTCGCAAGGCCAGATACGTGGACATAGGTGTGGTAGGGGTAGAGGGGTAAGAGGTGTAGGTAGGTGTGGTAGAGGGGTAGAGGGGTAAGTAGGTGTGGTAGAGGGGTAGAGGGGTAGGTAGGTGTGGTAGGGGTAGAGGGGTAGGTAGGTGTGGTAGAGGGGTAGAGGGGTAGGTAGGTGTGGTAGGGGTAGAGGGGTAGGTAGGTGTGGTAGGGGTAGAGGGGTAGGTAGGTGTGGTAGGGGTAGAGGGGTAGGTAGGTGTGGTAGGGGTAGAGGGGGAGGAGGGGGAGGTAGGTGTGGTAGGGGTAGAGGGGTATGTAGATGTGGTAGGGGTAGAGGGGTAGGAGAGAGAGGTAGGTGTGGTAGGGGTAGAGGGGTAGGAGGGGTATGTAGATGTGGTAGGGGGAGAGGGGTAGGAGGGGTATGTAGATGTGGTAGGGGTAGAGGGGTAGGAGAGAGAGGTAGGTGTGGTAGGGGTAGAGGGGTAGGAGAGAGAGGTAGGTGTGGTAGAGGTAGAGAGGTAGGAGGGGTAGGTAGGTGTGGTAGGGGTAGAGGGGTAGGAGGGGTATGTAGATGTGGTAAGGGGAGAGGGGTAGGAGGGGTAGGTAGGTGTGGTAGGGGTAGAGGGGTAGGAGAGAGATGTAGGTGTGGTAGGGGTAGAGAGGTAGGAGGGGTAGGTAGGTGTGGTAGGGGTAGAGGGGTAGGTAGGTGTGGTAGGGGTAGAGGGGTAGGTAGGTGTGGTAGGGGTAGAGGGGTAGGTAGGTGTGGTAGGGGTAGAGAGGTAGGAGGGGGAGGTAGGTGTGGTAGAGGGGTAGAGGGGTAGGTAGGTGTGGTAGGGGTAGAGGGGTAGGTAGGTGTGGTAGGGGTAGAGGGGTATGTAGATGTGGTAGGGGTAGAGGGGTATGTAGATGTGGTAGGGGTAGAGGGGTAGGTAGGTGTGGTAGGGGAAGAGGGGTATGTAGATGTGGTAGGGGTAGAGGGGTAGGTAGGTGTGGTAGAGGGGGAGGTAGGTGTGGTAGAGGGGTAGAGGGGTAGGTAGGTGTGGTAGGGGTAGAGGGGTATGTAGATGTGGTAGGGGTAGAGGGGTAGGAGGGGTATGTAGATGTGGTAGGGGGAGAGGGGTAGGAGAGAGAGGTAGGTGTGGTAGGGGTAGAGGGGTAGGTAGGTGTGGGAGGGGTAGAGGGGTAGGAGGGGTATGTAGATGTGGTAGGGGTAGAGGGGTAGGAGGGGTAGGTAGGTGTGGTAGGGGTAGAGGGGTAGGTAGATGTGGTAGGGGTAGAGGGGTAGGAGGGGTATGTAGATGTGGTAGGGGTAGAGGGGTAGGTAGGTGTGGTAGGGGTAGAGGGGTAGGTAGGTGTGGTAGGGGTAGAGGGGTAGGAGGGGTAGGTATGTGTGGTTCCACTTTCACATGTGGAGTTGCAGAATCTAGACATCCCCTTAACAGATGGCGCACGCAACAAGCTGGGGATTTCACGGTAGGGCACCTCCCTTCAACATACTGCTACTGCCGTTTACACAGAGACTGTTACACAGAGACTGTTACACAGAGACTGCAGCTTACACAGAGACTGTTACACAGAGACTGTTACACAGAGACTGTTACACAGAGACTGTTACACAGAGACTGCAGCTTACACAGAGAGACTGTTACACAGAGACTGTTACACAGAGACTGTTACACAGAGACTGCAGTTTACACAGAGACTGTTACACAGAGACTGTTACACAGAGACTGTTACAGAGACTGCAGCTTACACAGAGACTGTTACACAGAGACTCCAGCTGACACAGAGACTGTTACACAGAGACTGTTACACAGAGACTGCAGCTGACACAGAGACTGTTACACAGAGACTGTTACACAGAGACTGTTACACAGAGACTGTTACACAGAGACTGCAGCTGACACAGAGACTGTTACATAGAGACGGCAGCTTACACAGAGACTGTTACACAGAGACTTCAGCTTACACAGAGACTTCAGCTTACACAGAGACAGCCGTTTACACAGAGACTGTTACACAGAGACTTCAGTTTACACAGAGACTGTTACACAGAGACTACAGTTTACACAGAGACAGCAGTTTACACAGAGACAGCCGTTTACACAGACACTGTTACACAGAGACTTCAGTTTACACAGAGACTGTTACACAGAGACAGCAGTTTACACAGAGACAGCAGTTTACACAGAGACAGCAGTTTACACAGAGACAGCAGTTTACACAGAGACAGCAGTTTACACAGACAGCAGTTTACACAGAGACTTTAGGGTGTTGTATTGCTCTGTGGAGTCTTACGGAGTACAATGATGTCTTTAGGGCACATCTGTCCATGAGACAAAGGGATCTGTGCATCTAAGACACTTCTGACAGGGAACAAATGAGTAATTGAAGTGAACTAATCCAAGAAAATATAAAATAAACCGTTTAACTCACAAACTGAAACCTCATGAATGGGCTGGATGCCACACGGAATGGAAACACACATTTTGACAATGGAGTGAGGAGAGGAAAGGAGAAGAGAGGAGAGGAAAGAAAAGGAGAGGAAATGAGAGGAGAGGAGAGGAGAGGAGAGGAAATGAGAGGAGAGGAGAGGAGAGGAGAGGAAAGGAAATGAGAGGAGAGGAAATGAAATGAGAGGAGAGGAGAGGAGAGGAAAGGAAAGGAAAGGAGAGGAGAGGAGAGGAAAGGAGAGGGAGGGAAGAGAGGTGAGGAGAAGAGAAGAGAAGAGAGGAGAGGAGAACAGATGAGGGGAGAAGTGATGAGGGGAGGGGAGGGGAGAGAGAGAAGAGAAGAGAAGAGAAGAGATGAGGGGAGGGGAGGGGAGATGAGATGAGATGAGATGAGAGGAGAGGAGAGGAGGGGAGGGGAGGGCAGGGGAGGGGAGGGGAGGGGAGAGGAGAGGAGAGGGGAGGGGAGGGGAGGGGAGGGGAGGGGAGGGGAGAGGAGAGGAGAGGAGGGGAGGGGAGGGGAGAGGAGAGGGAGGGGAGGGGAAGGGAGGGGAGGGAGGGGAGGGGAGGGGAGGAGGGGGAGGGAGGAGAGGGGAGGGGAGGGAGGGGGAGGGGAGGGGAGGGGAGGGGAGGGGGGGAGAGGAGAGGAGAGGAGGGGGAGGGAGAGGAGAGGAGAGGGGGAGGGGAGGGGAGGGGAGAGGGGGAGGGGAGGGGAGAGGGGAGGGGAGGGGAGGAGAGGGGAGAGGGGCGGGGAGGGGAGGGGAGGGGAGAGGAGAGGAGGGGAGGGGAGGGGAGGGGAGGGAGGGGAGGGGAGAGGGAGAGGGGAGGGGGGGGAGGGGAGAGGGGAGGGGAGGGGAGGGGAGGGGAGGAGAGGGGAGGGGAGGGGAGGGGAGGGGAGGAGAGGAGAGGAGAGGCGGCAGTTGGTAAGTGGAAACTAGTTTGATCAGTTCTAAGTAAAAATAAGGACATGCAAAAAATGCTACCTGTCCCAGGCTGGAGAACTAACCACTATTATCTTTATCCTCCGCAGGATGAGGCCGCTAGGTGGACAAGTAAACACTAGTGTTGAACATTTGGTCACAAAGCAGCTCTAATGTGAATCAGAGGTTACATGAGAAAATAACCAGATTGTTTTAGCTCCCAATTATCATCAATATAACTAATATAACATCTCATCACTATAACTAATATAACATCTCATCAATATAACTAATATAACATCCCATCATCACTATAACTAATATAACATCTCATCATCACTATAACTAATATAACATCTCATCATCACTATAACTAATATAACATCTCATAATACTCTTGTTAACCCTTTACACCGGTGGGAATTCAAAAATTTCAATTTTTTTTCAAGAGGTGAGGACACAAGAGTTCACCTGACAAGACTGACTTGATGGTATTTACATTTACTGTACTTTTGGCCGCATTTGTTGATAACAAAATCTGAAAATACTCCAGATACATTCAGACTATTCCTGGAAAATGTGGTGTAGATGAAACATAAGACAAAATGATTACAAGGGTTTGAGTGAGAAGACTACCTGGTGTCTCCAAGTGGCAACACACCTCTCCAGAGTTCACAGTTCATAAGACATTTCAATGCACTTTTATGACTCAACATTCTTCAACTATCAGCACTCCCAGCTCCGAGGAACTAGAGGACACTTGTATTGTTAGGAACACAACCCTACATCCCCACCATCACACAATGTTGTTTTACCCGATCCAGAAACGGTCCATTACGACCCTACATCCCCACCATCACACAATGACTGTTGTTTTACCCGATCCAGAAACGGTCCATTACGACCCTGCATCCCCACCATCACAACAATGACTGTTGTTTTACCCGATCCAGAAACGGTCCATTACGACCCTGCATCCCCACCATCACAACAATGACTGTTGTTTTACCCGATCCAGAAACGGTCCATTATAAATCTCAATCTGGGTCAGGTGGGCTTGAACTGAAATCTTTTTTCTATTTCAGGGTATAACGGCAGGTCATCTGGTAGCTGTCCATCAAACATAGTGATGACAAGAGTTTTATGATATGGGAAATGTGAAGTCCACATTTGGACTCACAGGTGTTTGGTTTGCTTGTACGACATCAAAGCGGTATTTAATATAATCCTCAACATCTCATCTTTCAAAATACATAGACACCTCTTAAATTTACAGCATTTATCCTCACTCAGACAACAACAAAAAATTTGTAAAAGTTGGCCAATTACCCGGAGGGATTAAGGGGGTGGCTTCTTGTATCGCGACGTGCTCAAGTTCAGAACGTCTCTCAATCAAAACCCATCCAAAGCTGTGAAGAACAGAGCCTGAGCTCTGGCGTCATGTATAGCATGTTTACTGTTTGTTAATTATTTACATTTACATTTAAGTCATTTAGCAGACGCTCTTATCCAGAGCGACTTACAAGTTGGTGCATTCACCTTATGACATCCAGTGGAACAACCACTTTACAATAGTGCATCTAACTCTTTTAAGGGGGGGGGGGGGGGGGGGGGTCAGAAGGATTACTTTATCCTATCCTAGGTATTCCTTAAAGAGGTGGGGTTTTATAATTATTATATTTATGATTATATTTTATTTCACCTTTATTTAACCCGGTTGGCCAGTTGAGAACAAGTTCTCATTTACAACTGCGACCTGGCCAAGATAAAGCAAAGCAGTGCGACACAAACAACAAGTTACACATCAACAAAACGTACTGTACAACCACTACATTCGAATGTAGGTGCTTATTAGTGCCCCAATCTGCCACGGTCAACCAGTATACAGGGCTAGGACTATTATAACAATGATGAATCTAAATTACTTTTGCACAGGACAATCATTTGTTTCTTCAGTGTCTCAGCTGGCCAGGTGAACACATTACACACAACAACAGAAGTGTCTCAGCTGGCCAGGTGAACACAACCACAGAAGTGTCTCAGCTGGCCAGGTGAACACAACCACAGAAGTGTCTCAGCTGGCCAGGTGAACACATTACACACAACACCAGAAGTGTCTCAGCTGGCCAGGTGAACACATTACACACAACCACAGAAGTGTCTCAGCTGGCCACGTGAACACATTACACACAACCACAGAAGTGTCTCAGCTGGCCAGGTGAACACAACCACAGAAGTGTCTCAGCTGGCCAGGTGAACACATTACACACAATAACAGAAGTGTCTCAGCTGGCCAGGTGAAATGCAGCACTGGGAATCATGTAGCAATAGACAATAGACAATAGACAATAGACGATAAAACAATAAGGCCCGAGGAGGTGTGATATATTGGCCAATATACCACAAACCCCCGAGGTGCCTTAAATTGCTATTATAAACCGGTTACCAATGTAATTAGAACCGTAAAAAATTAATGTTTTGTCACACCTGTGGTATACGGTCTGATATACCATGGCTTTCAGCCAATCAGACCTCAGGACTCAAACCACCCAGTTTATAATAGTTGATAGACGGTAGATGGTAGACGACAGACGATAGTCAGCACACAGTGGTCAAGACTTGTTTATACAAACTGCAACTCTCTCCTTCCACACAGTTCATGAGCAATAGTTGGACTGTATTCAGGTCACGATCAACCTACATAGTTCAATTCCTTCATGCCCCTTTCACGTCAACAGCTTTCACAAAGGGTTTTACTGTAAGCCGGCCTAGATCCCAAAGCAAAGGCACAGTGGCAAGGGAAAACTCTGGGAGGAAGAAACCTCGAGAGGAACCAGGATCAAAGAGAAGACCCGTCCTCCTCTAGAGGAACCAGGATCAAAGAGAAGACCCGTCCACCTCTAGAGGAACCAGGATCAAAGAGAAGACCCGTCCTCCTCTAGAGGAACCAGGGTCAAAGAGAAGACCCGTCCACCTCTAGAAGAACCAGGGTCAAAGAGAAGACCCGCCCTCCTCTAGATGAACCAGGGTCAAAGAGAAGACCCGTCCTCCTCTAGAGGAACCAGGGTCAAAGAGAAGACCCGTCCTCCTCTAGAGGAACCAGGATCAGAGAGTTGACCCGTCCTCCTCTAGAGGAACCAGGATCAGAGAGAAGACCCGTCCTCCAACAGAGGAACCAGGATCAGAGAGAAGACCCGTCCTCCAACAGAGGAACCAGGGTCCGAGTGATGACCCGTCCTCCTCTAGAGGAACCAGGATCAGAGAGAAGACCCGTCCTCCAACAGAGGAACCAGGGTCCGAGAGAAGACCCGTCCTCCTCTGACATTGAGATGGTGATGTGCTTGTGAGGAGGAGGGGGTTTGGTAAACTACAGTATACGGAGATTTGATGCATCACCATGGCTGTATATATCAGAGCTAATATCTAGACTTTAACTCAGGTTTAACATGGCCTGGAAGCGCACAGATCTAGAACGAAAGGTAGGTCATCATTAAATAGATATTTGGTCATCATTATATATTTGAAGTCTGCTAAGACATTTGACAGAGTTCTATGTCAACACGTGCTTCCTATGAGACACGAGAGAACAGAAAAATGTGAGAAGTCTATTTATGACTCGTTACCGTGCAAATATGGTGAATTTTTAAACAAAGAAGCATGAATAGACCGTCTGACTTATCACCACAAAATATTTCAGACAAGACACGGACGTCACACCAGACCCACTCAGATTGATATGATCTGGTTGTTGGTTAGAAAAGCATATGGCGGAGGACAAACAGACCAACTCGGCTCTATAATTTGAACCTCACCAGATGGTGACAAGCGATTAGTTTAAAATTAATTTACTCTCAGGCAACGTTAAAGTACAATCTCTCCACATCTAGATGCATAGTAATTAAGGATGAGTTATATTTCATTCATGGGATTCAAAATGTTGCTCAGCCCCCCCCCCCGACCCCCCCCCCGCCCCCTCCCACACACGAGTTCAAAAGACAGACTGACGGCCATATGTCTTCCCCCTTCGTCATTCCATCACTCCCCGCAATTTGCAGTATAGACAAACCAGTCCTGAAATTGCAATGCGATGAATCACAAATCTTTCCCATAGCACATAGGCCTTAGAACATTCCACATTGGGTACATTTATATTGGAACCACCTGAAAGAATGCATACTTTATTGTGCCACAGGAGGATTTGTCTGGCAATCTATGTGAAGTGCCATATCACATCGATAATGGCTTCTGTTGCTTATAGAAAGTCATTATGTTTATGTTTAAATATTATGTTGACCAACAGTCAATACCATTTATGACTGTCTGTCTGTGACTCAGGTCTTTGCTACAAGATGTACAGTAGGATCTTTAACGTGAGCAGGTTTGTTACAAAAAGGAAGGAAAAATAATCCTTCGGCAACAGGAAATGGGAATTTAGTGAATGGACATTGTTGTGAAGAGGAAATTCAAGTCTGAAGTTTCAAAGTGGGAAATTACAAACTTTAGACAGCCTTTTTTTTTTTAAACCTCAAGCGCTTTACGTTTCAAAGTTCTCATGTAACAAGGTGGTCAAAGCTAAGATCCTCCATAAGTATTGTATGAGTGCTTTCGTGAGAAGAAAAATGTGGCCCGTAATGACAGCGGTAAACTATTATAAAAAATTACATTTACATTTTGGTCATTTTTTTTGCAGCTGCTCTTATCCAGAGCAACATTACAGTACAGTCAATGCATTGAGGTAACGAGCTGAGACAACCACATATCACAGACACAGGAAGTAAATGTTTTCCTCAATAAAGCAACTACGACAGTAAACAGTAAAGGCTTTAAGAGACAACCCTGTGGAACCCCCCCCCCCCCCCTCCCCCACCTTGAATCAGAGGCTTCATCTACCAAAAGCAGCCTTACCAGAGAGCAACCGGAGAGTTTGAACCTGTCATAACTCACACCCGGTTTGAGTGGGTAAAATATCCACTCACTACCGTTATTGGTGATCAAATCCCCCTTTATCCACTCACTACCGCTATTGGTGATCAATTTCCCCCTTTATCCACTCACTACCGCTATTGGTGATCAATTTCCCCCTTTATCCACTCACTACCGCTATTGGTGATCAATTTCCCCCTTTATCCACTCACTACCGCTATTGGTGATCAATTCCCCCTTTATCCACTCACTACCGTTATTGGTGATCAATTTCCCCCTTTATACACTCACTACCGTTATTGGTGATCAATTCCCCCTTTATCCACTCACTACCGCTATTGGTGATCAATTTCCCCCTTTATACACTCACTACCGTTATTGGTGATCAATTCCCCCTTTATCCACTCACTACTGCTATTGGTGTTCAATTTCCCTCTTTATTCACTCACTACCGCTATTGGTGATCAAATTCCCCCTTTTTCCCCCTTTTCCCCCTTTATCAATTTCCCCCTATCAACTGAGCTCTGACAGTCCTGACAGACGGCAGTGGCAGAGGGACTGGTCGTCATAGCGATAAACAGTGAAACATTTACCACGCCGTCTGTAGAAGGGAAATGATGGAGGCCGTGGGAGCCAGTCATCAATAACAGTGGAGAGATAGATGTTACCCTCGGTTGTTCATTGTCCTGAAGAACGTCCCTGACTGGGCTGGTTTAACATGCTGTGTATACATAGAACCGTTAGAACTGTTTCTTCTGGCATCCTGCTATAAATATACACTATTATCTAAAGGTCACCTGGATACTGATCCAACATGAAGCCCCTCACATTGTCATACCGGATACTGATCCAACATGAAGCCCCTCACACTGTTTTACCGGATACTGATCCAACATGAAGCCCCTCACACTGTTTTACCGGATACTGATCCACCATGAAGCCCCTCACACTGTTTTACCGGATACTGATCCAACATGAAGCCCCTCACACTGTTTTACCGGATACTGATCCAACATGAAGCCCCTCACACTGTTTTACCGGATACTGATCCAACATGAAGCCACTCACACTGTTTTACCGGATACTGATCCAACATGAAGCCCCTCACACTGTTTTTGTTATGCTGATGAAGGAGGACCCAAAAGCGACGAAATAGAAACAGAGTCTTTATTCCAGTCTTAGACAAAAACGATACTCCTGATATATCTAAGGTAAAAACAAAACAGGAAAACTGAAATCCTCTCGTCAGTAGAGATGAACGACTGGAGACGCGACCACTAGACACCTGCTCACACGCAGCATCTGATGAAGGCAAAAACACGATAGGGCGGAACAAGGACACAGAACAGCAAACATCAAACAAGAATCCGACAAAGACAGAAGCAGAAAACAGAGGGAGAAAATAGGGACTCAAATCAGAGGGCAAAATAGGGGACAGGTGTGAAAGAGTAAATGAGGTCGTTAGGAGAAAGAGAAACAGCTGGGAGCAGGAACGGAACGATAGAGAGAGAGAGCGGGGGAGGGAGAGAGGGAGGAGGAGAGAGAGGAATAGAAAGAGGGAAAGAACCTAATAAGACCAGCAGAGGGAAGCACAAGGACAAGACATGAAGATCAAAGACAAAACATGACAGTACCCCCCCACTCACCAAGCGCCTCCTGGCGCACTCGAGGAGGAACCCTGGCGGCGACGAAGGAAATCATCAATCAACGAACGGTCCAGCACGTCCCGAGATGGAACCCAACTCCTCTCCTCAGGACCGAAACCCTCCCCATCCACCAAGTACTGTTGACCACGTCCCTGAGAACGCATGTCCATGATCCTCCGTTCCTTGTAAATAGGTGCGCCCTCGACAAGGACGGGAGGGGGGGAGGGAAGACGAACGGGGGCGCGAAGAAAAGGCTTGACACAAGAGACATGGAAGACAGGGTGGACGCGACGAAGATGTCGCGGAAGAAGCAGTTGCACAGCGACTGGATTAACGACCTGAGAGACACGAAACGGACCAATGAACCGCGGAGTCAACTTGCGAGAAGCTGTCGTAAAGGAAAGGTTACGAGTGGAAAGCCACACTCTCTGACCGCGACAATACCTAGGACTCTTAATCCTACGTTTATTGGCGGCTCTCACAGTCCTCCCCGCAGACGAAGGCAGACCGGTACTAAAGTCTAAGGCGATCTGAGACCATGGTCGAGAAGGAATGGGAAGCGGTCTAAGACGACCGGCATGAGGAGAGTTACCTGACTTAGTCTGCGCGCAGTCCGGACAAGCAGCCACGAAACGGCGCGTGTCCCGCTCCTGAGTAGGCCACCAAAACCGCTGGCGAATAGAAGCAAGCGTACCCCGAACGCCGGGGTGACCAGCTAACTTGGCAGAATGAGCCCACTGAAGAACAGCCAGACGAATAGAGACAGGAACGAACAGAAGGTTACTAGGACAAGCGCGCGGCGACGCAGTGTGAGTGAGTGCTTGCTTTACCTGTCTCTCAATTCCCCAGACAGTCAACCCGACAACACGCCCTTCAGGGAGAATCCCCTCGGGTTCCGATGGCGACAATCGATGAGAAAAGTAAGCGCAGGGATGTACCTTATCGTCAGACTGGAAGCGCTGGGACAGAATGGCTCCCACGCCCACCTCTGAAGCGTCAACCTCGACAATGAATTGTTTAGTGACGTCAGGAGTAACAAGGATAGGGGCGGATGTAACACGCTTCTTGAGGAGATCAAAAGCTCCCTGGGCGGAACCAGACCACTTAAAGCAAGACTTGACAGAAGTCAGAGCTGTGAGAGGAGCAGCCACTTGACCGAAATTACGAATGAAACGCCGATAGAAATTAGCGAAACCGAGAAAGCGCTGTAACTCGACACGTGACTTAGGAACAGGCCAATCGCTGACATCCTGGACCTTAGCGGGATCCATCTGAATGCCTTCAGCAGACAGATAATCATCGAGAGCCTTACGTTCGGAAGCCGACAGAGAGAATAATCTACCCCGAGGAGAAGTGGTCCCCGGATGGAGATCAATACTACAATCATACGACCGGTGAGGAGGAAGAGAGTTGGCTCTGGACCGACTGAAGACCGTGCGCAGATCATGATGTTCCTCCGGCACTCCTGTCACATCACCAGGCTCCTCCTGAGTAGAGGGGACAGAAGAAACAGGAGGAATAGCAGACATTAAACACTTCACATGACAAGAAACGTTCCAGGATAGGATAGAATTACTAGACCAATTAATAGAAGGATTATGACATACTAGCCAGGGATGACCCAAAACAACAGGTGTAACAGGTGAACAAAAAATCAAAAAAGAAATGGTCTCACTGTGGTTACCAGATACTGTGAGGGTTAAAGGTAGTGTCTCATATCTGATACTGGGGAGAGAACTACCATCTAAGGCGAACATGGGTGTGATCCTCCCTAACTCTCTGAGAGGAATGTCATGTTTCCGAGCCCATGCTTCGTCCATAAAACAACCCTCAGCCCCAGAGTCTATCAAGGCACTGCAGGAAGCAGCCGACCCGGTCCAGCGTAGATGGACCGACAAGGTAGTACAGGAACTTGATGGAGAGACCTGAGTAGTAGCGCTCACCAGTAGCCCTCCGCTTACTGATGATCTCTGACCTTTAACTGGACATGACATGACAAAATGTCCAGCAGAACCGCAATAGAAGCAAAGGCGGTTGGTGATTCTCCGTTCCCTCTCCTTAGTCGAGATGTGAACACCTCCCAGCTGCATGGGCTCAGTCTCTGAGCCGATGGAAGGAGATGGTCGAGATGCGGAGAAGGGAAGCCCCGCTGACGCGAGCTCTCTTCCCCGAGCTCGGTGACGAAGATCTACCCGTCGTTCTATGCGGATGGCGAGTGCAATCAACGAGTCCACGCTGGAAGGAACCTCCCGGGAGAGAATCTCATCCTTAACCTCAGCGTGGAGTCCCTCCAGAAAACGAGCGAGCAACGCCGGCTCGTTCCAGTCACTGGATGCAGCAAGAGTACGAAACTCTATAGAGTAATCCGTTATGGATCGATCACCTTGACATAGGGAAGCCAGACCCCTGGAAGCCTCCTTCCCAAAAACTGAACGATCAAAGACCCGTATCATCTCCTCCTTAAAGTTCTGATAAACGTCAGAACACTCAGCCCTTGCCTCCCAGATAGCTGTGCCCCACTCCCGAGCCCGCCCAGTAAGGAGTGATATGACGTAAGCGATCCGAGCTCTCTCTCCAGAGTATGTGTTGGGCTGGAGAGAGAACACAATATCACACTGGGTGAGAAAGGAGCGACACTCAGTGGGCTGTCCAGAGTAACATGGTGGATTATTAACCCTGGGTTCCGGAGACTCGGAAGACCAGGAAGTAGCTTGTGGTACGAGACGAAGACTCTGAAACTGTCCTGAGAGATCGGAAACCTGAGCGGCCAGGGTCTCAACGGCCTGACGAGCAGCAGACAATTCCTGCTCGTGTCTGCCGAGCATTGCTCCCTGGAACTTGACGGTAGTGTAGAGAGAATCCGTAGTCGCTGGGTCCATTCTTGGTCGGATTCTTCTGTTATGCTGATGAAGGAGGACCCAAAAGCGACGAAATAGAAACAGAGTCTTTATTCCAGTCTTAGACAAAAACGATACTCCTGATATATCTAAGGTAAAAACAAAACAGGAAAACTGAAATCCTCTCGTCAGTAGAGATGAACGACTGGAGACGCGACCACTAGACACCTGCTCACACGCAGCATCTGATGAAGGCAAAAACACGATAGGGCGGAACAAGGACACAGAACAGCAAACATCAAACAAGAATCCGACAAAGACAGAAGCAGAAAACAGAGGGAGAAAATAGGGACTCAAATCAGAGGGCAAAATAGGGGACAGGTGTGAAAGAGTAAATGAGGTCGTTAGGAGAAAGAGAAACAGCTGGGAGCAGGAACGGAACGATAGAGAGAGAGAGCGGGGGAGGGAGAGAGGGAGGAGGAGAGAGAGGAATAGAAAGAGGGAAAGAACCTAATAAGACCAGCAGAGGGAAGCACAAGGACAAGACATGAAGATCAAAGACAAAACATGACAGTTTTACCGGATACTGATCCAACATGAAGCCCCTCACACTGTCATACCGGATACTGATCCAACATGAAGCCCCTCACACTGTCATACCGGATACTGATCCAACAGGAAGCCCCTCACACTGGCTTAGCTCACACTCCGTTTGTACCACTGATGTACAGTGGATTATTTCTTGTATCACAACTGATGTGACAAATGCATTGGCTTCATGTTGCTTTGGCTTCTTACACGCTTGTATCACTCTTGTATCCAGGTCCAACTCACAAAAGAGGTTTCTAACATCAAGGATTTTGGGGCTGTTCTTCCTTCCTGAAGTTTTACCAACCAAATGTGAACAAGGAGAAGTTCAAGAGGAGAGACTTTTATAATCCATTCCTCATGAATGGTAGTGTGACGCTAAGCATGACATTCTTTTCAATGATATATAATGGTATTCACAAGTATAATATATTGTTACCATACTAATCACAAAGGTAACCATCTGCTTCGACGAGATACAACGTGACGCTAATCATGGAGTGGGTTAGTGTAGACAGGAGTGGGTTAGGGTTAGTGTAGACAGGAGTGGGTTAGTGTAGACAGGAGTGGGTTAGGGTTAGTGTAGACAGGAGTGGGTTAGTGTAGACAGGAGTGGGTTAGGGTTAGTGTAGACAGGAGAGGGTTAGTGTAGACAGGAGTGGGTTAGTGTAGACAGGAGTGGGTTAGTGTAGACAGGAGTGGGTTAGGGTTAGTGTAGACAGGAGAGGGTTAGTGTAGACAGGAGTGGGTTAGTGTAGACAGGAGTGGGTTAGTGTAGACAGGAGTGGGTTAGTGTAGAAAGGAGTGGGTTAGGGTTAGTGTAGACAGGAGTGGGTTAGTGTAGACAGGAGTGGGTTAGTGTAGACAGGAGTGGGTTAGTGTAGACAGGAGTGGGTTAGTGTAGAAAGGAGTGCGACTGAAAAGCAAAATAAAAGTGTATTAGATGATCTGAAAATAAATAAATCAAGGCCTCATAATTCGTACTGAGAAAAAGAGCCACTTAGGAGTTCTGTTAGGTTGCCAGCTTGTATCAGGTGCGGGCCAACGCTGTGCCAACATGCTATCCAGCTATAAATATTGATAATTGAGGACAATGAAGGGCGGTTGGGTAATTTAATTGAAACATGTTGGACTCTCCCCGTCTCCTTCATGCAGCTTTAATAAAACCCTGACCGCGGTAATGGTGGGAATGCATCAGGTAAACCCTGAACTCTGACCTCACCATCAAAATTCCAATCTATCAAATACAGCCCTGCAATAAAACAGGGTGGATCACACACACATTCTTATAGCCTGAGTGGCTTTGTGGATTTATGTCCCGTAACAAAGTTTTGAAGTCACACGTTATTTGCTTTAGATGTTAAAGCGAGGTATTTTCCCCTTTGGGGCAAGCACTCTTCTAGCTCTTTCCTCAAGACGAACCCCCCCCCCCCCCCCCCCCCCCCCACCCCAAAAACCTTTTAGCTTCAAAAGATCTGTGTAAAATAGAGTTTGACATGGGAGTAGTTCTACCCAGGAGATTTCTGATGGCGTGACTGACCACAGACTTCAGAATGAAGATCATATTGTAAAGTTTGAAAAGCAGTGACAGTTCGACCAATTGCGTGCCTCGTGCTCTCCTCGGAACCTTCGTGAACAAATCAAATCGGATTAGGGTTAATTTTACACTATAGTGCTTTCATTTGTTTGTCAGAAGAAAGTCTTGTCTTTGGGAAAAATAAACAATTCACATTTCCGTGTTAAGGAAATTTATATATATATTAAAAAAAAACTGCTATGTAATATGTTAATTCATTACGTATGATAGTTGCTGGAAAAGACAATAAATACCATTTTGTATTTTTTTTACGGGGGATTGTCAATGTCTTTAGGGGTGACACGCCCTGACATTAGTTATCTTTGTTTTCTTTATTATTTTGGTTAGGTCAGGGTGTGACGAGGGTGGTATGTGTGTTTTTGTCTGGTCTAGGGTTTTTGTATGTCTAGGTTGTGTGTGTAGGTTGTGTGTGTAGACTAGGCATACGTAGGTCTATAGTGGCCTGGATTGGTTCCCAATCAGAGGCAGCTGTTTATCGTTGTCTCTGATTGGGGGTCCTATTTAGGTTGCCATTTTCCAGTTTGGTTTGTGGGTGATTGTCTATGTTGATGGTGCATGTCTGCACTCGTTATCACGTTCGTTTGTTATTTTGTATAGTTTGTAATAGTTTGTTTCAGTGTTCTTTTGTTGTCATTAAATAAGACGTATTCACGTCACGCTGCGCTTTGGTCTCCTCACTACGACGATCGTGACAAGGGGATACTAGCAAGAAGGGTCTCCGGGTCTGTTCAATGTATAACTTCAGACCTATCTACAGTATAACAGTTTGTTTTGTAGTGACAGAAACACCTTTCAATACTCTCTTCATTTTAACAATAGTGCAAAGACACGTTGCCTAAAATACTCTAAACGTGTGCAACAATATTCTATTATTGACTACTTGACTTCTGTTTTCAGGGATCTTAGGAGACATGCAGCACATTATACTGAATGTGTACACTAGAATAGCACCTATTGGTTTTTTCTGACCCCTAGAGAGCTAAAGGGAAGCTAGGTGAATCAGTGTTCCAGGAAGCAATTACTTAGCAGTATCCTAAAGCGTAGCTAGGTGAATCAGTGTTCCAGGAAGAAATGACTTAGCAGTATCCCAAAGGGAAGGTAGGTGAATCAGTGTTCCAGGAAGAAATGACTTAGCAGTATCCCAAAGGGAAGCTAGGTGAATCAGTGTTCCAGGCAGAAATGACTTAGCAGTATCCCAAAGGGAAGCTAGGTGAATCAGTGTTCCAGGAAGAAATGACTTAGCAGTATCTCAAAGGGAAGCTAGGTGAATCAGTGTTCCAGGAAGAAATGACCTAGCAGTATCCTAAAGCGTAGCTAGGTGTATCAGTGTTCCAGGAAGAAATGACCTAGCAGTATCCCAAAGGGTAGCTAGGTGAATCAGTGTTCCAGGCAGAAATGACTTAGCAGTATCCCAAAGGGAAGCTAGGTGAATCAGTGTTCCAGGCAGAAATGACTTAGCAGTATCCCAAAGGGAAGCTAGGTGAATCAGTGTTCCAGGAAGAAATGACTTAGCAGTATCTCAAAGGGAAGCTAGGTGAATCAGTGTTCCAGGAAGAAATGACCTAGCAGTATCCTAAAGCGTAGCTAGGTGTATCAGTGTTCCAGGAAGAAATGACCTAGCAGTATCCCAAAGGGTAGCTAGGTGAATCAGTGTTCCAGGCAGAAATGACTTAGCAGTATCCCAAAGGGAAGCTAGGTGAATCAGTGTTCCAGGAAGAAATGACTTAGCAGTATCCTAAAGGGAAGCTAGGTGAATCAGTGTTCCAGGAAGAAATGACCTAGCAGTATCCTAAAGCGTAGCTAGGTGTATCAGTGTTCCAGGAAGAAATGACCTAGCAGTATCCCAAAGGGTAGCTAGGTGAATCAGTGTTCCAGGCAGAAATGACTTAGCAGTATCCCAAAGGGAAGCTAGGTGAATCAGTGTTCCAGGAAGAAATGACTTAGCAGTATCCTAAAGGGAAGCTAGGTGAATCAGTGTTCCAGGAAGAAATGACTTAGCAGCATCATAAGGAAGCTAGCTGAATCTGGAGAAACGGTTAGTGCTCTATTTGGTGAGTTAGAGAGAATAACCGTCCTAAGATTCGGTCAGGTGGGACTCATGGTCATTCATGCTCCCACCCCCCACCAGCCTGAGAAGGCTGATTCTTAAAGCTACACACACGTCTCTTGTGGCCTGTATTTTTCACAGCCTCTCTGGTTACCCTCTGGTTACTCTCTGGTTATTCTCTGGTTACGGCCTCCAGTGCAGGGAGTACCCAGAGGGAACGGGGAAACACAGCTGAGAACCTCTGTGGTTTGACAGCCATCCAGATCCTCTCAGTCTCACTGGCCACCGGCCAAATGTAGGTACAACTGTTTCCTTTGGTAACGTACCGAGGGCCAAACTTTTTTTTTTTTTAAATGTTCATATTCAGCCGACTCGGACTCCGACACGACAATCTGTCTCCGACCAAGGTGTGTGTAAAGTCGGAAGTTATATAAACACAGTCACAATGCTGTCTGTCTGATTTATTTGTGAAAATAGGGGGGGGGGGGGGCCGTGGATTAAAATGACGATGTGTAAATGTTTTTCAGAAACATGTTCATTTCGTTAAGTCTGTTAAGACTGTTAACCATAATATTGTTTTCTATCTGAGTGGAATGGTATAACAGCCATGGTTAATGGTATAACAGCCATGGTTAATGGTATAACAGCCATGGTTAATGGTATAACAGCCATGGTTAATGGTATAACAGCCATGGTTAATGGTATAACAGCCATGGTTAATGGTATAACAGCCATGGTTAATGGTATAACAGCCATGGTTAATGGTATAACAGCCATGGTTAATGGTATAACAGCCATGGATAATGGTATAACAGACATGGATAATGGTATAACAGCCCTGGTTAATGAATGGTATAACAGCCGTGGTTAATGGTATAACAGCCGTGGTTAATGGTATAACAGCCATGGTTAATGGTATAACAGCCATGGTTAATGGTATAACAGCCATGGTTAATGGTATAACAGCCATGGTTAATGAATGGTATAACAGCCATGGTTAATGGTATAACAGCCATGGTTAATGGTATAACAGCCATGGTTAATGGTATAACAGCCATGGTTAATGAATGGTATAACAGCCATGGTTAATGGTATAACAGCCGTGGTTAATGGTATAACAGCCATGGTTAATGGTATAACAGCCATGGTTAATGGTATAACAGCCATGGTTAATGGTATAACAGCCATGGTTAATGGTATAACAGCCATGGTTAATGGTATAACAGCCATGGTTAATGGTATAACAGCCATGGTTAATGGTATAACAGCCATGGCTAATGGTATAACAGCCATGGTTAATGGTATAACAGCCATGGTTAATGGTATAACAGCCATGGTTAATGGTATAACAGCCATGGTTAATGAATGGTATAACAGCCATGGTTAATGAATGGTATTGCAGCCACGGTGAATGGTATAACAGCCACGGTGAATGGTATAACAGCCATGGTTAATGGTATAACAGCCATGGTTAATGGTATAACAGCCATGGTTAATGGTATAACAGCCATGGTTAATGGTATAACAGCCATGGTTAATGAATGGTATAACAGCCATGGTTAATGGTATAACAGCCATGGTTAATGGTATAACAGCCATGGTTAATGGTATAACAGCCATGGTTAATGGTATAACAGCCATGGTTAATGGTAATACAGCCATGGTTAATGGTATAACAGCCATGGTTAATGGTATAACAGCCATGGATAATGAATGGTATAACAGCCATGGTTAATGGTATAACAGCCATGGATAATGAATGGTATAACAGCCATGGTTAATGGTATAACAGCCATGGTTAATGGTATAACAGCCATGGTTAATGAATGGTATAGCAGCCACGGTGAATGGTATAACAGCCATGGTTAATGGTATAACAGCCATGGTTAATGGTATAACAGCCATGGTTAATGGTATAACAGCCATGGTTAATGGTATAACAGCCATTGTTAATGGTATAACAGCCATGGTTAATGGTATAACAGCCATGGTTAATGGTATAATAGCCATGGTTAATGGTATAACAGCCATGGTTAATGGTATAACAGCCATGGTTAATGGTACAACAGCCATGGTTAATGGTATAACAGCCATGGTTAATGAATGGTATAACAGCCATGGTTAATGGTATAACAGCCATGGTTAATGGTATAACAGCCATGGTTAATGGTATAACAGCCATTGTTAATGGTATAACAGCCATGGTTAATGGTATAACAGCCATGGATAATGGTATAACAGCCATGGATAATGGTATAACAGCCATGGTTAATGAATGGTATAACAGCCGTGGTTAATGGTATAACAGCCATGGTTAATGGTATAACAGCCATGGTTAATGGTATAACAGCCATGGCTAATGGTATAACAGCAATGGTTAATGGTATAACAGCCATGGTTAATGGTATAACAGCCATGGATAATGGTATAACAGCCATGGTTAATGGTATAACAGCCATGGTTAATGGTATAACAGCCATGGTTAATGGTATAACAGCCATGGTTAATGAATGGTATAACAGCCATGGTTAATGGTATAACAGCCGTGGTTAATGGTATAACAGCCATGGTTAATGGTATAACAGCCATGGTTAATGGTATAACAGCCATGGTTAATGGTATAACAGCCATGGTTAATGGTATAACAGCCATGGTTAATGGTATAACAGCCATGGTTAATGGTATAACAGCCATGGTTAATGGTATAACAGCCATGGCTAATGGTATAACAGCCATGGTTAATGGTATAACAGCCATGGTTAATGAATGGTATAGCAGCCACGGTGAATGGTATAACAGCCACGGTGAATGGTATAACAGCCATGGTTAATGGTATAACAGCCATGGTTAATGGTATAACAGCCATGGTTAATGGTATAACAGCCATGGTTAATGGTATAACAGCCATGGATAATAAATGGTATAACAGCCATGGTTAATGGTATAGCAGCCACGGTGAATGGTATAACAGCCACGGTGAATGGTATAACAGCCATGGTTAATGGTATAACAGCCATGGTTAATGGTATAACAGCCATGGTTAATGGTATAACAGCCATGGATAATGGTATAACAGACATGGATAATGGTATAACAGCCCTGGTTAATGAATGGTATAACAGAAGTGGTTAATGGTATAACAGCCGTGGTTAATGGTATAACAGCCATGGTTAATGGTATAACAGCCATGGTTAATGGTATAACAGCCATGGTTAATGGTATAACAGCCATGGTTAATGAATGGTATAACAGCCATGGTTAATGGTATAACAGCCATGGTTAATGGTATAACAGCCATGGTTAATGGTATAACAGCCATGGTTAATGAATGGTATAACAGCCATGGTTAATGGTATAACAGCCGTGGTTAATGGTATAACAGCCATGGTTAATGGTATAACAGCCATGGTTAATGGTATAACAGCCATGGTTAATGGTATAACAGCCATGGTTAATGGTATAACAGCCATGGTTAATGGTATAACAGCCATGGTTAATGGTATAACAGCCATGGTTAATGGTATAACAGCCATGGCTAATGGTATAACAGCCATGGTTAATGGTATAACAGCCATGGTTAATGGTATAACAGCCATGGTTAATGGTATAACAGCCATGGTTAATGAATGGTATAACAGCCATGGTTAATGAATGGTATTGCAGCCACGGTGAATGGTATAACAGCCACGGTGAATGGTATAACAGCCATGGTTAATGGTATAACAGCCATGGTTAATGGTATAACAGCCATGGTTAATGGTATAACAGCCATGGTTAATGGTATAACAGCCATGGTTAATGAATGGTATAACAGCCATGGTTAATGGTATAACAGCCATGGTTAATGGTATAACAGCCATGGTTAATGGTATAACAGCCATGGTTAATGGTATAACAGCCATGGTTAATGGTAATACAGCCATGGTTAATGGTATAACAGCCATGGTTAATGGTATAACAGCCATGGATAATGAATGGTATAACAGCCATGGTTAATGGTATAACAGCCATGGATAATGAATGGTATAACAGCCATGGTTAATGGTATAACAGCCATGGTTAATGGTATAACAGCCATGGTTAATGAATGGTATAGCAGCCACGGTGAATGGTATAACAGCCATGGTTAATGGTATAACAGCCATGGTTAATGGTATAACAGCCATGGTTAATGGTATAACAGCCATGGTTAATGGTATAACAGCCATTGTTAATGGTATAACAGCCATGGTTAATGGTATAACAGCCATGGTTAATGGTATAATAGCCATGGTTAATGGTATAACAGCCATGGTTAATGGTATAACAGCCATGGTTAATGGTACAACAGCCATGGTTAATGGTATAACAGCCATGGTTAATGAATGGTATAACAGCCATGGTTAATGGTATAACAGCCATGGTTAATGGTATAACAGCCATGGTTAATGGTATAACAGCCATTGTTAATGGTATAACAGCCATGGTTAATGGTATAACAGCCATGGATAATGGTATAACAGCCATGGATAATGGTATAACAGCCATGGTTAATGAATGGTATAACAGCCGTGGTTAATGGTATAACAGCCATGGTTAATGGTATAACAGCCATGGTTAATGGTATAACAGCCATGGCTAATGGTATAACAGCAATGGTTAATGGTATAACAGCCATGGTTAATGGTATAACAGCCATGGATAATGGTATAACAGCCATGGTTAATGGTATAACAGCCATGGTTAATGGTATAACAGCCATGGTTAATGGTATAACAGCCATGGTTAATGAATGGTATAACAGCCATGGTTAATGGTATAACAGCCGTGGTTAATGGTATAACAGCCATGGTTAATGGTATAACAGCCATGGTTAATGGTATAACAGCCATGGTTAATGGTATAACAGCCATGGTTAATGGTATAACAGCCATGGTTAATGGTATAACAGCCATGGTTAATGGTATAACAGCCATGGCTAATGGTATAACAGCCATGGTTAATGGTATAACAGCCATGGTTAATGAATGGTATAGCAGCCACGGTGAATGGTATAACAGCCACGGTGAATGGTATAACAGCCATGGTTAATGGTATAACAGCCATGGTTAATGGTATAACAGCCATGGTTAATGGTATAACAGCCATGGTTAATGGTATAACAGCCATGGATAATAAATGGTATAACAGCCATGGTTAATGGTATAGCAGCCACGGTGAATGGTATAACAGCCACGGTGAATGGTATAACAGCCATGGTTAATGGTATAACAGCCATGGTTAATGGTATAACAGCCATGGATAATGAATGGTATAACAGCCATGGTTAATGGTATAACAGCAATGGTTAATGAATGGTATAGCAGCCACGGTGAATGGTATAGCAGCCACGGTGAATGGTATAGCAGCCACGGTGAATGGTATAACAGCCATGGTTAATGGTATAACAGCCATGGTTAATGGTATAACAGCCATGGTTAATGGTATAACAGCCATGGTTAATGGTATAACAGCCATGGTTAATGGTATAACAGCCATGGTTAATGAATGGTATAACAGCCATGGTTAATGGTATAACAGCCATAGTTAATGAATGGTATAACAGCCATGGTTAATGGTATAACAGCCATGGATAATGGTATAACAGCCATGGTTAATGAATGGTATAACAGCCATGGTTAATGGTATAACAGCCATGGTTAATGGTATAACAGCCATGGTTAATGGTATAACAGCCATGGTTAATGGTATAACAGCCATGGTTAATGGTATAGCAGCCATGGATAATGGTATAACAGCCATGGTTAATGGTATAGCAGCCATGGTTAATGGTATAACAGCCATCGTTAATGGTATAACAGCCATGGTTAATGGTATAACAGCCATGGTTAATGGTATAACAGCCATGGTTAATGAATGGTATAACAGCAATGGTTAATGAATGGTATAACAGCCATGGTTAATGGTATAACAGCCATGGATAATGGTATAACAGCCATGGTTAATGGTATAACAGCCATGGTTAATGGTATAACAGCCATGGTTAATGGTATAACAGCCATGGTTAATGGTATAACAGCCATGGTTAATGGTATAACAGCCATGGTTAATGGTATAACAGCCATGGTTAATGGTATAGCAGCCATGGTTAATGGTATAACAGCCATCGTTAATGGTATAACAGCCATGGTTAATGGTATAACAGCCATGGTTAATGGTATAACAGCCATGGTTAATGAATGGTATAACAGCAATGGTTAATGAATGGTATAACAGCCATGGTTAATGGTATAACAGCCATGGATAATGGTATAACAGCCATGGTTAATGGTATAACAGCCATGGTTAATGGTATAACAGCCATGGTTAATGGTATAACAGCCATGGTTAATGGTATAACAGCCATGGTTAATGGTATAACAGCCATGGTTAATGGTATAGCAGCCATGGTTAATGGTATAACAGCCATCGTTAATGGTATAACAGCCATGGTTAATGGTATAACAGCCATGGTTAATGGTATAACAGCCATGGTTAATGAATGGTATAACAGCAATGGTTAATGAATGGTATAACAGCCATGGTTAATGGTATAACAGCCATGGATAATGGTATAACAGCCATGGTTAATGGTATAACAGCCATGGTTAATGGTATAACAGCCATGGTTAATGGTATAACAGCCATGGTTAATGGTATAACAGCCATGGTTAATGGTATAACAGCCATGGTTAATGGTATAACAGCCATGGTTAATGGTATAGCAGCCATGGTTAATGGTATAACAGCCATCGTTAATGGTATAACAGCCATGGTTAATGGTATAACAGCCATGGTTAATGGTATAACAGCCATGGTTAATGAATGGTATAACAGCAATGGTTAATGAATGGTATAACAGCCATGGTTAATGGTATAACAGCCATGGATAATGGTATAACAGCCATGGTTAATGGTATAACAGCATGGTTAATGGTATAACAGCCATGGTTAATGGTATAACAGCCATGGTTAATGAATGGTATAACAGCCATGGTTAATGGTATAACAGCCGTGGTTAATGGTATAACAGCCATGGTTAATGGTATAACAGCCATGGTTAATGGTATAACAGCCATGGTTAATGGTATAACAGCCATGGTTAATGGTATAACAGCCATGGTTAATGGTATAACAGCCATGGTTAATGGTATAACAGCCATGGTTAATGGTATAACAGCCATGGCTAATGGTATAACAGCCATGGTTAATGGTATAACAGCCATGGTTAATGAATGGTATAGCAGCCACGGTGAATGGTATAACAGCCACGGTGAATGGTATAACAGCCATGGTTAATGGTATAACAGCCATGGTTAATGGTATAACAGCCATGGTTAATGGTATAACAGCCATGGTTAATGGTATAACAGCCATGGATAATAAATGGTATAACAGCCATGGTTAATGGTATAGCAGCCACGGTGAATGGTATAACAGCCACGGTGAATGGTATAACAGCCATGGTTAATGGTATAACAGCCATGGTTAATGGTATAACAGCCATGGATAATGAATGGTATAACAGCCATGGTTAATGGTATAACAGCAATGGTTAATGAATGGTATAGCAGCCACGGTGAATGGTATAGCAGCCACGGTGAATGGTATAACAGCCATGGTTAATGGTATAACAGCCATGGTTAATGGTATAACAGCCATGGTTAATGGTATAACAGCCATGGTTAATGGTATAACAGCCATGGTTAATGGTATAACAGCCATGGTTAATGGTATAACAGCCATGGTTAATGGTATAACAGCCATGGTTAATGAATGGTATAACAGCCATGGTTAATGGTATAACAGCCATGGTTAATGAATGGTATAACAGCCATGGTTAATGGTATAACAGCCATGGATAATGGTATAACAGCCATGGTTAATGAATGGTATAACAGCCATGGTTAATGGTATAACAGCCATGGTTAATGGTATAACAGCCATGGTTAATGGTATAACAGCCATGGTTAATGGTATAACAGCCATGGTTAATGGTATAGCAGCCATGGATAATGGTATAACAGCCATGGTTAATGGTATAGCAGCCATGGTTAATGGTATAACAGCCATCGTTAATGGTATAACAGCCATGGTTAATGGTATAACAGCCATGGTAATGGTATAACAGCCATGGTTAATGAATGGTATAACAGCAATGGTTAATGAATGGTATAACAGCCATGGTTAATGGTATAACAGCCATGGATAATGGTATAACAGCCATGGTTAATGGTATAACAGCCATGGTTAATGGTATAACAGCCATGGTTAATGGTATAACAGCCATGGTTAATGGTATAACAGCCATGGTTAATGGTATAACAGCCATGGTTAATGGTATAACAGCCATGGTTAATGGTATAACAGCCATGGTTAATGGTATAGCAGCCATGGTTAATGGTATAACAGCCATCGTTAATGGTATAACAGCCATGGTTAATGGTATAACAGCCATGGTTAATGGTATAACAGCCATGGTTAATGAATGGTATAACAGCAATGGTTAATGAATGGTATAACAGCCATGGTTAATGGTATAACAGCCATGGATAATGGTATAACAGCCATGGTTAATGGTATAACAGCATGGTTAATGGTATAACAGCCATGGTTAATGGTATAACAGCCATGGTTAATGGTATAACAGCCATGGTTAATGAATGGTATAACAGCCATGGTTAATGGTATAACAGCCATGGTTAATGGTATAACAGCCATGGTTAATGGTATAACAGCCATGGATAATGGTATAACAGCCATGGTTAATGGTATATCAGCCATGGTTAATGGTATAACAGCCATGGTTAATGGTATAACAGCCATGGATAATGGTATAACAGCCATGGTTAATGGTATAACAGCCATGGTTAATGGTATAGCAGCCATGGTTAATGGTATAACAGCCATGGTTAATGGTATAACAGCCATGGTTAATGATATAACAGCCATGGTTAATGGTATAACAGCCATGGTTAATGACTGGTATGACAGCCATGGTTAATGGTATAACAGCCATGGTTAATGGTATAACAGCCATGGTTAATGGTATAACAGCCATGGTTAATGAATGGTATAACAGCCATGGTTAATGGTATAACAGCCATGGTTAATGGTATAACAGCCATGGTTAATGGTATAACAGCCATGGATAATGGTATAACAGCCATGGTTAATGGTATAACAGCCATGGATAATGGTATAACAGCCATGGTTAATGGTATAACAGCCATGGTTAATGGTATAGCAGCCATGGTTAATGGTATAACAGCCATGGATAATGGTATAACAGCCATGGATAATGGTATAACAGCCATGGTTAATTGTATAACAGCCATGGTTAATGGTATAACAGCCATGGTTAATGAATGGTATAACAGCCATGGTTAATGGTATAACAGCCATGGTTAATGGTATAACAGCCATGGTTAATGATATAACAGCCATGGTTAATGGTATAACAGCCATGGTTAATGACTGGTATGACAGCCATGGTTAATGGTATAACAGCCATGGTTAATGGTATAACAGCCATGGTTAATGGTATAACAGCCATGGTTAATGGTATAACAGCCATGGTTAATGGTATAACAGCCATGGTTAATGGTATAACAGCCATGGTTAATGGTATAGCAGCCATGGTTAATGGTATAACAGCCATGGTTAATGGTATAGCAGCCATGGTTAATGGTATAACAGCCATGGTTAATGGTATAACAGCCATGGTTAATGGTATAGCAGCCATGGTTAATGGTATAGCAGCCATGGTTAATGGTATAACAGCCATGGTTAATGAATGGTATAGCAGCCACGGTGAATGGTATAACAGCCACGGTGAATGGTATAACAGCCATGGTTAATGGTATAACAGCCATGGATAATGATATAACAGCCATGGTTAATGGTATAACAGCCATGGTTAATGAATGGTATAACAGCCATGGTTAATGGTATAACAGCCATGGTTAATGGTATAACAGCCATGGTTAATGGTATAACAGCCATGGTTAATGAATGGTATAACAGCCATGGTTAATGGTATAACAGCCATGGTTAATGGTATAACAGCCATGGTTAATGGTATAACAGCCGTGGTTAATGGTATAACAGCCATGGTTAATGGTATAACAGCCATGGTTAATGGTATAACAGCCATGGTTAATGGTATAACAGCCATGGTTAATGGTATAACAGCCATGGTTAATGAATGGTATAACAGCCATGGTTAATGGTATAGCAGCCATGGTTAATGAATGGTATAACAGCCATGGTTAATGGTATAACAGCCATGGTTAATGAATGGTATAACAGCCATGGTTAATGGTATAACAGCCATGGTTAATGGTATAACAGCCATGGTTAATGGTATAACAGCCATGGATAATGGTATAACAGCCATGGTTAATGGTATAACAGCCATGGTTAATGGTATAACAGCCATGGTTAATGAATGGTATAACAGCCATGGTTAATGGTATAACAGCCATGGTTAATGGTATAACAGCCATGGTTAATGGTATAACAGCCATGGTTAATGGTATAACAGCCATGGTTAATGGTATAACAGCCATCGTTAATGGTATAACAGCCATGGTTAATGAATGGTATAACAGCCATGGTTAATGGTATAACAGCCATGGTTAATGGTATAACAGCCATGGTTAATGGTATAACAGCCATGGTTAATGGTATAACAGCCATGGTTAATGGTATAACAGCCATGGTTAATGAATGGTATAACAGCCATGGTTAATGAATGGTATAACAGCCATGGTTAATGGTATAACAGCCATGGTTAATGGTATAACAGCCATGGTTAATGGTATAACAGCCATGGTTAATGGTATAACAGCCATGGATAATGGTATAACAGCCATGGATAATGGTATAACAGCCATGGTTAATGGTATAACAGCCATGGTTAATGAATGGTATAACAGCCATGGTTAATGGTATAACAGCCATGGATAATGGTATAACAGCCATGGATAATGGTATAACAGCCATGGATAATGGTATAACAGCCATGGTTAATGGTATAACAGCCATTGATAATGGTATAACAGCCATGGTTAATGGTATAACAGCCATGGTTAATGGTATAACAGCCATGGTTAATGGTATAACAGCCATGGTTAATGGTATAACAGCCATGGTTAATGGTATAACAGCCATGGTTAATGGTATAACAGCCATGGTTAATGGTATAACAGCCATGGTTAATGGTATAACAGCCATGGTTAATGGTATAACAGCCATGGTTAATAAATGGTATAACAGCCATGGTTAATAAATGGTGTAACAGCCATGGTTAATGGTATAACAGCCATGGTTAATGGTATAACAGCCATGGTTAATGGTATAACAGCCATGGTTAATGAATGGTATAGCAGCCATGGATAATGGTATAACAGCCATGGTTAATGGTATAACAGCCATGGTTAATGGTATAACAGCCATGGTTAATGGTATAACAGCCATGGTTAATGGTATAACAGCCATGGATAATGGTATAACAGCCATGGTTAATGGTATAACAGCCATGGATAATGAATGGTATAACAGCCATGGTTAATGGTATAACAGCCATGGATAATGGTATAACAGCCATGGTTAATGGTATAACAGCCATGGATAATGGTATAGCAGCCATGGTTAATGGTATAACAGCCATGGTTAATGGTATAACAGCCATGGTTAATGGTATAACAGCCATGGTTAATGGTATAACAGCCATGGTTAATGGTATAGCAGCCATGGTTAATGGTATAGCAGCCATGGTTAATGGTATAACAGCCATGGTTAATGGTATAACAGACATGGTTAATGGTATAACAGCCATGGATAATGGTATAACAGCCATGGTGAATGGTATAACAGCCATGGATAATGGTATAACAGCCATGGTTAATGGTATAGCAGCCATGGTTAATGATATAACAGCCATGGTTAATGGTATAACAGCCATGGTTAATGGTATAACAGCCATGGTTAATGATATAACAGCCATGGTTAATGGTATAACAGCCATGGTTAATGGTATAACAGCCATGGTTAATGGTATAACAGCCATGGTTAATGGTATAACAGCCATGGTTAATGGTATAACAGCCATGGTTAATGGTATAACAGCCATGGTTAATGGTATAACAGCCATGGTTAATGGTATAACAGCCATGGTTAATGGTATAACAGCCATGGTTAATGGTATAACAGCCATGGTTAATGGTATAACAGCCATGGTTAATGGTATAACAGCCATGGTTAATGAATGGTATAACAGCCATGGTTAATGGTATAACAGCCATGGTTAATGAATGGTATAACAGCCATGGTTAATGGTATAACAGCCATGGATAATGTTATAACAGCCATGGTTAATGAATGGTATAACAGCCATGGTTAATGGTATAACAGCCATGGTTAATGGTATAACAGCCATGGTTAATGGTATAACAGCCATGGTTAATGGTATAACAGCCATGGTTAATGGTATAGCAGCCATGGATAATGGTATAACAGCCATGGTTAATGGTATAGCAGCCATGGTTAATGGTATAACAGCCATGGTTAATGGTATAACAGCCATGGTTAATGGTATAACAGCCATGGTTAATGGTATAACAGCCATGGTTAATGAATGGTATAACAGCCATGGTTAATCAATGGTATAACAGCCATGGTTAATGGTATAACAGCCATGGATAATGGTATAACAGCCATGGTTAATGGTATAACAGCCATGGTTAATGGTATAACAGCCATGGTTAATGGTATAACAGCCATGGTTAATGGTATAACAGCCATGGTTAATGGTATAACAGCCATGGTTAATGGTATAACAGCCATGGTTAATGGTATAACAGCCATGGTTAATGGTATAACAGCCATGGTTAATGGTATAACAGCCATGGTTAATGGTATAACAGCCATGGTTAATGGTATAACAGCCATGGATAATGGTATAACAGCCATGGTTAATGGTATAACAGCCATGGTTAATGGTATAACAGCCATGGTTAATGAATGGTATAACAGCCATGGTTAATGGTATAACAGCCATGGTTAATGGTATAACAGCCATGGTTAATGAATGGTATAACAGCCATGGTTAATGGTATAACAGCCATGGTTAATGGTATAACAGCCATGGTTAATGGTATAACAGCCATGGATAATGGTATAACAGCCATGGTTAATGGTATAACAGCCATGGTTAATGGTATAACAGCCATGGTTAATGGTATAACAGCCATGGATAATGGTATAACAGCCATGGTTAATGGTATAACAGCCATGGTTAATGGTATAGCAGCCATGGTTAATGGTATAACAGCCATGGATAATGGTATAACAACCATGGATAATGGTATAACAGCCATGGTTAATTGTATAACAGCCATGGTTAATGGTATAACAGCCATGGTTAATGGTATAACAGCCATGGTTAATGGTATAACAGCCATGGTTAATGGTATAACAGCCATGGTTAATGATATAACAGCCATGGTTAATGGTATAACAGCCATGGTTAATGGTTTTAACAGCCATGGTTAATGGTATAACAGCCATGGTTAATGGTATAACAGCCATGGTTAATGGTATAGCAGCCATGGTTAATGGTATAACAGCCATGGATAATGGTATAACAGCCATGGATAATGGTATTACAGCCATGGTTAATGGTATAACAGCCATGGTTAATGGTGTAACTGCCATGGTTAATGGTATAACAGCCATGGTTAATGGTATAACAGCCATGGTTAATGGTATAACAGCCATGGTTAATGGTATAACAGCCATGGTTAATGGTATAACAGCCATGGTTAATGACTGGTATAACAGCCATGGTTAATGGTATAACAGACATGGTTAATGGTATAGCAGCCATGGTTAATGAATGGTATAACAGCCATGGTTAATGGTATAACAGCCATGGTTAATGGTATAACAGCCATGGTTAATGGTATAACAGCCATGGTTAATGGTATAACAGCCATGGTTAATGACTGGTATAACAGCCATGGTTAATGGTATAACAGCCATGGTTAATGGTATAACAGCCATGGTTAATAAATGGTATAACAGCCATGGTTAATGGTATAGCAGCCATGGTTAATGGTATAACAGCCATGGTTAATGAATGGTATAACAGCCATGGATAATGGTATAACAGCCATGGTTAATGGTATAACAGCCATGGTTAATGGTATAACAGCCATGGTTAATGGTATAACAGCCAAGGTTAATGGTATAACAGCCATGGTTAATGGTATAACAGCCATGGTTAATGGTATAACAGCCATGGATAATGGTATAACAGCCATGGTTAATGGTATAACAGCCGTGGTTAATGACTTTTATAACAGCCATGGTTAATGGTATAACAGCCATGGTTAATGGTATAACAGCCATGGTTAATGGTATAACAGCCGTGGTTAATGACTGGTATAACAGCCATGGTTAATGGTATAACAGCCATGGTTAATGGTATAACAGCCATGGTTAATGGTATAACAGCCATGGTTAATGGTATAACAGCCATGGTTAATGGTATAACAGCCATGGTTAATGGTATAACAGCCATGGTTAATGGTATAACAGCCATGGATAATGGTATAACAGCCATGGTTAATGGTATAACAGCCATGGTTAATGGTATAACAGCCATGGTAAATGGTATAACAGCCATGGTTAATGGTATAACAGCCATGGTTAATGGTATAGCAGCCATGGATAATGGTATAACAGCCATGGTTAATGGTATAACAGCCATGGTTAATGGTATAACAGCCGTGGTTAATGGTATAACAGCCGTGGTTAATGGTTTAACAGCCGTGGTTAATGGTTTAACAGCCATGGTTAATGGTATAACAGCCATGGTTAATGGTATAACAGCCATGGTTAATGGTATAACAGCCATGGTTAATGGTATAACAGCCATGGTTAATGGTATAACAGCCATGGTTAATGGTATAACAGCCATGGTTAATGGTATAACAGCCATGGTTAATGGTATAACAGCCATGGTTAATGGTATAACAGCCATGGTTAATGAATGGTATAACAGTCATGGTTAATGGTATAACAGCCATGGTTAATGGTATAACAGCCATGGTTAATGGTATAACAGCCATGGTTAATGGTATAACAGCCATGGTTAATGGTATAACAGCCATGGTTAATGGTATAACAGCCATGGTTAATGGTATAACAGCCATGGTTAATGATATAACAGCCATGGTTAATGGTATAGCAGCCATGGTTAATGGTATAACAGCCATGGTTAATGAATGGTATAACAGCCATGGATAATGGTATAACAGCCATGGTTAATGGTATAGCAGCCATGGTTAATGGTATAACAGCCATGGTTAATGGTATAGCAGCCATGGTTAATGGTATAACAGCCATGGTTAATGGTATAACAGCCATGGTTAATGGTATAACAGCCATGGATAATGGTATAACAGCCATGGTTAATGAATGGTATAACAGTCATGGTTAATGGTATAACAGCCATGGTTAATGGTATAACAGCCATGGTTAATGGTATAACAGCCATGGTTAATGGTATAACAGCCATGGTTAATGGTATAACAGCCATGGTTAATGGTATAACAGCCATGGTTAATGGTATAACAGCCATGGTTAATGATATAACAGCCATGGTTAATGGTATAGCAGCCATGGTTAATGGTATAACAGCCATGGTTAATGAATGGTATAACAGCCATGGATAATGGTATAACAGCCATGGTTAATGGTATAGCAGCCATGGTTAATGGTATAACAGCCATGGTTAATGGTATAGCAGCCATGGTTAATGGTATAACAGCCATGGTTAATGGTATAACAGCCATGGTTAATGGTATAACAGCCATGGATAATGGTATAACAGCCATGGTTAATGGTATAACTGCCATGGTTAATGGTATAACAGCCATGGTTAATGGTATAACAGCCATGGTTAATGGTATAACAGCCATGGTTAATGGTATAACAGCCATGGTTAATGGTATAACAGCCATGGATAATGGTATAACAGCCATGGTTAATGGTATAACAGCCATGGTTAATGGTATAACAGCCATGGTTAATGGTATAGCAGCCATGGTTAATGGTATAACAGCCATGGATAATGGTATAACAGCCATGGTTAATGGTATAACAGCCATGGTTAATGGTATAACAGCCATGGTTAATGGTATAACAGCCATGGTTAATGGTATAGCAGCCATGGTTAATGGTATAACAGCCATGGTTAATGGTATAGCAGCCATGGTTAATGGTATAACAGTCATGGTTAATGGTACAACAGCCATGGTTAATGGTATAACAGCCATGGTTAATGGTATAACAGCCATGGTTAATGATATAACAGCCATGGTTAATGGTATAACAGCCATGGTTTATAAATTATACGGTTCATTTGGAAAGTTTTTAGACCCTCCCCCTTTTCCAGATTGTGTTACATTACAGCCATATTCTAAAATGAATTAAATTAAAAATTTTCCTCATCAATCTACACACAATACCCCATAATGACAAAGCAGAGATCTGGGGAAGGGTACCAAAACATTTCAGCAGCATAGAAAGTCCCCAAGAACACAGTGGCCTCCATCATTCTTAAATGGAATAATTTTGGAAACCCCAAGACTCTTCCTAGAGCTGGCCTCCCGGCCTAACAGCAATCGGTGGAGAAGGACCTTGGTCAGAGAGGTGACCAATAACCCAATGGTCACTCTGACAGAGCTCCAGAGTTCCTATGTGGAGATGGGAGAACCTTCTAGAAGGATAACCATCTCTGCAGCCCTCCACGAATCAGGCCTTTATGGTAGAGTGGCCAGATGGAAGCCACTCCTCAGTAAAGAAGAATGGGAGAAACTCCCCAAATACAAGTGTGCCAAGCCTGTAGTGTCATACCGAAGAAGACTCGAGGCTGTAATCACTGCCAAAGGTGCTTCAACAAAGTACAGAGTAAAGGGTCTGAATACTTATGTAAATGTGATATTTCCATTTTGTTTATTTTTTTATTTATACATTTGCAACAATTTAAAAAAATTTTTTTTTGCTTTGTCATTATGGGTTATTGTGTGTAGATTGATGACGGAAAAAAATAACAATTTAATACATTTTAGAATAAGGCTGTAATGTAACAAAATGTGGAAAAAGAGGTCTGAATACTTTCTAAATGAACTGTATTTTAGTGACAAATGTGCACTCAACACAATGTTGACATTGCAACATTTTTTTTTTAATAATTCTAACTTCACAACAATAGAATCCTTCAAGAAACCATGTTAACAGTTTTGATCAAACAGTCCCTTTTCCCTTGAGAATTAAACACTGGGCAGACGGAGAAACAAATGGATCTGACTTGAACAGTGCTGATGAAAAAGGAAGCTCAGCATTAAGTAGGAAGGAAACCTGTGATTGCTTTCAGACTCGAGAGGGGGGTGGGAGGGGGCATTCCATGAATCGCAAATGGACATCGGGTTGCATGGAGATGGGGGAGACGGGGGAGACCGGGGGAGAGACGGGGGGGAGAACTGCAAATGATAAGACATCTTTGACGTCATACGAGACGACCACCAGAATCCTTAGACACAGTGCTGTTGTAGGGAAATGGCCGTCGATCTTTGTTGAGACTAAGGCCGATTTGCGTTTATTTTCTACGATGGTTTCGGAACAAACACTGATGTCAATCAGACATCGCTCGAAAAAATCCCCGCTTGGATAGCAATGTTTACCACACATCACGTGCAATTGTATAATATCACTGAGAAAATGCTTCGTGGTCTTTCTATTCACCCTGCTGAGTGAGGAGAGCATGCTGTGTCTGCCTACGGAATAAGACAAAACTACTGTTAGTTTTAAAGGACTTTTAAATTGCACAGATAAACTGACTGGCCTACATCCCAAGTGGCACCCTACGTCCTACGAAGTACACTGCTTCTGACCAGAGGGGCCTTGGACGAAAGTAGTGCGCTACTTAGGAAATAGGTTGGCATTTGAGACGAAGCCAAAGCCTCAATACTTTCACCTTGCCCTAATAAAATAGCTCCTGTGTGTGCAGTCAGTCAGAGATACATTCCTTGTGTGTCTGGCTTCTCTTTACAGAGACCAGGGTTGTTACCTCTGGAATGACCCGGGGGCATTCTGCATTCTTACTCCGACCAATAACCTCTGCTGGCTACGGCTAATCCAGGCTGACCATCGGGTGTCACCGGGCTCTCAAATACCTACAATACCTTCACCATGAACCAGAGTCTCGGGCCTCTGAGTCTCGGCCAAAAGCGGGCCAGCGCGTATGTTAAAAAAACGACAAAACCTTTGAAGCCCTTGATAAGCAAGTGTACCACAGGCTAGGGGAAAGAGGATCTTCATCAGGGTATCAGAATAAGGAAACAGTAAGAATGACTGTAAAGACAAGGATGTGGCCAGCTGCTAGTGAAACAGGTACCAGCTGTATGTAAATCCGTGCCTGGAGTCTTTGACAGCATCAGCTGGGGGAGATATAAGATGCCTATTGGTTGCGTTCCAAATTGCACCCTATTCCCTATATGGTGCACAACTTTATACTACAGCCCTATTCCCTATATAGTGCACTACTTTATACTACAGCCCTATTCCCTATATAGTGCACTACTTTATACTACAGCCCTATTCCCTATATAGTGCACTACTTTATACTACTGCCCTATTCCCTATATAGTGCACTACTTTATACTACAGTCCTATTCCCTATATAGTGCACTACTTTATACTACAGCCCTATTCCCTATATAGTGCACTACTTTATACTACAGCCCTATTCCCTGTATAGTGCACTACTTTATACTACAGCCCTATTCCCTATATAGTGCACTACTTTATACTACAGCCCTATTCCCTATATAGTGCACTACTTTATACTACAGCCCTATTCCCTATATAGTGCACTACTTTATACTACAGCCCTATTCCCTATATAGTGCACTACTTTATACTACAGCCCTATTCCCTATATAGTGCACTACTTTAGACCAGGGCCCTATTCCCTATATAGTGCACTACTTTAGACCAGGGCCCTATTCCCTATATAGTGCACTACTTTAGACCAGGGCCCATAAAGCCATTTGAAACCACCCAACTTCAACCCATTGAGAGTCGTTACTCAGGGAGCTGTCTGGAGATTTGGAAAGAATTCCTTCAGTACATTTCTTAAAAGTAGCAAATTCAGACGACACCTTATTCCCTATATAGTGCACTATTTTATACCAGGGCCTTATTCCCTATATAGTGCACTATTTTATACCAGGGTACATAGGGCTCTGGACAAATGTAATGCTCAGCATAGGGAACAGAGTGCCATTTGGAATGCAAACAAACAACTATTTGTATGAAATACGTTAGGTCGTTTAGACAGCACACTACAGCTCACTGCCTCTTACACGCTCCATTCCCATAAGAGGCAGCAGAAACCTTGTCCAAATGCTGAGCTTGGTTGAAGAGCATAACAGGTGCTGCCAATTAGGGTGAAGGTTAATCAGTATCCAAAGCCTGTGGTCATGAGGCTGCTGGTTGGTTTGGTGGTTATGAGGCCGCTGGTTGGTTTGGTGGTTATGAGGCCGCTGGTTGGTTTGGTGGTTATGAGAATGCTGGTTGGTTTGGTGGTTATGAGAATACTGGTTGGTTTGGTGGTTATGAGGCTACTGGTTGGTTTGGTGGTCATGAGGCCGCTGGTTGGTTTGGTGGTTATGAGAATGCTGGTTGGTTTGGTGGTTATGAGAATGCTGGTTGGTTTGGTGGTTATGAGAATGCTGGTTGGTTTGGTGGTTATGAGAATACTGGTTGGTTTGGTGGTCATAAGGCCGCTGGTTGGTTTGGTGGTTATGAGAATGCTGGTTGGTTTGGTGGTTATGAGAATACTGGTTGGTTTGGTGGTCATAAGGCCGCTGGTTGGTTTGGTGGTTATGAGAATACTGGTTGGTTTGGTGGTTATGAGAATGCTGGTTGGTTTGGTGGTCATAAGGCCGCTGGTTGGTTTGGTGGTCATGAGAATACTGGTTGGTTTGGTGGTTATGAGAATGCTGGTTGGTTTGGTGGTCATGAGGCTGCTGGTTGGTTTGGTGGTTATGAGAATACTGGTTGGTTTGGTGGTTATGAGAATGCTGGTTGGTTTGGTGGTTATGAGAATACTGGTTGGGTTTGGTGGTTATGAGGCTGCTGGATGGTTTGGTGGTCAAGAAAATGCAGGTTGGAATGGTGGACATGAGGCTGCTGGCTGGTTTGGTCGTCATGAGGATGATGGTTGGTTTGGTGGTCATGAGAATGCTGGTTGGTTTGGTGGTCATGAGGCTACTGGTTGGTTTGATGGTCATGAGGCTGCTGTTTGGTTAAGTGTCATGAGGCTGCTGTTTGGTTTGGTGGTCATGAGAATGCTGGTTGGTTTGGGTGGTCATGAGAATGCTGGTTGGTTTGGTGTCATGAGGTGGCTGGTTGGTTTGGTGGTCACGCTGCTGCTGATGGTTTGGTGGTCATGAGAATGCTGGTTGGTTTGGTGCTCATGAGAATGCTGTTTGGTTTGGTGGTCATGAAATGCTGCTGTTTGGTTTGGTGGTCATGAGAATGCTGGTTGGTTTGGTGGTCACGAGGTTGCTGGTTTGTTTGGTGGTCATGAGGCTGCTGGTTGGTTTGGGTGGTCATGAGAATGCTGTTTGGTTCTGTGTCATGAGGCTGCTGTTTGGTTTGGTGGTCATGAGGTTGCTGGTTTGTTTGGTGGTCATGAGGCTGCTGGTTGGTTTGGTGGTCAAGAAAATGCTGGTTAGTTTGGTGGTCATGAGGCTTTGGTTGGTTTGGTGGTCATGGTTGCTGCGGGTTGGTTTTGTGGAAATGATGCTGCTGGTTTGTTTCGTGGTTATGAGGCTGCTGGTTGGTTCAGTGGTCGTTGTTCTGCTGGTTGGTTTGGTGGTCATGAGGTTGCTGGTTCGTTTGGTTGTCATAGTGCTGCTGGTTGGTATGGTGGTCATGATGCTGCTGGTTGGTTTGGATGTCATGAGGATGCTGGTTGGTTTGGTGGCCTTGAAGCTGATTGTTGCTTTGGTGGCCTTGAGGCTGCTGTTTAATTTGATGGCCATAAGGCTGAAGGTTAGTTTTGTGGTCATGAGGCTGCTGTTTAGTTTGGTGGTCATGAGGCTGCTGGTTGGTTTGGTGGTCGTGAGGCTGCTGGTTGATTTAGTGGTTATGAGTATATTGGTTTGGTTTCCGTGAGGCTTCTGGTTGGTTTTGTGATCTTGAGGCTGCTGTTAGGTTTGGTGGTCATGAGGCTGCTTGTTGGTTTCGTTGGACTTTAGGCTGTTGGTTGGTTTTGGTGGTCATGAGGCCTTTCACTTTTATTTTTAACCGTTAGTTTTGGCATGCCTGTTTGTATTTTTCATTTTTATTTATACAGTTGAAGTCAGAACATACACAAAGGGCACTTTTTGGCATTAGCTGTATGATCGATGAGAAACTCCATATTGCAAATGTACGGTCCCTTACTAGACGTCCGCGAATGTTTGTAAAATTTGCCAACGGCGGCGGGCCATTCACCGGGGCCAGATCTTCCAGGTAGTCATCGAACGTAGTCTCTCGGACATTCGGTGTCCGTTTTATAACATTTACAAATGTTGGTCATTTTTCCTCTGTCCCGGTAAATTCCACCAGATGGCGAATAGAATCTTATTGCAAATGAACAAAACATCACCAATCACAACATGGCCATTTCTCCTAAACGGAAAAGACTTCGAAGAGGAAACTTGGTGAGCATAGGTTTGGACTGATGGGATGTTAGCCCAGAAACAAGATGGCATCGAGCGCTAATTTGATCGCTACACGTCAAAGTACATGAAACTACGGTGTCAGGCAAAAAAGAACCAGCCATTTATCTATCGTAATTTAACTTCTTATGGCTGCAGGGGCAGTATTGAGTAGCTTGGATGAAAGGTGCACATAGGTGCCCAGAGTAAACAGCCTGCTCCTCAGTCATAGTTACTAATATATGCATATTATTATTAGTATTGGATAGAAAACACTCGGAAGTTTCTAAAACTGTTTGAATTATGTCTGTGAGCATAACAGAACTCACATGGCAGGCAAAAACCTGAGACAAAATCCAAACAGGAAGTGGAAATTCTGAGGCTGGTCGATTTTCAAGATCCTATTGAAATCACAGCAATACATGGATGAGTTTGCACTTCCTACGGCTTCCACTAGATGTCAACAGTCTGTAGAACCTTGTCTGATGCCTCTACTGTGAAGGGGGGCCGAATGAGAGGGGAATTAGTCAGGTCTGCCATGACCTGACCATTCTTTGACCATGCGTGTTCACATGAGAGGGAGCTCTGTTCCATCGCTCATCTGAAGTCAATGTAATTCTCCGGTTGGAATGTTATTCAAGATTTATGTTAAAAACATTCTGAAGATTGATTCAATACATCGTTTGACGTGTTTCTACTGACTGTCACGGAACTTTTGGACATTTCGGCGGCTTTTAGTGAACGCGTTTCCTGACGTTGGATTTGTTTACCAAACACGCTACAAAAATAGCTATTTGGATGATGGACATTACCAAAGAAAACTAACTAACTATTTCTTGTGGAAGTGGGAGTCCTGGGAGTGCATTCTGACGAAGATCAGCAAAGGTAAGTGAAGATTTATAATGCTTTTTGAGTTTTGTTGACTGCACAATTTGGCGGGTAACTGTATGGCTTCCTTTTGCAGCTGAACGCTGTTCTCAGATTATTGAATAGTGTGTTTTGTCGTAAAGCTTTTTGAAATCTGACACAACGGTTGCATTAAGATGAAGGCATTAACTGTACGTCTCTCTAGATGTATCTGCTAAATTATAAATAAATAAATAATAAAAATGTAAATGTTTTGCATACAGATCTTATATTAATATATTGAATAATTTTTGGATATATATATTTTTTCTGTTGATGTCACAAATGTATCATTTGTATATTTCTTTATCAAAAATGTAGTTATTTGTTACCTTTGACTGTGTAAAACCTAGCAGTACTACGTATTTCTCCGAAAGTGAGTCGGATATATAGCATCTTGCCAAATAACATGATGATTTTGTCCCCCTGAAATGAAACCATTAATTGATAGTATTTTAAACAAATACATGTCTGTCATTGAACAACCCCATGATTAGATAGTGAAAAAACACACACATTTATTTAATAATTTCTTTAAACAATATAAATATTGCTAATATTTCAGAAAATGCATGTAGTATTTTGGAATGAAACTCTTCATATGTACACTGAACAAAAATATAAACGCAACGTGCAACAATTTCAAAGATTTTACTAAATTAGTGTTTCATTAATTAAGGATTTATTTTATTGATTAATTAGGAAATGTATTTATTTAATTAAGGAAATTTATTTAATTAATTAGGCCCTAATCTATGGATTTCACTCGACCGGGAATACAGAAATGCATCTGTTGGTCACATGGATCAGAAAACCAGTCAGTATATGGTGAGACCACCATTTGCCTCATGCAGCACGACACATCTCCTCAGCATAGAGTTGATCAGGCTTCTGATTGTGGCCTGTGGAATGTTTCCCACTCCTCTGCAATGGTAGTGCACAATTGCTGGATACTGGCGGGAACTAGAACACGCTGTCGTACACGTAGATCCAGAGCATCCCAAACATGCTCAGCGGGTGGTGACATGTCTGGTGAGTATGCAGGCCATGAAAGAACTGGGACATTTTCTGCTTCCAGGAATTGTGTCCAGATCCTTGTGACATGCATTATCATGCTGAAACATGAGGCGATGGAGGATGAATGGCACAACAATGGGCCTCAGGATCTCATCACGGTATCTGTGTGCATTCAAATTGCCATCGATGAATGGCAATTGTGTTAGTTGTCCGTAGCTTATGCCTGCTCATACCATAACCCCACCACCACCATGGGGCACTCTGTTCACAACGTTGACATCAGCAAACCACTCGCCCACACGATACACGCTGTCTGTCATCTTCCCGGGACAGTTGTAACCGGGATTCATCCATGAAGAGCACGCTTCTCCAGCGTGTCAGTGGCCATCGAAGGTGAGCATTTGCCCACTGAAGTCAGCATGCCAATTGCACGCTCCTTCAGAATTTGAGACATCTGTGGCATTGTGTTGTGTGACAAAACTGCACATTTCAGAGTGGCTTTTTATTGTCCCCCAGCACAAGGTGCACCTGTGTAACGATCATGCTGTTTAATTAGCTTCTTGATAGGCCACACCTGTCAGGTGGATGGATTATCTTGGCAAAGGAGAAGAAGAGAGAGATTTTAGATTTTTTTTTAACTTTAAGTTTCACTTAGGGCTCCCGAGTAGCACAGTGGTCTAAAGCACTGCATCTCAGTGTTAGAGGCGTCACTACAGACACACTGGTTCAAATCTAGGCTGTATCACAACCGGCCGTGATTGGGAGTCCCATAGGGCGGCGCACAATTGGCCCAGCATCGTCTGGGTTTGGCCAGCGTAGGCTGTCATTGTAAATAAGAATTTGTTCTTAACTGACTTACCTAGTTAAAAACTTGGCTCGAACAGAGGGATGCTATGTTAGCTAGCTGGCTATGACTATCCAACACAACACTGGAACTCTTCCAAGGTAGGCTTTTGGTTTTATTAATTTATTGCTACCGGGTACCGCCAGTGTAACTGCTTACTGACTGTACACTGTAACGTTACTGCATGATTGTAGCGGGTGTACTAACACGTTAGTTCTATTAGCTATGTTGACTATGACGTTACGTTATCTAATATGGTGACAACAATGTATTTGTAGGGGTTTGGCTTGGAAAGGTTTTTTCTCCAGGTCACATACAGCTGATGTGTTGTGCATTGAAGTCCACAAGTGAACGGAAAAGGTTAGAGGAAATAAAACGTGGCTGCCATGAAAGTGAACTGTGTTTATGTGTGATCAGGGGTGTATTCAATTTTCCGATTCGGTTGAAAAATGTTTCTTAAACGGAAGCGAACGAAACGGGGATAAAAATACCTGAATTTGTCCAATAGAAACTCTCATTTGCAACTGTTGGACTAACAATTACACCCTAGAGCGGCTAAATGCAGGGAAGAGTGTGCAAGGCGATATTGAATGTTACTGTCTGTCAACTCAAATGTGTCTCTCGACCTGTGTGCACCTACGTTGTAAACGTTCATTCATTTACCTCGGTTGTAGCAACCTCATGATGGGTATAGGGAACATTCAGGTATCATGTAGTAGCCTAAACCTATCACTGTTACATTGAACTGGGAGAATTGAATATGAATGACAGTAACCTAAACCTATCACTGTTACATTGAACTGGGTGAATATGAATGACAGTAACCTAAACCTATCACAGTTATATTGAACTGGGTGAATATGAATGACAGTAACCTAAACCTATCACTGTTACATTGAACTGGGTGAATATGAATGACAGTAACCTAAACCTATCACTGTTACATTGAACTGGGTGAATGGAATATGAATGACAGTAACCTAAACCTATGGATGTTACATTGAACCGGGTGAATATGAATATGAATGACAGTCATCCAACATTCTGTAATAGAAATAAGGTCATGTGCTCATGGAAAAATGAAACCGTCCTCCCTCATCATAAACGGCACTGACAGCCACTGTGCAAAATGTATGGTTCCTTAGCTCTGCAAGTCTTCAACTGAACAGAGAACAGAGAACCATTGTGGGCTCTGGTTTCATCTTATTGTTAGTGGCTCGTTGTCATTCCAATGCACACATAAGAGGTGGTGGTAGCCTGGAGAATGCAAGCCTAGTAGTCAGAGCGTTGCTGGTTCAAGTCCCAGGACTGACTGCATAGGAAACTCTTGCAGGAATGAACCAACAGTTAGATGTGCATGCATTTTGATGGATATACATCGAAATAATATAAATCACATTGCCAGACAAACTGTATTAGGACATTGCATTGACACCGGTCAGACGGGAGCCAGACACTGGGAGTCTACCATTCAGACAGGGGCCAGACACTGGGAGTCTACCATTAAGACAGGGGCCCAGACACTGGGAGTCTACCAGTTAGACAGGGGCCCAGACACTGGTAGTCTACCATTCAGACAGGGGCCAGACACTGGGAGTCTACCATTCAGACAGGGGCCCAGACACCGGGAGTCTACCATTCAGACAGGGGCCAGACACTGGTAGTCTACCATTCAGACAGGGGCCCAGACACTGGTAGTCTACCATTCAGACAGGGGCCAGACACTGGGAGTCTACCATTCAGACAGGGCCCAGACACTGGTAGTCTACCATTCAGACAGGGCCCAGACACTGGTAGTCTACCATTCAGACAGGGGCCAGACACTGGGAGTCTACCATTCAGACAGGGGCCAGACACTGGGAGTCTACCATTCAGACAGGGGCCAGACACTGGGAGTCTACCATTCAGACAGGGCCCAGACACTGGTAGTCTACCATTCAGACAGGGCCCAGACACTGGTAGTCTACCATTCAGACAGGGGCCAGACACTGGGAGTCTACCATTCAGACAGGGGCCAGACACTGGGAGTCTACCATTCAGACAGGGCCCAGACACTGGTAGTCTACCATTCAGACAGGGCCCAGACACTGGTAGTCTACCATTCAGACAGGGGCCAGACACTGGGAGTCTACCATTCAGACAGGGGCTAGACACTGGGAGTCTACCATTCAGACAGGGGCCAGACACTGGTAGTCTACCATTCAGACAGGGGCCAGACACTGGTAGTCTACCATTCAGACAGGGGCCAGACACTGGTAGTCTACCATTCAGACAGGAGCCCAGACACTGGGAGTCTACCATTCAGACAGGGGCCAGACACCGGTAGTCTACCATTCAGACGGGAGCCAGACACTGGTAGTCTACCATTCAGACAGGGGCCCAGACACTGGGAGTCTACCATTCAGACAGGGGCCAGACACCGGGAGTCTACCATTCAGACAGGGCCCAGACACTGGTAGTCTACCATTCAGACAGGGCCCAGACACTGGTAGTCTACCATTCAGACAGGGGCCCAGACACTGGGAGTCTACCATTCAGACAGGGCCCAGACACTGGTAGTCTACCATTCAGACAGGGGCCAGACACTGGGAGTCTACCATTCAGACAGGGGCCAGACACTGGGAGTCTACCATTCAGACAGGGGCCAGACACTGGTAGTCTACCATTCAGACAGGGGCCAGACACTGGTAGTCTACCATTCAGACAGGGGCCAGACACTGGTAGTCTACCATTCAGACAGGAGCCCAGACACTGGTAGTCTACCATTCAGACAGGGGCCAGACACCGGTAGTCTACCATTCAGACGGGAGCCAGACACTGGTAGTCTACCATTCAGACAGGGGCCCAGACACTGGGAGTCTACCATTCAGACAGGGGCCCAGACAATGGTAGTCTACCATTCAGACAGGGGCCAGACACCGGTAGTCTACCATTCAGACAGGGGCCAGACACTGGGAGTCTACCATTCAGACAGGGGCCAGACGCTGGTAGTCTACCATTCAGACAGGGCCAGACACCGGTAGTCTACCATTCAGACAGGGGCCAGACACCGGTAATCTACCATTCAGACAGGGGCCAGACACCGGGAGTCTACCATTCAGACAGGGACCAGACACCGGTAGTCTACCATTCAGACAGGGGCCAGACACTGGTAGTCTACCATTCAGACAGGGGTCAGACACTGGTAGTCTACCATTCAGACAGGGGCCAGACACCGGTAGTCTACCATTCAGACAGGGGCCAGACACTGGTAGTCAACCATTCAGACAGGGGCCCAGACACTGGGAGTCTACCATTCAGACAGGGGCCAGACACTGGGAGTCTACCATTCAGACAGGGGCCAGACACTGGTAGTCTACCATTCAGACAGGGGCCCAGACACTGGGAGTCTACCATTCAGACAGGGGCCAGACACTGGGAGTCTACCATTCAGACAGGGCCCAGACACTGGGAGTCTACCATTCAGACAGGGGCCAGACACTGGTAGTCTACCATTCAGACAGGGGCCAGACACTGGTAGTCTACCATTCAGACAGGGGCCAGACACCGGTAGTCTACCATTCAGACAGGGGCCAGACACCGGTAGTCTACCATTCAGACAGGGGCCAGACACCGGTAGTCTACCATTCAGACAGGGGCCAGACACTGGTAGTCTACCACTCAGACAGGGGCCAGACACCGGGAGTCTACCATTCAGACAGGGGCCAGACACTGGTAGTCTACCATTCAGACAGGGGCCAGACACTGGTAGTCTACCATTCAGACAGGGGACAGACACTGGGAGTCTACCATTCAGAAAGGGGCCAGACACCGGTAGTCTACCATTCAGACAGGGGCCCAGACACTGGGAGTCTACCATTCAGACAGGGGCCCAGACACTGGGAGTCTACCATTCAGACAGGGGCCAGACACTGGGAGTCTACCATTCAGACAGGGGCCAGACACTGGTAGTCTACCATTCAGACAGGGGCCAGACACCGGTAGTCTACCATTCAGACAGGGGCCAGACACTGGTAGTCTACCATTCAGACAGGGGCCAGACACTGGGAGTCTACCATTCAGACAGGGGCCAGACACTGGTAGTCTACCATTCAGACAGGGGCCCAGACACTGGGAGTCTACCATTCAGACAGGGGCCAGACACTGGGAGTCTACCATTCAGACAGGGGCCAGACACCGGTAGTCTACCATTCAGACAGGGGCAAGACACCGGTAGTCTACCATTCAGACAGGGGCCAGACACCGGTAGTCTACCATTCAGACAGGGGCCAGACACTGGGAGTCTACCATTCAGACAGGGGCCAGACGCTGGTGTCTACCATTCAGATAGGGCCCAGACACTGGTAGTCTACCATTCAGACAGGGGCCAGACACCGGTAGTCTACCATTCAGACAGGGGCCAGACACTGGTAGTCTACCATTCAGACAGGGGCCAGACACTGGTAGTCTACCATTCAGACAGGGGCCAGACACCGGTAGTCTACCATTCAGACAGGGGCCAGACACTGGGAGTCTACCATTCAGACAGGGGTCAGACACTGGGAGTCTACCATTCAGACAGGGGCCAGACACTGGTAGTCTACCATTCAGACAGGGGCCAGACACCGGTAGTCTACCATTCAGACAGGGGCCAGACACTGGTAGTCTACCATTCAGACAGGGGACAGACACTGGGAGTCTACCATTCAGACAGGGGCCAGACACTGGGAGTCTACCATTCAGACAGGGCCCAGACACTGGGAGTCTACCATTCAGACAGGGGCCAGACACTGGTAGTCTACCATTCAGACAGGGGCCAGACACTGGTAGTCTACCATTCAGACAGGGGCCAGACACCGGTAGTCTACCATTCAGACAGGGGCCAGACACCGGTAGTCTACCATTCAGACAGGGGCCAGACACCGGTAGTCTACCATTCAGACAGGGGCCAGACACTGGTAGTCTACCACTCAGACAGGGGCCAGACACCGGGAGTCTACCATTCAGACAGGGGCCAGACACTGGTAGTCTACCATTCAGACAGGGGCCAGACACTGGTAGTCTACCATTCAGACAGGGGACAGACACTGGGAGTCTACCATTCAGAAAGGGGCCAGACACCGGTAGTCTACCATTCAGACAGGGGCCCAGACACTGGGAGTCTACCATTCAGACAGGGGCCCAGACACTGGGAGTCTACCATTCAGACAGGGGCCAGACACTGGGAGTCTACCATTCAGACAGGGGCCAGACACTGGTAGTCTACCATTCAGACAGGGGCCAGACACCGGTAGTCTACCATTCAGACAGGGGCCAGACACTGGTAGTCTACCATTCAGACAGGGGCCAGACACTGGGAGTCTACCATTCAGACAGGGGCCAGACACTGGTAGTCTACCATTCAGACAGGGGCCCAGACACTGGGAGTCTACCATTCAGACAGGGGCCAGACACTGGGAGTCTACCATTCAGACAGGGGCCAGACACCGGTAGTCTACCATTCAGACAGGGGCCAGACACCGGTAGTCTACCATTCAGACAGGGGCCAGACACCGGTAGTCTACCATTCAGACAGGGGCCAGACACTGGGAGTCTACCATTCAGACAGGGGCCAGACGCTGGTGTCTACCATTCAGATAGGGCCCAGACACTGGTAGTCTACCATTCAGACAGGGGCCAGACACCGGTAGTCTACCATTCAGACAGGGGCCAGACACTGGTAGTCTACCATTCAGACAGGGGCCAGACACTGGTAGTCTACCATTCAGACAGGGGCCAGACACCGGTAGTCTACCATTCAGACAGGGGCCAGACACTGGGAGTCTACCATTCAGACAGGGGTCAGACACTGGGAGTCTACCATTCAGACAGGGGCCAGACACTGGTAGTCTACCATTCAGACAGGGGCCAGACACCGGTAGTCTACCATTCAGACAGGGGCCAGACACTGGTAGTCTACCATTCAGACAGGGGACAGACACTGGGAGTCTACCATTCAGACAGGGGCCAGACACCGATAGTCTACCATTCAGACAGGGGCCAGACACTGGTAGTCTACCATTCAGACGGGGGTCAGACACTGGTAGTCTACCATTCAGACAGGGGCCAGACACCGGTAGTCTACCATTCAGACAGGGGCCAGACACTGGTAGTATACCATTCAGACAGGGGCCAGACACTGGTAGTCTACCATTCAGACAGGGGCCAGACACTGGGAGTCTACCATTCAGACAGGGGCCAGACACTGGGAGTCTACCATTCAGACAGGGGCCAGACACCGGTAGTCTACCATTCAGACAGGGGCCAGACACTGGTAGTCTACCATTCAGACAGGGGACAGACACTGGGAGTCTACCATTCAGACAGGGGCCAGACACCGGTAGTCTACCATTCAGACAGGGGCCAGACACCGGTAGTCTACCATTCAGACAGGGGCCAGACACCGGTAGTCTACAAGTTAGAAATGAGTGATAAAGGGTTGTAATACTCTCTGTTCCAACCATTAGTTAATACCATAGTAGAATCCCTCTCTCTCTTCTCCAACCATTAGTTAACACAATAACAGAATCCCTGTCTCTCTTCTCCAACCATTAGTTAACACAATAGCAGAATCCCTGTCTCTCTCTTCTCCAACCATTAGTTAACACAATAGCAGAATCCCTGTCTCTCTCTCTCTTCTCCAAACAGTAGTTAATAAATTATTAGCATTACAAGAGATGGGATTTCAAGGAATGTAACACAAAGGTAATTCATATTACAAGAGATGAGATTTTAGGGAATGTAACACGAAGTTAATGATTAACATTACAATGGATGGGATTTCCAGCGATACCTCTGATGTCGTTTTTCAGTACATAGTGAGTCTTCTATGTCAGCTTCCCCTTAAGTGTCACTCACTGCTGTCAAATGTGACATTATACTTCCTCACATGGAGCTTTAAAACTGTTCTGTTCTGCTGTTCACTGTTTTAACAACACAAAAAACCCATTGGAGAACGTGTTGAATTTCTACGTGTCCGAGGAAAGTATAATCATAATAAATGGACAATGAATCATACTGTTTCCTCCTCCCAGATGGATTAAAATATGTGATGCTCACAACAGGAACCAACGAGGTGTTGTGATTGGCTCACATAGTTCTGTCCAAGAACCTATCCAATCACCTCTTTCATATGATGGGGGCCAAGTAGAAGTGTGATACAAGGTGCGGGTTACTCTAACACTTTAAAGGCTCTATTTGAACAAACCTTGTGCAATGATCATTCAAAGCGCTGGCAGCAGTGCTATACCCTTACAAAAAAAAACACATCAAAATAATAAATGAAAAATTATATCAATTATTTTTTACTGTTCATGAGTCAGACACATTTTTTGTACACATGTGAAGTTACACGTAGATTTTTCACAATTTATGTTTTTTTTTCTGTATTTTTTTTCAATGCAAAACATCCACATACAAACGACAACATGCAGACGCAAACAAACGCAAACAAACATCCCCACTTCCAAGCTTCCCAGTAAAACAATGAAAAAAAAGCAAGCATCCCAGAAAAGTGCTCAAAATAACTTGCTAGTAACAGATGACATTCATATTCTGACTATCTCTGAATCTCACATAGACTATAGTTTTGATGATACAGTTGTAGCAATACAAGGTTATAACGTTTACAGAAAAGACAGAAATGCCAAAGGTGGAGGTGTGGCTGTTTATATTCAGAACCACATTCCTGTAAAGCTTAGAGAGGATCTCATGTTAAATACTGTTGAAGTAATATGGCTACAGGTTCATCTGCCTCACCTAAAGCCCATTCTGGTGGGACGCTGTTATAGACCACCAAGTGCTAACAGTCAGTACCTGGATAACATGTGTGAAATGCTTGATAATGTAAGTGATATCAACAGAGAGGTATATATTCTGGGTGATTTAAATATTGACTGGCTTTCATCAAGCTGCCCACTCAAAAAAAAGCTTCAAACTGTAACTAGCGCCTGCAACCTGGTTCATGTTTTCAGTCAACCTACCAGGGTCGTTACAAACAGAACAGGAATTAAATCATCAACATGCATTGATCACATCTTTACTAATGCTGCAGAAATTAGCTTTAAATCAGTATCCAGATCCATCAGATGTAGTGATCACAATATAGCAGCCATATCTAGGAAAACCAAAGTTCCAAAGGCTGGGCCTAATATAGTGTATAAGAGGTCATACAATACGTTTGTAGTGATTCCTATGTTGTTAATGTAAATTGTATGGTTGAGAGGGATGGGGCAAAAGGAATGGCAAGTCTGGCACGCTCGTCGTAAAGTGAAAGAGAGGATGACCAAGGCGCAGCGTGATAGCAATACATCTTTATTTTAAGCAACGATTCGGAGTCGGAGCCTTCGACTCCATTACCTGCAATATTAGACTTAAAAATAATCATCCTGCGATCATATATTGTTTACCAGAGGGCAGATCTGCCGACTTAAAGGCTCATCTGAAAATGGTGCTGGCTGAGACTAAATCTGGTAGACGGTATAGGGATGTTGTTATCCACGTCGGTACCAATGATGTTAGGATGAAACAGTCAGAGGTCACCAAGAGCAACATACCTTCAGTATGTAACTTATCTAGAAAGATGTTGGCATCGAGTAATTGTCTCTGGCCCCTTCCCAGTTAGGGAGAGTGAAGAGCTCTACAGCAGACTTGCACAACTCAATCACCGGTTGAAAAACGTTTTCTTACCCTCCCCAAAAATGTAATTTGTAGATGACTGGCTTTTCTGAGACTCCCCCAGAAACAGAACCAAGCCTGGCCTGCCGACGATTGACGGACTCCATCCAATCTGGAGGGGTGCGCATATCTCATCTATCAATATAGACAGGGCTCTAACTCCTCTAGCTGGCTGTTAGCCAGCCTACCAGCTTAGTGGAGTCTGCCACTAGCATAGTCAGTGTAGTCAGCTCAGATTTCCCCATTGAGGCCGTGTCTGTGCAATCAATCTCAATCTAGGTTGGGTAAAACTAAACATGCCGGTGTTTGCCTTACTAATCTCACTGGAGTAAAGACCTCCTCCATTCCTGTCGTTATTGAAAGAGATTGTGATAATCTCACATCCTAAAATAATGTTATATCCCTCACTTCCAATGTTGTCATAGTCAAGTAACTAATCACTGATCATAACCTTGATGTGATTGGACTGAAACATGGCTCAAGCCTCATGAATTCACTGTGTTAAATGAGACCTATGCTCCTGGGTACACTAGTTTATTTATTTCACCTTTATTTAACCAGGTAGGCCAGTTGAGAACAAGTTCATTTACAACTGCGACCTGGCCAAGAATAAAGCAAAGCAGTTTGGCACATACAACAACACAGAGTTACACATGGAGTAAACAAACATACAGTCAATAATACAGTAGAAAAATTCTATATATAAATGTGTGCAAATGAGGTGAGATAAGGGAGGTAAGGCAATAAATAGGCCATGGTGGCGAAGTAATTACAATATACCAATTAAACACTGGAGTGATTGATGTGCAGAAGATGAATGTGCAAGTAGAGATACTGGGGTGCAAAGGAGCAAGATAAATAAATAAATAAATAAATACAGTATGGGGATGAGGTAGTTGGACGGGCTATTTACAGATGGGCTATGTACAGGTGCAGTGATCTGTGAGCTGCTCTGACAGCTGGTGCTTAAAGCTAGTGAGGGAGATATGAGTCTCCAGCTTCAGTGATTTTTGCAGTTCGTTCCAGTCATTGGCATCAGAGAACTGGAAGGAAAAGCGCCCAAAGGAGGATTTGGCTTTGGGGGTGACTAGTGAAATATACCTGCTGGAGCGCGTGCTATGGGTGAGTGCTGCTATGGTGACCAGTGAGCTGAGATAAGGCGGGGCTTTACCTAGCAGAGACTTGTAGATGACCAGGAGCCAGTGGGTTTGACGACGAGGGCCAGCCAACGAGAGCATACACGTCGTAATGGTGGGTAGTATATGGGGCTTTGGTGACAAAACGGATGGCACTGTGATAGACTGCATCCAATTTGTTGAGTAGAGTGTTGGAGGCTACTTTGTAAATGACATCGCCGAAGGCGGAGATCGGTAGGATGATCAGTTTTACGAGGGTGTGTTTGGCTGCATGAGGGAAGGAAGCTTTGTTGCAAAATAGGAAGCCGATTCTAGATTTCATTTTGGATTGTAGATGCTTAATGTGAGTCTGGAGGGAGATTTCACAGTCTAACCAGACACCTAGGTATTTGTAGTTGTCCACATATTCTAAGTCAGAACCGTCCAAAGTAGTGATGCTGGACGGGCGGGCAGGTGTAGGCAGCAATCGGTTGAAGAGCATGCATTTAGTTTTCTTGCATTTAAGAGCAGTTGGAGGCAGCGGAAGGAGAGTTGTATGGCATTGAAGCTCATCCGGAGATTAGTTAACACAGTGTCAAAAGAAAGGCCAGAAGTATACAGAATAGTGTCATCTACATAGAGGTGGATCAGAGAATCCCCAGCAGCAAGAGCGACGTCATTGATGTATACAGAGAAGAGAGTTGGCCCGAGAATTGAACCCCTGTGGCACCCCCATAGAGACTGCCAGAGGTCCAGACAACAGGCCCTCCGATTTGACACACTGAACTCTATCAGAGACGTAGTTGGTGAACCAGGCGAGGCAGTCATTTGAGAAATGAAGGCTGTATAGTCTGCCGATAAGAATGTGGTGATTGACAGAGCCGAAAGCCTTGGCCAGGTCGATGAATACGGCTAGTGACCATATCCGCCGGCGGATTGAGCTTCTAGTCATGAAATCTAAGCAGCCTTCTCAATCTTCCTATAGCACTGTTTACAGGCCTCCCAGGCCGTATACAGCATTCCCCACTGAGTTCCCTGAATCCCTATCGGACCATGTAGTCATGGCAAATAATATTCACATTTTTGGTGACTTCAATATTCACATGGAAAAGTCCACAGACCCACTCCAAAAGGCTTTTCGGAGCCATCATCAACTCAGTGGGTTTTGTCCAACATGTCTTCGGACCTATGCATTGCCACAGTCATACGCTGGACCTAGTTTTGTCCCGTGGAATAAATATTGTGGATCTACATGTTTTTTCTCATAATCCTGAACTGTAGGACCACCATCTTATTACGTTTGCAATCTCAACAAATAATCTACTCAGACCCCAACCAAGGTTTATCAAATTCTGCGCTATAAATTATCAGACAACCCAACGATTCCTAGATGCCCTTCCTAACTCCCCAATCCTCTTCCCCAAGAGAGGATGGCCTTCACGTCAGCAGTGATGAATTCATGAACTTCTTTGACGAAAAGATCATGATCAATAGGAAGCAAATTACGGACTCCTCTTTGAATTTGCGTATTTCTCCAAAGCTCAGGTGTCCTGAGTCAGCACAGAACTACCAGGATCTCAGATCAATGGAGACACTCACATTTTTAAAATCTTTATCTCCTGTCACATTCACGAAAATAGTCATGGCCTCTAAACCTTCCAGCTGCCTACTGGACCCTATTCCAACTAAACTACTGAAAGAGCTACTTCCTGTGCTTGGCCCTCCTATGTTGAACATAATAAATGGCTCCTATTCCTCCGGATGTGTACCAAACTCACTCATAGTGGCAGTAATAAAGCCTCTATAGAAAAAGCCAGACCTTGACCGTGAATTTCTTCTTACAAAACCTGTTGCGCAGCAACTCACTGCCTACCTGAAGACAAATAATGCATATGAAAAGCTTCAGTCTGGTTTTAGACTCTATTATAGTACTGAGACTGCACTCATGAAGGTGATAAATTACCTTTTAATGGCATCAGACCAAGGCTCTACATCTGTGCTCGTAATCATAGACCTTAGTGCTGCCTTTGACACCATCGATCACCATGTTCTTTTGGAGAGATTGTAAACCCTAATTGGTCTATGAGGACAAGTTCTTGCCTGGTTTAGATCTTATGTATCAAGGTATCAGAAAGATATCAGTTTGTCTCTGGATGGTTTGTAAGTGTCTGTGTTCCTCAAGGTTCTGTTTTAGGACCACTATTGTTTTCACTATATATTCTACCTCTTGGTGATGTCATTCAGAAACACAATGTCAACTTTCACTGCTATGCGGATGATGCACAGCTGTACATTTTGATGAAACATAGTGAAGCCCCAAAAATTGCCCTCGCTAGAAGCCTGTGTTTCAGACATAAGGAAGTGGATGGCAGCACATATTTTTACCTTTAAACTCGGACAAAACAGAGATGCTAGTTCTAGGTCCCAAGAAACAAAGAGATCTGCTGTTTGATCCGACAATTAATCTTGATGGTTGTACAGTCGTCTCAAATCAAACTGTGAAGGACCTCGGTGTTACTCTGAACCCTGATCTCACTTTTGACAAACATATCAAGATTATTTCAAGGCCGATTTTTTCCATCTTGGTAACTTTGCAAAAAAATCAGAAAACGTTTAGTCTGAAAATTATGCAGAAAAGCTAATCCATGCTTTTCTCATTTCTAAATTAGTCTACTGCAATGCTGTTGTCTCCGGCTACCCAGATAAAGCACAAAATAAACTTCAGTTAGAGCTAAACACAGCTGATTGAATCTTGACTAGAACCAAAAAATGTGATCATATTACTCCCGTGCTAGCCTCTCTACACTGGTTTTCTGTTAAGGCTAGGGCTGAGTTCAGGGTTTTACTGCTAACCTACGAAGCATTACATGGACTTGCTCTTACCTATCTTTCCGAGTTGGTCCTGCCGTACATACCTACACGTACGCTACGGTCACAAGACGCAGGCCTCCTTACTGTCCCTAGGATTTCTAAGCAAACAGCTGGAGGCAGGGCTTTCTCCTATAGAGCTCCATTTTTATGGATTAGTCTGCCTATCCATGTGAGAGACGCAGACTCGGTCTCGACCCTTAAGTCTTTACTGAAGACTCAACTCTTCAGGAGGTCTTATGATTGAGTGTCGTCTAGCGAAGGTGAACAGCAAGGCACTGGAATGACGAACCGCCCTTGCTGTCTGCCTGGCCGGTTCCCCTTTCTCCACTAGGATTCTTTGCCTCTGACCCTATTGTGGAGGCTGAGTCACTGGCTTACTACTGCTCTTCCATGCCGTCCCTAGGAGGAGTGCCAGGCTTTTTTGCGCAATACTCGACTTGAGTGGGTTGAGCCACTGATGTGATCTTCCTGTCCGGTTTGTGTGTGTGTGTGTGTGTGTGTGTGTCCGTCTCAACCTCTAGTATCTATACTGCAATAGTCTATGTGCCGGGGGGCTAGTGTCAGTCTTATATCTGGTGTAATTCTCTTGTCTTATCTGGTGTCCTGGGTGAACTTAAATATGCTCCCTCTAATTCTCTCTCTCTCCCTCTCTTTCTCCCCTCCCGGAGGACCTGAGCCCTAGGACCATGCCTCACGACTACCTGGCCTGATGACTCCTGGCTGTCCCCAGTCCACCTGGTCGTGCTGCAGCTGCTCCAGTTTCAACTGAACCCTGACCTGGTCCCGGACATGCTGTTTTCGTCTCTCTGTCTCTCTCTCTCTCTCTCTCTCTCTCTCTCTCTCTCTCTCTCTCTCTCTCTCTCTCTCTCTCTCTCTCTCTCTCTCTCTCTCTCTCTCTCTCTCTCTCTGTCTCTCTCTCTCTGTCTCTCTCTCTCTGTCTCTCTCTCTCTCTCTGTCTCTCTCTCTCTCTCTCTCTCTCTCTCTCTCTCTCTCTCTCTCTCTCTCTCTCTCTCTCTCTCTCTCTCTCTCTCTCTCTCTCTCTCTCTCCCTCTCCCTCTCCCTCTCTCTCTCCCTCTCTCTCTCTGACATTTAATCCTGAGATGCTGACTTGTTGCACCCTCTAAAACCACTGTGGTTATAATATTACCCTGCCAGTCATCTATGACCATTTAATCTGGCCTTACTGGCTATGTTCTGTTATAATCTCCATTCGGCACAGCTAGAAGGAAACTGGCAACTCCTCAGAGCCTGGTTCCTCTCTAGGTTTCTTCCTAGGGTCTTGCCTTTCTGGGCATTGATTGCTGTTTGGGGTTTTAGGCTGGGTTTCTGTATTAGCACTTTGTGACCTCTGCCGATGTAAAAAGGGCTTTTCTAAATATATTTCATTGATCAAATCAAATCAAATTTGATTGGTAACATACACATATTTAGCAGATGTTATTGCGGGTGTAGCGAAATGCGTGATTATTGAGTCATTGTTAGTTTTACACTTAAGACATGACTTTGCTGTTGTGCTGTGGAATTTGGGAATTTTGTCTGTTGTGTAATACATTCCATACATTATTTTATATTGGATTAAGTATATATTTACATTAACCGCCATTTTGTTAGTTATGTTCCAACATTCCCTCCATTTTGTGGCAATATCAATTTTTTTAAGTCTTGTTTGCATAAGTTTATATGTTTTTATAAGAGGTTGTCAGTTGGATAGGCAAGGTTTAGCATATCTATTTTCTGACTCAAATAAGATTCACTCAAGGTTTCTCTGATGTCCAAAATATTTCAAATGGACATTTGTTGATATGAAACTGTTAAATTGCATGTATTTGAAAATATCTACACTGGTCAGTCAAATTGTTTTTTAATTTTGTCATGGAATTTAATGTATTTTAGGCTAACCGGGATAATATGATCACATTTTTTTGGTTCTAGTCAAGATTCAATCAACTGTGTTTAGCTCATATTTCCTCTTTTAGTGCATTTAACCAACGTTTATGTCGCAAAGTAGAAGCACTTGAGTGGCGAGTTGATCCAGAAGGTTAAAACCACACTGAGACTCAGGAAGGTTAAAACCACACTGAGGCTCAGGAAGGTTAAAACCACACTCTGACTTAGGAAGGTTAAAACCACACTCTGACTTAGGAAGGTTAAAACCATACTCTGACTTAGGAAGGTTAAAACCACACTCTGACTTAGGAAGGTTAAAGCCACACTGAGACTTAGGAAGGTTAAAACCACACTCTGACTTAGGAAGGTTAAAACCACAATCTGACTTAGGAAGGTTAAAGCCACACTCTGACTTAGGAAGGTTAAAACCACACTCTGACTTAGGAAGGTTAAAACCACACTCTGACTTAGGAAGGTTAAAACCACACTCTGACTTAGGAAGGTTAAAGCCACACTGAGACTTAGGAAGGTTAAAACCACACTCTGACTTAGGAAGGTTAAAACCACACTCTGACTTAGGAAGGTTAAAGCCACACTCTGACTTAGGAAGGTTAAAACCACACTCTGACTTAGGAAGGTTAACGCCACACTCTGACTTAGGAATGTTAAAACCACACTCTGACTTAGGAAGGTTAAAACCACACTCTGACTTAGGAAGGTTAAAACCACACTCTGACTTAGGAAGGTTAAAACCACACTCTGACTTAGGAAGGTTAAAACCACACTCTGACTTAGGAAGGTTAAAGCCACACTCTGACTTAGGAAGGTTAAAACCACACTCTGACTTAGGAAGGTTAAAGCCACACTGAGACTTAGGAAGGAAGGTTAAAACCACACTCTGACTTAGGAAGGTTAAAACCACAATCTGACTTAGGAAGGTTAAAGCCACACTCTGACTTAGGAATGTTAAAACCACACTCTGACTTAGGAAGGTTAAAACCATACTCTGACTTAGGAAGGTTAAAACCATACTCTGACTTAGGAAGGTTAAAACCACACTCTGACTTAGGAATGTTAAAACCATACTCTGACTTAGGAAGGTTAAAACCACACTCTGACTTAGGAAGGTTAAAACCACACTGAGACTTAGGAAGGTTAAAACCACACTCTGACTTAGGAAGGTTAAAACCACACTCTGACTTAGGAAGGTTAAAGCCACACTCTGACTTAGGAAGGTTAAAACCACACTCTGACTTAGGAAGGTTAAAGCCACACTCTGACTTAGGAATGTTAAAACCACACTCTGACTTAGGAAGGTTAAAACCACACTCTGACTTAGGAAGGTTAAAACCACACTCTGACTTAGGAAGGTTAAAACCACACTCTGACTTAGGAAGGTTAAAACCACACTCTGACTTAGGAAGGTTAAAGCCACACTCTGACTTAGGAAGGTTAAAACCACACTCTGACTTAGGAAGGTTAAAGCCACACTGAGACTTAGGAAGGAAGGTTAAAACCACACTCTGACTTAGGAAGGTTAAAACCACAATCTGACTTAGGAAGGTTAAAGCCACACTCTGACTTAGGAATGTTAAAACCACACTCTGACTTAGGAAGGTTAAAACCATACTCTGACTTAGGAAGGTTAAAACCACACTCTGACTTAGGAAGGTTAAAACCACACTCTGACTTAGGAATGTTAAAACCATACTCTGACTTAGGAAGGTTAAAACCACACTCTGACTTAGGAAGGTTAAAACCACACTCTGACTTAGGAAGGTTAAAACCACACTCTGACTTTGGAAGGTTAAAACCACACTCTGAGTTAGGAAGGTTAAAACCACACTCTGACTTAGGAAGGTTAAAACCACACTCTGACTTAGGAAGGTTAAAACCACACTCTGACTTAGGAAGGTTAAAACCACACTCTGACTTAGGAAGCTTAAAACCACACTCTGACTTAGGAAGGTTAAAACCACACTCTGACTTAGGAAGGTTAAAACCACACTCTGACTTAGGAAGATGTAAACATTTCCTTTTTATTCTATGAGTTTTATTTTCCCAAATAAATTCTGTTTTGATCTTAGTATACTGTTTTAATAGAATGCCTTTGGTGGAATTGGTATTACCAAGAACATAAAACCCTTTGGAGCCATGACATTCTGAAGAGGTTTATTCTCCCTGTAAGATTCATGTAAGTTTCTTCCATTTAATTAGACCTGCTTTCATGTTGTTGACTAATGTAGTAATGGGATAAAGTTCTCTTTAGATTTGTTATTTGTCTTATGAAGCATCATCAAGTATGCACACGTGTTAATTGAAATGCATTCCTTATGAATTTGGTTGAGAGAATGCCAAGAGTGTGCAAAGCTGTCATCAAGGCAAAGGGTGGCTACTTTGAAGAATCTCAAATATAAAATGTATTTTGATTCGTTTAACACTTTTTTGGTTACTACATGATTCCATATGTGTTATTTCATAGTTGTGATGTCTTCGAGTATTCTACAATGTAGAAAATAGTAAAAATAAAGAAAAACCCTTGAATGAGTAGTTGTGTACAAACTTTTGACTGATACTTGTACGCATTTTCATTTGTGTAAATACTTGTCCCAAAATGAATACTTTGGGAAAGCCGTGCATTCCTGATGCTCTTCACCACGCAAATGTTTTAATAGTATTTAATATTTCTTCTTAGGGTGATCTCTGTTTTATGTGTTTATTTCTAATTGCTTCTTGAGTTGTTGAATCTAAGAAGGCTGTAGGATCCATCCCTGTTTAATTCTGATTTATATAGATCTTTATAGAAGCTTTTAAAATTTTCATTAATCACGTTGCTGTTTCTTATTAACACATTTGTATCTTTATCTTTTTAAATTATTTAACTGGTTAAACGTGTATTCGTTCGGTGCGGGCTGCGAGATTCTTTACCAGGTTTATTTGCCATTAAATAGTATGCTTTATTTGAGTTTAAACTTACGTATTTAATACATTCTGAGTCTAAAATATTACCTCTTTTCATTCTGTCACGTTCTGACCTTAGTTTCTTTTTATGTCTTTGTGTTAGGTTGGTCAGGGCGTGAGTTGGGGTGGGTAGTCTATGTTCTGTTTCTATGTTGTATTTCTATGTCTGGCCTGATTTGGTTCTCAATCAGAGGCAGCTGTCGATCGTTGTCTCTGATTGAGAATCATATTTAGGTAGCCTGTTTTCCCCATTTTGGTTGTGGGTGGTTGTTTCCTGGGTTTGTGTTTGTGTCACCATTGAGGACTGTTTCGGTTTTTCATTTTAATTTCACTTTGTTATATTTGTATTTTGTAGTGTTCAGTTTATTATTAAAATATGACGAACACTTACCACGCTGCATATTGGTCCGATCCTTCCTACACCTCAGACGAAGAGGACGGGAATCGTTACACATTCTCCGTATTCTGTCGATAAGTGTACAATATTTCCTGTTGGTGTAATTAAGCATGATACGAGAGAATGATCTGATATCACTACGTAAGATTTTTTTTTTTATCCAGTAAATTATTTTGTGGAAATTAAAAATGTAGTCAATTCTTGAATAGCTTCTTTTGTAGTGTGAAATAATCATCTCCACATGTCCTGCCAGTTATTTGTAGATATGAAAATGTTTCTTTTTTTATTGCTACGTCTGTCAATGTTATAGAATGTATGATTTTAGGTATCATGCTAAAATTATAGTTTCTGTCTGGATTTGATATATTATAGTGTTTTTCCCTTGTTTTTCAGTAGCGGATGTGGTGGATTAAGACGCAGCCCATGCAACAAAAACCATATCTCTATCTTAAACCAAAGGATTTTGATGGGAATGGTTTTATTATGTTAATTGATTGACAGCCCCAGATTTTTTACCTGGCCCCCCCCCCAAAAAAATATCTGTTCACTGTCCCGCAACATTTTTCCCTAATCCCGAATTTGGTATTTTTAGATGTGGTCACCTAAATTCCACTTGTGGAAATATTGCTACTTCGACACCATCTTTTCACATGTGAGGAGGATAGCATTATTTAAACCACATGTGAGGATAGCATTATTTAAACCACATGTGAGGAGGATAGCATTATTTAAACCACATGTGAGGATAGCATTATTTAAACCACATGTGAGGAGGATAGCATTATTTAAACCACATGTGAGGAGGATAGCATTATTTAACTTCTTGAGAATACAGGGGGTGCTGTTTCGCATTAGCATAATTGCCTCTACAGATTAAACTGCCTCTTATTCAATTATTGCTGTTACTATATGCATATAACCATATACCATTGGATAGAAAACAAGCTATGGTTTCTAAAACCGTTCCAATTTTGTCTCTGAGTGAAACACAGGTCATTTCACAGCACTTTCCCTGAGCCAGAAGAAGATTGCAAGATGTGTATGCTCGCTTCAACGCTCTGCCTATATATGGTCACGCCACCTATGACCCGAAACACACTTCCTTCTTCTTCCTCTGGGTGTCAGGAAGACGTCAGAGGAGAAATTTTTTGTTTATCTTGTACTGACGTGAAATAAGACCTATTTCTTTAGCGTGACCGACAACTTCCGGTTTTCTGAGATGCGCGTTTTAGAGAAGCCATTGTCTTTTGTTATGCTGACGTTACGGATGAAAACTATCTCCGTCTCGAAGTTTGTTTGATACATGTGACCATATCACCGTAATGTATGTTTTTTCAATATAGTTTAATCAGATTATTAGAATTTTTTCGGGAGTTTTGCCGTGTTCCGTTCTTTGAGTTTTTTAACTTTGGACAGGGACCGTGCCAGTCGACCAGTACCCAGGCTAAATGAAGAGGGGAAGTTGCCATTGTGAATGGATTGAACGACTCATCAGGACTAAGGACACCTTGATCAACATTCTGATGAAAGACCAGCAATAGTAAGACCCAATTTACGATGTTATTTCATATATCTGTCGTGCATGTGAACTGGTCGGGCGCGTCCAGCTGGTTCTGGCTGGCCTGGTTATGCTAATTTAGCGCTACATTTTGTTTTCGCTATAAAACATTTAAAAAATCTGAAATATTGTTTGGATTCACCAGATGTTGGGCTTTCAATGTCTGTACGCTGTGTATTTTTTCTGAAATGTTTTAAGACAAGTAATTAGTTATATAACGTTGGTCTCTGTAATTGTTCTAGCTGCATCAGCACTATATCAGATTGCAGCTGCAATGTAGAACTGTGATTTATACCTGAAAAATGCACATTTAAAAAAAAAAAACTATGCTATACCATAAATATGTTATCAGACTGTCATCTTATGAATTTGTTTGTTGGTTTGTGGCTATCAATATCTTAGTTTAGCCGAATTGGTGATAGCACCTGATGGAGTAAGAAACTGTTGGAGTAAGAAAATGGTGTCTTTTGCTAACGTGTTTAGCTAATAGATTTACATATTTTGTCTTCCCTGTAAAACATTTAAAAAATCTGAAATGGTGGTTTTATTCACAAGATCTGTGTCTTTCATTGGGTGTCTTGGACTTGTGATTTAATGATATTTAGATGCTACTATTTAATTGTGACGCTATGCTAGCGATGCTAATCAGTGTGGGGGAGGTGGGGGGTGCTCCCGGATCCGGGTTAGGTACTCTGTAGAGGTTTAAACCACATGTGAGGAGGATAGCATTATTTAAACCACATGTGAGGATAGCATTATTTAAACCACATGTGAGGATAGCATTATTTAAACCACATGTGAGGATAGCATTATTTAAACCACATGTGAGGATAGCATTATTTAAACCACAAGTGAGGATAGCATTATTTAAACCACATGTGAGGATAGCATTATTTAAACCACATGTGAGGATAGCATTATTTAAACCACATGTGAGGAGGATAGCATTATTTAAACCACATGTGAGGAGGATAGCATTATTTAAACCACATGTGTGAATCTGCAATTGAGCTTTTCAAAGTTGGAGTTTTCTTACATGTGAATCTGCAATTGAGCTTTTCACATGAAAGTTTATTTCCAAAATGCTATTTATCCATTTTCAGAAATGTTGATAAATTAGCTTTCATTGTTTAAAGAATTTTTTTTAGATATTTTTTCTTCTCCACTATCTAATCATGACATGGGGTTGTTCAATAACAGAAATGTATTTGTTTAAAGTCTCATTTCATTTGTCAGTTTCATTTCAAACGGACAAATATTCACGTTTTTCTTTTGCAAAACACTTTATCTGCCTCACACTCTGAGAAACAAGTAGTACTGCTATTAGTTTTTTTTGAACAAAACATATGCTATACAATAAATATGTTATCAGACTGTCATCTGATGAAGCTGTTTCTTGGTTAGTGGCTATTTATATCTTTATTTGGTCGAATTTGTGATAGCTACTGATGGAGTAATAAACTGTTCTAGTGTTTTTTTTTTACAATAGCATACCAGATTAAAATGAATGTCAGCTCACTGTTTTGCTGCTGCCAAACCTGTTCTTTTAATAAGGCTTCTTAAAGGTGTATTTCTAAGCGGCGTCACGAGTCAAACTCTTTATAGATAGTCTGACTACTTGGCGAAGACTTTGGACAGGAGAAAAAAAGCATCCGTCACTGAGAGGATGGGAAGGCTAAGCTTAATTTTTAATCAAATGAAACGAAACGGGGGCAAAAAATACGAGGTTTACGGGCACAAAAAGCACATCTCTCTTGTTCCATTGCTTCTGTTGTCAAAATGTATTCAACTGTGTTACCGATAAACCCGTTTTCAATTGGTCTAAAATATCCCCAGCAGTTCATACTGAAATTGACACGTTGGCTCAAGTTTTTAAGGACACACTTCAGATATTTCCAAATTCTCCCATCTCTCAGTGCAAGCAAGCTCACATACAACTGGTAAATTACCAAACCTGAAGATAGGGTTTGAAAATAGAAGAGCGACAGCTTTAACAGGTCGAAATTTCAAACGAGCATGCGTTTGACAGTTGCCCTGACTTAACACCAGCCGGAGAAAAAGCGTCCTGAAAATAGCACCCTAAGACACTAGGGACAGTAAGACATATCTTTATTTGATCTGACATGTAAACATGTAACAATGACAAACACTCAACCACCCCTTTGACAGCTGCAACCAAGGGCCAAATTGATAATCGATTATCGTGTCCTTTTCGAATTCTTAAGTTTCTATTACAAAAGTGTTAAAAGATAAATGCCAGAGTCATACAACGTCGTAAAACGTCTACTATAAAGGTAAAGGAATGTCCGTGTTAAAGACATACTCTGCGGTTTAGGGCCAAATAAGTCTAACAGCGCAGGTCACTACTCGGCCAGGGCCAGCCGCGCGCTCCTCTCCCTTTCCCCTGAAGCGTAGCTGCTTGGAGGCTGAACACAGCAAAGAGGTTCACCCTCCAAGTTTGCAGTCCTTTGATTAAAAAGAACCCAAGGAATTTTTCCACCGAGGTTGGTTACCATTGCCAGATGTGAAATGAAACGGGTGACTTTCAATGGGGCTGGGCTTTTACAAGACTTGGAAGGAAAGCCTACGGAGCTACAGGCTGTTGTGAGGACAGCAGATCTCAATGCCTGTAGACCCGGGATCATCAACTAGATTCAGCCAAAGGCCGATTTTTCTATTGAGTGGATGGTCGGGGGGGGGGGGGGGGGGGGGGGGGGGGGGGCGGATACATAATTACAAAATAATCTGTAGACTGCAAATTGACCGCAAGAAACACAAACATATATAATGTTTGACTAAAACATAATAATTTCAAACCTTGCTTACATTTGTATACGAACACGTGTCTCTCTAATATGCGTGGGAATACTTGGGAACTGATTTGAAATTAGAATCAGTTAGAGCTGATTTACAGTTTTATTTCTAACAAGCTTTTATGTCTACGAATTAGAAAAAAAATACAAACGAAAAGCCACCAGTTGTGGAACCCTGCAGTTTAACAGTCTGATCATATACAGCATGTTGTCGTACCCTATAGAAAGACCGACAGGAGAAGACCAAGGTCACTCAACATGTAGTCAGTCCAACAAGTAGCACATACTGCAGTTAGCGTACAGCACAGACAGTACTTCCAGTCCTAGACATACTCCATCTCCAATGATCAGACTCAAAAGACAATAGTTACCGTACAGCACATACAGTACTTCCAGTCCTAGACATGCTCCATCTCCAATGATCAGACACAAAAGACAATAGCTACTGTACAGTACATTGGCACAGGGCTGTGGCAATAGCCACCTGCCTAAATATCCTAGTCAGCTGGATAAGTAGTATCAACAGTCAGACTGGATAGTCAGCTGGATAAGTAGTATCAACAGTCAGACTAGATAGTCAGCTGGATAAGTAGTATCAACAGTCAGACTAGATAGTCAGCTGGATAAGTAGTATCAACAGTCAGACTGGATAGTCAGCTGGATAAGTAGTATCAACAGTCAGACTGGATAATCAGCCGGATAAGTAGTATCAACAGTCAGACTGGATAGTCAGCTAGATAAGTAGTATCAACAGTCAGACTGGATAGTCAGCTGGATAAGTAGAATCAACAGTCAGACTGGATAGTCAGCTGGATAAGTAGTATCGACAGTCAGACTGGATAGTCAGCTGGATAAGTAGTATCAACAGTCAGACTGGATAGTCAGTTAGTATCAACAGTCAGACTGGATAGTCAGCTGGATAAGTAGTATCAACAGTCAGACTGGATAGTCAGCTGGATAAGTAGTATCAACAGTCAGACTGGATAGTCAGCTAGATAAGTAGTATCGGCAGTCAGACTGGATAGTCAGCTGGATAAGTAGTATCAACAGTCAGACTGGATAGTCAGCTGGATAAGTAGTATCGGCAGTCAGACTGGATAGTCAGCTGGATAAGTAGTATCATCAGTCAGACTGGATAGTCAGCTAGTATCAACAGTCAGACTGGATAGTCAGCTGGATAAGTAGTATCAACAGTCAGACTGGATAATTAGCTGGATAAGTAGTATCGACAGTCAGACTGGATAGTCAGCTGGATAAGTAGTATCAACAGTCAGACTGGATAGTGAGCTGTATAAGTAGTATCGGCAGTCAGACTGGATAGTCAGCTGGATAAGTAGTATCGACAGAAAGACTGGATAGTCAGCTGGATAATTAGTATCAACAGTCAGACTGGATAGTCAGCTGGATAAGTAGTATCAACTGTCAGACTGGATAGTCAGCTGGATAAGTAGTATCAACAGTCAGACTGGATAGTCAGCTGGATAAGTAATATAGACAGTCAGACTGGATAGTCAGCTGGATAAGTAGTATCAACAGTCAGACTGGATAGTCAGCTGGATAAGTAGTATCAACAATCAGACTGGATAGTCAGCTAGTATCAACAGTCAGACTGGATAGTCAGCTGGATAAGTAGTATCAACAGTCAGGCTGGATAGTCAGCTAGTATCAACAGTCAGACTGGATAGTCAGCTAGTATCAACAGTCAGACTGGATAGTCAGCTGGATAAGTAGTATCAACAGTCAGGCTGGATAGTCAGCTGGATAAGTAGTATCGACAGTCAGGCTGGATAGTCAGCTGGATAAGTAGTATCGACAGTCAGACTGGATAGTCGGCTGGATAAGTAGTATCAACAGTCAGACTGGATAATCAGCTGGATAAGTAGTATCAACAGTCAGACTGGATAGTCAGCTGGATAAGTAGTATCAACAGTCAGACTGGATAGTCAGCTAGTATCAACAGTCTGACTGGATAGTCAGCCGGATAAGTAGTATCAACAGTCAGACTGGATAGTCAGCTAGTATCAACAGTCAGACTGGATAGTCAGCTAGTATCAACAGTCAGACTGGATAGTCAGCTGGATAAGTAGTATCGACAGTCAGAGTGGATAGTCAGCTGGATAAGTAGTATCAACAGTCAGACTGGATAGTCAGCTGGATAAGTAGTATCAACAGTCAGACTAGATAGTCAGCTAGTATCAACAGTCAGACTGGATAGTCAGCTAGTATCAACAGTCAGACTGGATAGTCAGCTGGATAAGTAGTATCAACAGTCAGACTGGATAGTCAGCTGGATAAGTAATATCGACAGTCAGACTGGATAGTCAGCTGGATAAGTAGTATCGACAGTCAGACTGGATAGTCAGCTAGTATCAACAGTCAGACTGGATAGTCAGCCGGATAAGTAGTATCAATAGTCAGACTAGATAGTCAGCTGGATAAGTAGTATCAACAGTCAGACTGGATAGTCAGCTGGATAAGTAGTATCAACAGTCAGACTGGATAGTCAGCTGGATAAGTAGTATCAACAGTCAGACTGGATAGTCAGCTGGATAAGTAGTATCGGCAGTCAGACTGGATAGTCAGCTGGATAAGTAGTATCGGCAGTCAGACTGGATAGTCAGCTGGATAAGTAGTATCAACAGTCAGACTGGATAGTCAGCTGGATAAGTAGTATCAACAGTTAGACTGGATAATCAGCTGGATAAGTAGTATCGACAGTCAGACTGGATAGTCAGCTGGATAAGTAGTATCAACAGTCAGACTGGATAGTCAGCTGGATAAGTAGTATCAACAGTCAGACTGGATAATCAGCCGGATAAGTAGTATCAACAGTCAGACTGGATAGTCAGCTAGATAAGTAGTATCAACAGTCAGACTGGATAGTCAGCTGGATAAGTAGTATCAACAGTCAGACTGGATAGTCAGCTGGATAAGTAGTATCGACAGTAAGACTGGATAGTCAGCTGGATAAGTAGTATCAACAGTCAGACTGGATAGTCAGTTAGTATCAACAGTCAGACTGGATAGTCAGCTGGATAAGTAGTATCAACAGTCAGACTGGATAGTCAGCTGGATAAGTAGTATCAACAGTCAGACTGGATAGTCAGCTAGATAAGTAGTATCGGCAGTCAGACTGGATAGTCAGCTGGATAAGTAGTATCAACAGTCAGACTGGATAGTCAGCTGGATAAGTAGTATCGGCAGTCAGACTGGATAGTCAGCTGGATAAGTAGTATCATCAGTCAGACTGGATAGTCAGCTAGTATCAACAGTCAGACTGGATAGTCAGCTGGATAAGTAGTATCAACAGTCAGACTGGATAATTAGCTGGATAAGTAGTATCGACAGTCAGACTGGATAGTCAGCTGGATAAGTAGTATCAACAGTCAGACTGGATAGTGAGCTGTATAAGTAGTATCGGCAGTCATACTGGATAGTCAGCTGGATAAGTAGTATCGACAGAAAGACTGGATAGTCAGCTGGATAATTAGTATCAACAGTCAGACTGGATAGTCAGCTGGATAAGTAGTATCAACTGTCAGACTGGATAGTCAGCTGGATAAGTAGTATCAACAATCAGACTGGATAGTCAGCTAGTATCAACAGTCAGACTGGATAAACAGCTGGATAAGTAGTATCAACAGTCAGGCTGGATAGTCAGCTAGTATCAACAGTCAAACTGGATAGTCAGCTAGTATCAACAGTCAGACTGGATAGTCAGCTGGATAAGTAGTATCAACAGTCAGGCTGGATAGTCAGCTGGATAAGTAGTATCGACAGTCAGGCTGGATAGTCAGCTGGATAAGTAGTATCGACAGTCAGACTGGATAGTCGGCTGGATAAGTAGTATCAACAGTCAGACTGGATAATCAGCTGGATAAGTAGTATCAACAGTCAGACTGGATAGTCAGCTGGATAAGTAGTATCAACAGTCAGACTGGATAGTCAGCTAGTATCAACAGTCTGACTGGATAGTCAGCCGGATAAGTAGTATCAACAGTCAGACTGGATAGTCAGCTAGTATCAACAGTCAGACTGGATAGTCAGCTAGTATCAACAGTCAGACTGGATAGTCAGCTGGATAAGTAGTATCAACAGTCAGACTGGATAGTCAGCCGGATAAGTAGTATCGACAGTCAGACTGGATAGTCAGCCGGATAAGTAGTATCAACAGTCAGACTGGATAGTCAGCTAGTATCAACAGTCAGACTGGATAGTCAGCTGGATAAGTAGTATCAACAGTCAGACTGGATAGTCAGCTGGATAAGTAGTATCAACAGTCAGACTGGATAGTCAGCTGGATAAGTAGTATCAACAGTCAGACTAGATAGTCAGCTAGTATCAACAGTCAGACTGGATAGTCAGCTAGTATCAACAGTCAGACTGGATAGTCAGCTGGATAAGTAGTATCAACAGTCAGACTGGATAGTCAGCTGGATAAGTAATATCGACAGTCAGACTGGATAGTCAGCTGGATAAGTAGTATCGACAGTCAGACTGGATAGTCAGCTAGTATCAACAGTCAGACTGGATAGTCAGCCGGATAAGTAGTATCAATAGTCAGACTAGATAGTCAGCTGGATAAGTAGTATCAACAGTCAGACTGGATAGTCAGCTGGATAAGTAGTATCAACAGTCAGACTGGATAGTCAGCTGGATAAGTAGTATCAACAGTCAGACTGGATAGTCAGCTGGATAAGTAGTATCAACAGTCAGACAGAATAGTCAGCTGGATAAGTAGTATCAGCAGTCAGACTGGATAGTCAGCTGGATAAGTAGTATCGGCAGTCAGACTGGATAGTCAGCTGGATAAGTAGTATCAACAGTCAGACTGGATAGTCAGCTGGATCAGTAGTATCAACAGTCAGACTGGATAATCAGCTGGATAAGTAGTATCGACAGTCAGACTGGATAGTCAGCTGGATAAGTAGTATCAACAGTCAGACTGGATAGTGAGCTGTATAAGTAGTATCGGCAGTCAGACTGGATAGTCAGCTGGATAAGTAGTATCGACAGAAAGACTGGATAGTCAGCTGGATAAGTAGTATCAACAGTCAGACTGGATAGTCAGCTGGATAAGTAATATCGACAGTCAGACTGGATAGTCAGCTGGATAAGTAGTATCAACAGTCAGACTGGATAGTCAGCTGGATAAGTAGTATCAACAGTCAGACTGGATAGTCAGCTAGTATCAACAGTCAGACCGGATAGTCAGCTAGTATCAACAGTCAGACTGGACAGTCAGCTGGAGAAGTAGTATCAACAGTCAGGCCGGATAGTCAGCTAGTATCAACAGTCCGACTGGATAGTCAGCTAGTATCAACAGTCAGACTGGATAGTCAGCTGGATAAGTAGTATCAACAGTCAGGCTGGATAGTCAGCTGGATAGTAGTATCAACAGTCAGACTGGATAGTCAGCTGGATAAGTAGTATCGGCAGTCAGACTGGATAGTCAGCTGGATAAGTAGTATCGGCAGTCAGACTGGATAGTCAGCTGGATAAGTAGTATCAACAGTCAGACTGGATAGTCAGCTGGATAAGTAGTATCAACAGTTAGACTGGATAATCAGCTGGATAAGTAGTATCGACAGTCAGACTGGATAGTCAGCTGGATAAGTAGTATCAACAGTCAGACTGGATAGTCAGCTGGATAAGTAGTATCAACAGTCAGACTGGATAATCAGCCGGATAAGTAGTATCAACAGTCAGACTGGATAGTCAGCTAGATAAGTAGTATCAACAGTCAGACTGGATAGTCAGCTGGATAAGTAGTATCAACAGTCAGACTGGATAGTCAGCTGGATAAGTAGTATCGACAGTCAGACTGGATAGTCAGCTGGATAAGTAGTATCAACAGTCAGACTGGATAGTCAGTTAGTATCAACAGTCAGACTGGATAGTCAGCTGGATAAGTAGTAGCAACAGTCAGACTGGATAGTCAGCTGGATAAGTAGTATCAACAGTCAGACTGGATAGTCAGCTAGATAAGTAGTATCGGCAGTCAGACTGGATAGTCAGCTGGATAAGTAGTATCAACAGTCAGACTGGATAGTCATCTGGATAAGTAGTATCGGCAGTCAGACTGGATAGTCAGCTGGATAAGTAGTATCATCAGTCAGACTGGATAGTCAGCTAGTATCAACAGTCAGACTGGATAGTCAGCTGGATAAGTAGTATCAACAGTCAGACTGGATAATTAGCTGGATAAGTAGTATCGACAGTCAGACTGGATAGTCAGCTGGATAAGTAGTATCAACAGTCAGACTGGATAGTGAGCTGTATAAGTAGTATCGGCAGTCAGACTGGATAGTCAGCTGGATAAGTAGTATCGACAGAAAGACTGGATAGTCAGCTGGATAATTAGTATCAACAGTCAGACTGGATAGTCAGCTGGATAAGTAGTATCAACTGTCAGACTGGATAGTCAGCTGGATAAGTAGTATCAACAATCAGACTGGATAGTCAGCTAGTATCAACAGTCAGACTGGATAGTCAGCTGGATAAGTAGTATCAACAGTCAGGCTGGATAGTCAGCTAGTATCAACAGTCAGACTGGATAGTCAGCTAGTATCAACAGTCAGACTGGATAGTCAGCTGGATAAGTAGTATCAACAGTCAGGCTGGATAGTCAGCTGGATAAGTAGTATCGACAGTCAGGCTGGATAGTCAGCTGGATAAGTAGTATCGACAGTCAGACTGGATAGTCGGCTGGATAAGTAGTATCAACAGTCAGACTGGATAATCAGCTGGATAAGTAGTATCAACAGTCAGACTGGATAGTCAGCTGGATAAGTAGTATCAACAGTCAGACTGGATAGTCAGCTAGTATCAACAGTCTGACTGGATAGTCAGCCGGATAAGTAGTATCAACAGTCAGACTGGATAGTCAGCTAGTATCAACAGTCAGACTGGATAGTCAGCTAGTATCAACAGTCAGACTGGATAGTCAGCTGGATAAGTAGTGTCAACAGTCAGACTGGATAGTCAGCCGGATAAGTAGTATCGACAGTCAGACTGGATAGTCAGCCGGATAAGTAGTATCAACAGTCAGACTGGATAGTCAGCTAGTATCAACAGTCAGACTGGATAGCCAGCTGGATAAGTAGTATCAACAGTCAGACTGGATAGTCAGCTGGATAAGTAGTATCAACAGTCAGACTGGATAGTCAGCTGGATAAGTAGTATCAACAGTCAGACTAGATAGTCAGCTAGTATCAACAGTCAGACTGGATAGTCAGCTAGTATCAACAGTCAGACTGGATAGTCAGCTGGATAAGTAGTATCAACAGTCAGACTGGATAGTCAGCTGGATAAGTAATATCGACAGTCAGACTGGATAGTCAGCTGCATAAGTAGTATCGACAGTCAGACTGGATAGTCAGCTAGGATCAACAGTCAGACTGGATAGTCAGCCGGATAAGTAGTATCAATAGTCAGACTAGATAGTCAGCTGGATAAGTAGTATCAACAGTCAGACTGGATAGTCAGCTGGATAAGTAGTATCAACAGTCAGACTGGATAGTCAGCTGGATAAGTAGTATCAACAGTCAGACAGAATAGTCAGCTGGATAAGTAGTATCAGCAGTCAGACTGGATAGTCAGCTGGATAAGTAGTATCGGCAGTCAGACTGGATAGTCAGCTGGATAAGTAGTATCAACAGTCAGACTGGATAGTCAGCTGGATCAGTAGTATCAACAGTCAGACTGGATAATCAGCTGGATAAGTAGTATCGACAGTCAGACTGGATAGTCAGCTGGATAAGTAGTATCAACAGTCAGACTGGATAGTGAGCTGTATAAGTAGTATCGGCAGTCAGACTGGATAGTCAGCCGGATAAGTAGTATCGACAGAAAGACTGGATAATCAGCTGGATAAGTAGTATCAACAGTCAGACTGGATAGTCAGCTGTATAAGTAGTATCAACAGTCAGACTGGATAGTCAGCTGGATAAGTAATATCGACAGTCAGACTGGATAGTCAGCTGGATAAGTAGTATCAACAGTCAGACTGGATAGTCAGCTGGATAAGTAGTATCAACAGTCAGACTGGATAGTCAGCTAGTATCAACAGTCAGACCGGATAGTCAGCTAGTATCAACAGTCAGACTGGACAGTCAGCTGGAGAAGTAGTATCAACAGTCAGGCCGGATAGTCAGCTAGTATCAACAGTCCGACTGGATAGTCAGCTAGTATCAACAGTCAGACTGGATAGTCAGCTGGATAAGTAGTATCAACAGTCAGGCTGGATAGTCAGCTGGATAAGTAGTATCGATAGTCAGGCTGGATAGTCAGCTGGATAAGTAGTATCGACAGTCAGACTGGATAGTCGGCTGGATAAGTAGTATCAACAGTCAGACTGGATAATCAGCTGGATAAGTAGTATCAACAGTCAGACTGGATAGTCAGCTGGATAAGTAGTATCGACAGTCAGACTGGATAGTCAGCTAGTATCAACAGTCAGACTAGATAGTCAGCTGGATAAGTAGTATCAACAGGCAGACTAGATAGTCAGCTGGATAAGTAGTATCAACAGTCAGACTGGATAGTCAGCTGGATAAGTAGTATCGACAGTCAGACTGGATAGTAAGCTAGTATCAACAGTCAGACTGGATAGTCAGCCGGATAAGTAGTATCAACAGTCAGACTAGATAGTCAGCTGGATAAGTAGTATCAACAGTCAGACTGGATAGTCAGCTGGATAAGTAGCATCAACAGTCAGACTGGATAGTCAGCTGGATAAGTAATATCGACAGTCAGACTGGATAGTCAGCTGGATAAGTAGTATCAACAGTCAGACTGGATAGTCAGCTGGATAAGTAGTATCAACAGTCAGACTGGATAGTCAGCTGGATAAGTAGTATCGGCAGTCAGACTGGATAGTCAGCTGGATAAGTAGTATCGGCAGACAGACTAGATAGTCAGCTGGATAAGTAGTATCAACAGTCAGACTGGATAGTCAGCTGGATAAGTAGTATCAACAGTCAGACTGGATAATCAGCTGGATAAGTAGTATCGACAGCCAGACTGGATAGTCAGCTGGATAAGTAGTATCAACAGTCAGGCTGGATAGTCAGCTGGATAAGTAGTATCAACAGTCAGACTGGATAGTCAGCTGGATAAGTAGTATCAACAGTCAGACTGGATAGTCAGCTGGATAAGTAGTATCAACAGTCAGACTGGATAATCAGCTGGATAAGTAGTATCAACAGTCAGACTGGATAGTCAGCTGGATAAGTAGTATCAACAGTCAGACTGGATAGTCAGCTGGATAAGTAGTATCAACAGTCAGACTGGATAATCAGCTGGATAAGTAGTATCGACAGTCAGACTGGATAGTCAGCTGGATAAGTAGTATCAACAGTCAGACTGGATAGTGAGCTGTATAAGTAGTATCGGCAGTCAGACTAGATAGTCAGCTGGATAAGTAGTATCGACAGAAAGACTGGATAGTCAGCTGGATAAGTAGTATCAACAGTCAGACTGGATAGTCAGCTGGATAAGTAGTATCAACAGTCAGACTGGATAGTCAGCTGGATAAGTAGTATCAACAGTCAGACTTGATAGTCAGCTGGATAAGTAATATCGACAGTCAGGCTGGATAGTCAGCTAGTATCAACAGTCAGACTGGATAGTCAGCTAGTATCAACAGTCAGACTGGATAGTCAGCTGGATAAGTAGTATCAACAGTCAGGCTGGATAGTCAGCTAGTATCAACAGTCAGACTGGATAGTCAGCTAGTATCAACAGTCAGACTGGATAGTCAGCTGGATAAGTAGTATCAACAGTCAGGCTGGATAGTCAGCTGGATAAGTAGTATCGACAGTCAGGCTGGATAGTCAGCTGGATAAGTAGTATCGACAGTCAGACTGGATAGTCGGCTGGATAAGTAGTATCACCAGTCAGACTGGATAATCAGCTGGATAAGTAGTATCAACAGTCAGACTGGATAGTCAGCTGGATAAGTAGTATCAACACTCAGACTGGATAGTCAGCTAGTATCAACAGTAAGACTGGATAGTCAGCCGGATAAGTAGTATCAACAGTCAGACTGGATAGTCAGCTGGATAAGTAGTATCAACAGTCAGACTGGATAGTCAGCTAATATCAATAGTCAGACTGGATAGTCAGCTAGTATCAACAGTCAGACTGGATAGTCAGCTGGATAAGTAGTATCAACAGTCAGACTGGATAGTCAGCCGGATAAGTAGTATCGACAGTCAAACTGGATAGTCAGCTGGATAAGTAGTATCAACAGTCAGACTGGATAGTCAGCTAGTATCAACAGTCAGACTGGATAGTCAGCTAGTATCAACAGTCAGACTGGATAGTCAGCTGGATAAGTAGTATCAACAGTCAGACTGGATAGTCAGCTGGATAAGTAGTATCAACAGTCAGACTAGATAGTCAGCTAGTATCAACAGTCAGACTGGATAGTCAAATAGTATAAACAGTCAGACTGGATAGTCAGCTGGATAAGTAGTATCGACAGTCAGACTGGATAGTCAGCTGGATAAGTAGTATCGACAGTCAGACTGGATAGTCAGCTAGTATCAACAGTCAGACTAGATAGTCAGCTGGATAAGTAGTATCAACAGTCAGACTAGATAGTCAGCTGGATAAGTAGTATCAACAGTCAGACTGGATAGTCAGCTGGATAAGTAGTATCGACAGTCAGACTGGATAGTCAGCTAGTATCAACAGTCAGACTGGATAGTCAGCCGGATAAGTAGTATCAACAGTCAGACTAGATAGTCAGCTGGATAAGTAGTATCAACAGTCAGACTGGATAGTCAGCTGGATAAGTAGTATCAACAGTCAGACTGGATAGTCAGCTGGATAAGTAGTATCAACAGTCAGACTGGATAGTCAGCTGGATAAGTAGTATCAACAGTCAGACAGAATAGTCAGCTGGATAAGTAGTATCAGCAGTCAGACTGGATAGTCAGCTGGATAAGTAGTATCGGTAGTCAGACTGGATAGTCAGCTGGATAAGTAGTATCAACAGTTAGACTGGATAATCAGCTGGATAAGTAGTATCGACAGTCAGACTGGATAGTCAGCTGGATAAGTAGTATCAACAGTCAGACTGGATAGTCAGCTGGATAAGTAGTATCGGCAGTCAGACTGGATAGTCAGCTGGATAAGTAGTATCGGCAGTCAGACTGGATAGTCAGCTGGATAAGTAGTATCAACAGTCAGACTGGATAGTCAGCTGGATAAGTAGTATCAACAGTTAGACTGGATAATCAGCTGGATAAGTAGTATCGACAGTCAGACTGGATAGTCAGCTGGATAAGTAGTATCAACAGTCAGGCTGGATAGTCAGCTGGATAAGTAGTATCAACAGTCAGACTGGATAGTCAGCTGGATAAGTAGTATCAACAGTCAGACAGAATAGTCAGCTGGATAAGTAGTATCAGCAGTCAGACTGGATAGTCAGCTGGATAAGTAGTATCGGCAGTCAGACTGGATAGTCAGCTGGATAAGTAGTATCAACAGTCAGACTGGATAGTCACCTGGATCAGTAGTATCAACAGTCAGACTGGATAATCAGCTGGATAAGTAGTATCGACAGTCAGGCTGGATAGTCAGCTGGATAAGTAGTATCAACAGTCAGACTGGATAGTGAGCTGTATAAGTAGTATCGGCAGTCAGACTGGATAGTCAGCTGGATAAGTAGTATCGACAGAAAGACTGGATAGTCAGCTGGATAAGTAGTATCAACAGTCAGACTGGATAGTCAGCTGGATAAGTAGTATCAACAGTCAGACTGGATAGTCAGCTGGATAAGTAGTATCAACAGTCAGACTGGATAGTCAGCTGGATAAGTAATATCGACAGTCAGACTGGATAGTCAGCTGGATAAGTAGTATCAACAGTCAGACTGGATAGTCAGCTGGATAAGTAGTATCAACAGTCAGACTGGATAGTCAGCTAGTATCAACAGTCAGACTGGATAGTCAGCTAGTATCAACAGTCAGGCTGGATTGTCAGCTGGAGAAGTAGTATCAACAGTCAGGCCGGATAGTCAGCTAGTATCAACAGTCCGACTGGATAGTCAGCTAGTATCAACAGTCAGACTGGATAGTCAGCTGGATAAGTAGTATCAACAGTCAGGCTGGATAGTCAGCTGGATAAGTAGTATCGATAGTCACGCTGGATAGTCAGCTGGATAAGTAGTATCGACAGTCAGACTGGATAGTCGGCTGGATAAGTAGTATCAACAGTCAGACTGGATAATCAGCTGGATAAGTAGTATCAACAGTCAGACTGGATAGTCAGCTGGATAAGTAGTATCGACAGTCAGACTGGATAGTCAGCTGGATAAGTAGCATCAACAGTCAGACTAGATAGTCAGCTGGATAAGTAGTATCAACAGTCAGACTGGATAGTCAGCTGGATAAGTAGTATCGACAGTCAGACTGGATAGTCAGCTAGTATCAACAGTCAGACTGGATAGTCAGCCGGAGAAGTAGTATCAACAGTCAGAATAGATAGTCAGCTGGATAAGTAGTATCAACAGTCAGACTGGATAGTCAGCTGGATAAGTAGCATCAACAGTCAGACTGGATAGTCAGCTGGATAAGTAATATCGACAGTCAGACTGGATAGTCAGCTGGATAAGTAGTATCAACAATCAGACTGGATAGTCAGCTAGTATCAACAGTCAGACTGGATAGTCAGCTGGATAAGTAGCATCAACAGTCAGACTGGATAGTCAGCTGGATAAGTAATATCGACAGTCAGACTGGATAGTCAGCTGGATAAGTAGTATCAACAGTCAGACTGGATAGTCAGCTGGATAAGTAGTATCAACAATCAGACTGGATAGTCAGCTAGTATCAACAGTCAGGCTGGATAGTCAGCTAGTATCAACAGTCAGACTGGATAGTCAGCTAGTATCAACAGTCAGACTGGATAGTCAGCTGGATAAGTAGTATCAACAGTCAGGCTGGATAGTCAGCTAGTATCAACAGTCAGACTGGATAGTCAGCTAGTATCAACAGTCAGACTGGATAGTCAGCTGGATAAGTAGTATCAACAGTCAGGCTGGATAGTCAGCTGGATAAGTAGTATCGACAGTCAGACTGGATAGTCGGCTGGATAAGTAGTATCAACAGTCAGACTGGATAATCAGCTGGATAAGTAGTATCAACAGTCAGACTGGATAGTCAGCTGGATAAGTAGCATCAACAGTCAGACTGGATAGTCAGCTGGATAAGTAATATCGACAGTCAGACTGGATAGTCAGCTGGATAAGTAGTATCAACAGTCAGACTGGATAGTCAGCTGGATAAGTAGTATCAACAGTCAGACTGGATAGTCAGCTGGATAAGTAGTATCGGCAGTCAGACTGGATAGTCAGCTGGATAAGTAGTATCGGCAGTCAGACTAGATAGTCAGCTGGATAAGTAGTATCAACAGTCAGACTGGATAGTCAGCTGGATAAGTAGTATCAACAGTCAGACTGGATAATCAGCTGGATAAGTAGTATCGACAGCCAGACTGGATAGTCAGCTGGATAAGTAGTATCAACAGTCAGGCTGGATAGTCAGCTGGATAAGTAGTATCAACAGTCAGACTGGATAGTCAGCTGGATAAGTAGTATCAACAGTCAGACTGGATAGTCAGCTGGATAAGTAGTATCAACAGTCAGACTGGATAATCAGCTGGATAAGTAGTATCGACAGTCAGACTGGATAGTCAGCTGGATAAGTAGTATCAACAGTCAGACTGGATAGTGAGCTGTATAAGTAGTATCGGCAGTCAGACTAGATAGTCAGCTGGATAAGTAGTATCGACAGAAAGACTGGATAGTCAGCTGGATAAGTAGTATCAACAGTCAGACTGGATAGTCAGCTGGATAAGTAGTATCAACAGTCAGACTGGATAGTCAGCTGGATAAGTAGTATCAACAGTCAGACTGGATAGTCAGCTGGATAAGTAATATCGACAGTCAGGCTGGATAGTCAGCTAGTATCAACAGTCAGACTGGATAGTCAGCTAGTATCAACAGTCAGACTGGATAGTCAGCTGGATAAGTAGTATCAACAGTCAGGCTGGATAGTCAGCTAGTATCAACAGTCAGACTGGATAGTCAGCTAGTATCAACAGTCAGACTGGATAGTCAGCTGGATAAGTAGTATCAACAGTCAGGCTGGATAGTCAGCTGGATAAGTAGTATCGACAGTCAGGCTGGATAGTCAGCTGGATAAGTAGTATCGACAGTCAGACTGGATAGTCGGCTGGATAAGTAGTATCACCAGTCAGACTGGATAATCAGCTGGATAAGTAGTTTCAACAGTCAGACTGGATAGTCAGCTGGATAAGTAGTATCAACAGTCAGACTGGATAGTCAGCTAGTATCAACAGTAAGACTGGATAGTCAGCCGGATAAGTAGTATCAACAGTCAGACTGGATAGTCAGCTGGATAAGTAGTATCAACAGTCAGACTGGATAGTCAGCTAATATCAATAGTCAGACTGGATAGTCAGCTAGTATCAACAGTCAGACTGGATAGTCAGCTGGATAAGTAGTATCAACAGTCAGACTGGATAGTCAGCCGGATAAGTAGTATCGACAGTCAAACTGGATAGTCAGCTGGATAAGTAGTATCAACAGTCAGACTGGATAGTCAGCTAGTATCAACAGTCAGACTGGATAGTCAGCTAGTATCAACAGTCAGACTGGATAGTCAGCTGGATAAGTAGTATCAACAGTCAGACTGGATAGTCAGCTGGATAAGTAGTATCAACAGTCAGACTAGATAGTCAGCTAGTATCAACAGTCAGACTGGATAGTCAAATAGTATAAACAGTCAGACTGGATAGTCAGCTGGATAAGTAGTATCGACAGTCAGACTGGATAGTCAGCTGGATAAGTAGTATCGACAGTCAGACTGGATAGTCAGCTAGTATCAACAGTCAGACTAGATAGTCAGCTGGATAAGTAGTATCGGCAGTCAGACTGGATAGTCAGCTGGATAAGTAGTATCAACAGTTAGACTGGATAATCAGCTGGATAAGTAGTATCGACAGTCAGACTGGATAGTCAGCTGGATAAGTAGTATCAACAGTCAGACTGGATAGTCAGCTGGATAAGTAGTATCGGCAGTCAGACTGGATAGTCAGCTGGATAAGTAGTATCGGCAGTCAGACTGGATAGTCAGCTGGATAAGTAGTATCAACAGTCAGACTGGATAGTCAGCTGGATAAGTAGTATCAACAGTTAGACTGGATAATCAGCTGGATAAGTAGTATCGACAGTCAGACTGGATAGTCAGCTGGATAAGTAGTATCAACAGTCAGGCTGGATAGTCAGCTGGATAAGTAGTATCAACAGTCAGACTGGATAGTCAGCTGGATAAGTAGTATCAACAGTCAGACAGAATAGTCAGCTGGATAAGTAGTATCAGCAGTCAGACTGGATAGTCAGCTGGATAAGTAGTATCGGCAGTCAGACTGGATAGTCAGCTGGATAAGTAGTATCAACAGTCAGACTGGATAGTCACCTGGATCAGTAGTATCAACAGTCAGACTGGATAATCAGCTGGATAAGTAGTATCGACAGTCAGACTGGATAGTCAGCTGGATAAGTAGTATCAACAGTCAGACTGGATAGTGAGCTGTATAAGTAGTATCGGCAGTCAGACTGGATAGTCAGCTGGATAAGTAGTATCGACAGAAAGACTGGATAGTCAGCTGGATAAGTAGTATCAACAGTCAGACTGGATAGTCAGCTGGATAAGTAGTATCAACAGTCAGACTGGATAGTCAGCTGGATAAGTAATATCGACAGTCAGACTGGATAGTCAGCTGGATAAGTAGTATCAACAGTCAGACTGGATAGTCAGCTGGATAAGTAGTATCAACAGTCAGACTGGATAGTCAGCTAGTATCAACAGTCAGACTGGATAGTCAGCTAGTATCAACAGTCAGACTGGACAGTCAGCTGGAGAAGTAGTATCAACAGTCAGGCCGGATAGTCAGCTAGTATCAACAGTCCGACTGGATAGTCAGCTAGTATCAACAGTCAGACTGGATAGTCAGCTGGATAAGTAGTATCAACAGTCAGGCTGGATAGTCAGCTGGATAAGTAGTATCGATAGTCACGCTGGATAGTCAGCTGGATAAGTAGTATCGACAGTCAGACTGGATAGTCGGCTGGATAAGTAGTATCAACAGTCAGACTGGATAATCAGCTGGATAAGTAGTATCAACAGTCAGACTGGATAGTCAGCTGGATAAGTAGTATCGACAGTCAGACTGGATAGTCAGCTGGATAAGTAGCATCAACAGTCAGACTAGATAGTCAGCTGGATAAGTAGTATCAACAGTCAGACTGGATAGTCAGCTGGATAAGTAGTATCGACAGTCAGACTGGATAGTCAGCTAGTATCAACAGTCAGACTGGATAGTCAGCCGGATAAGTAGTATCAACAGTCAGACTAGATAGTCAGCTGGATAAGTAGTATCAACAGTCAGACTAGATAGTCAGCTGGATAAGTAGTATCAACAGTCAGACTGGATAGTCAGCTGGATAAGTAGTATCGACAGTCAGACTGGATAGTCAGCTAGTATCAACAGTCAGACTGGATAGTCAGCCGGATAAGTAGTATCAACAGTCAGACTAGATAGTCAGCTGGATAAGTAGTATCAACAGTCAGACTGGATAGTCAGCTGGATAAGTAGCATCAACAGTCAGACTGGATAGTCAGCTGGATAAGTAATATCGACAGTCAGACTGGATAGTCAGCTGGATAAGTAGTATCAACAGTCAGACTGGATAGTCAGCTGGATAAGTAGTATCAACAATCAGACTGGATAGTCAGCTAGTATCAACAGTCAGACTGGATAGTCAGCTGGATAAGTAGCATCAACAGTCAGACTGGATAGTCAGCTGGATAAGTAATATCGACAGTCAGACTGGATAGTCAGCTGGATAAGTAGTATCAACAGTCAGACTGGATAGTCAGCTGGATAAGTAGTATCAACAATCAGACTGGATAGTCAGCTAGTATCAACAGTCAGGCTGGATAGTCAGCTAGTATCAACAGTCAGACTGGATAGTCAGCTAGTATCAACAGTCAGACTGGATAGTCAGCTGGATAAGTAGTATCAACAGTCAGGCTGGATAGTCAGCTAGTATCAACAGTCAGACTGGATAGTCAGCTAGTATCAACAGTCAGACTGGATAGTCAGCTGGATAAGTAGTATCAACAGTCAGGCTGGATAGTCAGCTGGATAAGTAGTATCGACAGTCAGACTGGATAGTCGGCTGGATAAGTAGTATCAACAGTCAGACTGGATAATCAGCTGGATAAGTAGTATCAACAGTCAGACTGGATAGTCAGCTGGATAAGTAGAATCAACAGTCAGACTGGATAGTCAGCTAGTATCAACAGTCTGACTGGATAGTCAGCCGGATAAGTAGTATCAACAGTCAGACTGGATAATCAGCTGGATAAGTAGTATCGACAGTCAGACTGGATAGTCGGCTGGATAAGTAGTATCAACAGTCAGACTGGATAATCAGCTGGATAAGTAGTATCAACAGTCAGACTGGATAGTCAGCTGGATAAGTAGTATCGACAGTCAGACTGGATAGTCAGCTGGATAAGTAGCATCAACAGTCAGACTAGATAGTCAGTGGGATAAGTAGTATCAACAGTCAGACTGGATAGTCAGCTGGATAAGTAGTATCGACAGTCAGACTGGATAGTCAGCTAGTATCAACAGTCAGACTGGATAGTCAGCCGGATAAGTAGTATCAACAGTCAGACTAGATAGTCAGCTGGATAAGTAGTATCAACAGTCAGACTGGATAGTCAGCTGGATAAGTAGCATCAACAGTCAGACTGGATAGTCAGCTGGATAAGTAATATCGACAGTCAGACTGGATAGTCAGCTGGATAAGTAGTATCAACAGTCAGACTGGATAGTCAGCTGGATAAGTAGTATCAACAATCAGACTGGATAGTCAGCTAGTATCAACAGTCAGACTGGATAGTCAGCTGGATAAGTAGCATCAACAGTCAGACTGGATAGTCAGCTGGATAAGTAATATCGACAGTCAGACTGGATAGTCAGCTGGATAAGTAGTATCAACAGTCAGACTGGATAGTCAGCTGGATAAGTAGTATCAACAATCAGACTGGATAGTCAGCTAGTATCAACAGTCAGGCTGGATAGTCAGCTAGTATCAACAGTCAGACTGGATAGTCAGCTAGTATCAACAGTCAGACTGGATAGTCAGCTGGATAAGTAGTATCAACAGTCAGGCTGGATAGTCAGCTAGTATCAACAGTCAGACTGGATAGTCAGCTAGTATCAACAGTCAGACTGGATAGTCAGCTGGATAAGTAGTATCAACAGTCAGGCTGGATAGTCAGCTGGATAAGTAGTATCGACAGTCAGACTGGATAGTCGGCTGGATAAGTAGTATCAACAGTCAGACTGGATAATCAGCTGGATAAGTAGTATCAACAGTCAGACTGGATAGTCAGCTGGATAAGTAGAATCAAAAGTCAGACTGGATAGTCAGCTAGTATCAACAGTCTGACTGGATAGTCAGCCGGATAAGTAGTATCAACAGTCAGACTGGATAGTCAGCTAGTATCAACAGTCAGACTGGATAGTCAGCTAGTATCAACAGTCAGACTGGATAGTCAGCTGGATAAGTAGTATCAACAATCAGACTGGATAGTCAGCTAGTATCAACAGTCAGACTGGATAGTCAGCTGGATAAGTAGTATCAACAGTCAGGCTGGATAGTCAGCTAGTATCAACAGTCAGACTGGATAGTCAGCTAGTATCAACAGTCAGACTGGATAGTCAGCTGGATAAGTAGTATCAACAGTCAGGCTGGATAGTCAGCTGGATAAGTAGTATCGACAGTCAGGCTGGATAGTCAGCTGGATAAGTAGTATCGACAGTCAGACTGGATAGTCGGCTGGATAAGTAGTATCAACAGTCAGACTGGATAATCAGCTGGATAAGTAGTATCAACAGTCAGACTGGATAGTCAGCTGGATAAGTAGAATCAAAAGTCAGACTGGATAGTCAGCTAGTATCAACAGTCTGACTGGATAGTCAGCCGGATAAGTAGTATCAACAGTCAGACTGGATAGTCAGCTAGTATCAACAGTCAGACTGGATAGTCAGCTAGTATCAACAGTCAGACTGGATAGTCAGCTGGATAAGTAGTATCAACAATCAGACTGGATAGTCAGCTAGTATCAACAGTCAGACTGGATAGTCAGCTGGATAAGTAGTATCAACAGTCAGGCTGGATAGTCAGCTAGTATCAACAGTCAGACTGGATAGTCAGCTGGATAAGTAATATCGACAGTCAGACTGGATAGTCAGCTGGATAAGTAGTATCAACAGTCAGACTGGATAGTCAGCTGGATAAGTAGTATCAACAATCAGACTGGATAGTCAGCTAGTATCAACAGTCAGGCTGGATAGTCAGCTAGTATCAACAGTCAGACTGGATAGTCAGCTAGTATCAACAGTCAGACTGGATAGTCAGCTGGATAAGTAGTATCAACAGTCAGGCTGGATAGTCAGCTAGTATCAACAGTCACACTGGATAGTCAGCTAGTATCAACAGTCAGACTGGATAGTCAGCTGGATAAGTAGTATCAACAGTCAGGCTGGATAGTCAGCTGGATAAGTAGTATCGACAGTCAGACTGGATAGTCGGCTGGATAAGTAGTATCAACAGTCAGACTGGATAATCAGCTGGATAAGTAGTATCAACAGTCAGACTGGATAGTCAGCTGGATAAGTAGAATCAACAGTCAGACTGGATAGTCAGCTAGTATCAACAGTCTGACTGGATAGTCAGCCGGATAAGTAGTATCAACAGTCAGACTGGATAATCAGCTGGATAAGTAGTATCGACAGTCAGACTGGATAGTCGGCTGGATAAGTAGTATCAACAGTCAGACTGGATAATCAGCTGGATAAGTAGTATCAACAGTCAGACTGGATAGTCAGCTGGATAAGTAGTATCGACAGTCAGACTGGATAGTCAGCTGGATAAGTAGCATCAACAGTCAGACTAGATAGTCAGCTGGATAAGTAGTATCAACAGTCAGACTGGATAGTCAGCTGGATAAGTAGTATCGACAGTCAGACTGGATAGTCAGCTAGTATCAACAGTCAGACTGGATAGTCAGCCGGATAAGTAGTATCAACAGTCAGACTAGATAGTCAGCTGGATAAGTAGTATCAACAGTCAGACTGGATAGTCAGCTGGATAAGTAGCATCAACAGTCAGACTGGATAGTCAGCTGGATAAGTAATATCGACAGTCAGACTGGATAGTCAGCTGGATAAGTAGTATCAACAGTCAGACTGGATAGTCAGCTGGATAAGTAGTATCAACAATCAGACTGGATAGTCAGCTAGTATCAACAGTCAGACTGGATAGTCAGCTGGATAAGTAGCATCAACAGTCAGACTGGATAGTCAGCTGGATAAGTAATATCGACAGTCAGACTGGATAGTCAGCTGGATAAGTAGTATCAACAGTCAGACTGGATAGTCAGCTGGATAAGTAGTATCAACAATCAGACTGGATAGTCAGCTAGTATCAACAGTCAGGCTGGATAGTCAGCTAGTATCAACAGTCAGACTGGATAGTCAGCTAGTATCAACAGTCAGACTGGATAGTCAGCTGGATAAGTAGTATCAACAGTCAGGCTGGATAGTCAGCTAGTATCAACAGTCAGACTGGATAGTCAGCTAGTATCAACAGTCAGACTGGATAGTCAGCTGGATAAGTAGTATCAACAGTCAGGCTGGATAGTCAGCTGGATAAGTAGTATCGACAGTCAGACTGGATAGTCGGCTGGATAAGTAGTATCAACAGTCAGACTGGATAATCAGCTGGATAAGTAGTATCAACAGTCAGACTGGATAGTCAGCTGGATAAGTAGAATCAAAAGTCAGACTGGATAGTCAGCTAGTATCAACAGTCTGACTGGATAGTCAGCCGGATAAGTAGTATCAACAGTCAGACTGGATAGTCAGCTAGTATCAACAGTCAGACTGGATAGTCAGCTAGTATCAACAGTCAGACTGGATAGTCAGCTGGATAAGTAGTATCAACAATCAGACTGGATAGTCAGCTAGTATCAACAGTCAGACTGGATAGTCAGCTGGATAAGTAGTATCAACAGTCAGGCTGGATAGTCAGCTAGTATCAACAGTCAGACTGGATAGTCAGCTAGTATCAACAGTCAGACTGGATAGTCAGCTGGATAAGTAGTATCAACAGTCAGGCTGGATAGTCAGCTGGATAAGTAGTATCGACAGTCAGGCTGGATAGTCAGCTGGATAAGTAGTATCGACAGTCAGACTGGATAGTCGGCTGGATAAGTAGTATCAACAGTCAGACTGGATAATCAGCTGGATAAGTAGTATCAACAGTCAGACTGGATAGTCAGCTGGATAAGTAGAATCAAAAGTCAGACTGGATAGTCAGCTAGTATCAACAGTCTGACTGGATAGTCAGCCGGATAAGTAGTATCAACAGTCAGACTGGATAGTCAGCTAGTATCAACAGTCAGACTGGATAGTCAGCTAGTATCAACAGTCAGACTGGATAGTCAGCTGGATAAGTAGTATCAACAATCAGACTGGATAGTCAGCTAGTATCAACAGTCAGACTGGATAGTCAGCTGGATAAGTAGTATCAACAGTCAGGCTGGATAGTCAGCTAGTATCAACAGTCAGACTGGATAGTCAGCTGGATAAGTAATATCGACAGTCAGACTGGATAGTCAGCTGGATAAGTAGTATCAACAGTCAGACTGGATAGTCAGCTGGATAAGTAGTATCAACAATCAGACTGGATAGTCAGCTAGTATCAACAGTCAGGCTGGATAGTCAGCTAGTATCAACAGTCAGACTGGATAGTCAGCTAGTATCAACAGTCAGACTGGATAGTCAGCTGGATAAGTAGTATCAACAGTCAGGCTGGATAGTCAGCTAGTATCAACAGTCACACTGGATAGTCAGCTAGTATCAACAGTCAGACTGGATAGTCAGCTGGATAAGTAGTATCAACAGTCAGGCTGGATAGTCAGCTGGATAAGTAGTATCGACAGTCAGACTGGATAGTCGGCTGGATAAGTAGTATCAACAGTCAGACTGGATAATCAGCTGGATAAGTAGTATCAACAGTCAGACTGGATAGTCAGCTGGATAAGTAGAATCAACAGTCAGACTGGATAGTCAGCTAGTATCAACAGTCTGACTGGATAGTCAGCCGGATAAGTAGTATCAACAGTCAGACTGGATAATCAGCTGGATAAGTAGTATCGACAGTCAGACTGGATAGTCGGCTGGATAAGTAGTATCAACAGTCAGACTGGATAATCAGCTGGATAAGTAGTATCAACAGTCAGACTGGATAGTCAGCTGGATAAGTAGTATCGACAGTCAGACTGGATAGTCAGCTGGATAAGTAGCATCAACAGTCAGACTAGATAGTCAGCTGGATAAGTAGTATCAACAGTCAGACTGGATAGTCAGCTGGATAAGTAGTATCGACAGTCAGACTGGATAGTCAGCTAGTATCAACAGTCAGACTGGATAGTCAGCCGGATAAGTAGTATCAACAGTCAGACTAGATAGTCAGCTGGATAAGTAGTATCAACAGTCAGACTGGATAGTCAGCTGGATAAGTAGCATCAACAGTCAGACTGGATAGTCAGCTGGATAAGTAATATCGACAGTCAGACTGGATAGTCAGCTGGATAAGTAGTATCAACAGTCAGACTGGATAGTCAGCTGGATAAGTAGTATCAACAATCAGACTGGATAGTCAGCTAGTATCAACAGTCAGACTGGATAGTCAGCTGGATAAGTAGCATCAACAGTCAGACTGGATAGTCAGCTGGATAAGTAATATCGACAGTCAGACTGGATAGTCAGCTGGATAAGTAGTATCAACAGTCAGACTGGATAGTCAGCTGGATAAGTAGTATCAACAATCAGACTGGATAGTCAGCTAGTATCAACAGTCAGGCTGGATAGTCAGCTAGTATCAACAGTCAGACTGGATAGTCAGCTAGTATCAACAGTCAGACTGGATAGTCAGCTGGATAAGTAGTATCAACAGTCAGGCTGGATAGTCAGCTAGTATCAACAGTCAGACTGGATAGTCAGCTAGTATCAACAGTCAGACTGGATAGTCAGCTGGATAAGTAGTATCAACAGTCAGGCTGGATAGTCAGCTGGATAAGTAGTATCGACAGTCAGACTGGATAGTCGGCTGGATAAGTAGTATCAACAGTCAGACTGGATAATCAGCTGGATAAGTAGTATCAACAGTCAGACTGGATAGTCAGCTGGATAAGTAGAATCAAAAGTCAGACTGGATAGTCAGCTAGTATCAACAGTCTGACTGGATAGTCAGCCGGATAAGTAGTATCAACAGTCAGACTGGATAGTCAGCTAGTATCAACAGTCAGACTGGATAGTCAGCTAGTATCAACAGTCAGACTGGATAGTCAGCTGGATAAGTAGTATCAACAATCAGACTGGATAGTCAGCTAGTATCAACAGTCAGACTGGATAGTCAGCTGGATAAGTAGTATCAACAGTCAGGCTGGATAGTCAGCTAGTATCAACAGTCAGACTGGATAGTCAGCTAGTATCAACAGTCAGACTGGATAGTCAGCTGGATAAGTAGTATCAACAGTCAGGCTGGATAGTCAGCTGGATAAGTAGTATCGACAGTCAGGCTGGATAGTCAGCTGGATAAGTAGTATCGACAGTCAGACTGGATAGTCGGCTGGATAAGTAGTATCAACAGTCAGACTGGATAATCAGCTGGATAAGTAGTATCAACAGTCAGACTGGATAGTCAGCTGGATAAGTAGAATCAAAAGTCAGACTGGATAGTCAGCTAGTATCAACAGTCTGACTGGATAGTCAGCCGGATAAGTAGTATCAACAGTCAGACTGGATAGTCAGCTAGTATCAACAGTCAGACTGGATAGTCAGCTAGTATCAACAGTCAGACTGGATAGTCAGCTGGATAAGTAGTATCAACAATCAGACTGGATAGTCAGCTAGTATCAACAGTCAGACTGGATAGTCAGCTGGATAAGTAGTATCAACAGTCAGGCTGGATAGTCAGCTAGTATCAACAGTCAGACTGGATAGTCAGCTAGTATCAACAGTCAGACTGGATAGTCAGCTGGATAAGTAGTATCAACAGTCAGGCTGGATAGTCAGCTGGATAAGTAGTATCGACAGTCAGGCTGGATAGTCAGCTGGATAAGTAGTATCGACAGTCAGACTGGATAGTCGGCTGGATAAGTAGTATCAACAGACAGGCTGGATAATCAGCTGGATAAGTAGTATCAACAGTCAGACTGGATAGTCAGCTGGATAAGTAGTATCAACAGTCAGACTGGATAGTCAGCTAGTATCAACAGTCAGACTGGATAGTCAGCCGGATAAGTAGTATCAACAGTCAGACTGGATAGTCAGCTAGTATCAACAGTCAGACTGGATAGTCAGCTAGTATCAACAGTCAGACTGGATAGTCAGCTGGATAAGTAGTATCAACAATCAGACTGGATAGTCAGCTAATATCAACAGTCAGACTGGATAGTCAGCTGGATAAGTAGTATCAACAGTCAGGCTGGATAGTCAGCTAGTATCAACAGTCAGACTGGATAGTCAGCTAGTATCAACAGTCAGACTGGATAGTCAGCTGGATAAGTAGTATCAACAGTCAGGCTGGATAGTCAGCTGGATAAGTAGTATCGACAGTCAGGCTGGATAGTCGGATGGATAAGTAGTATCAACAGTCAGACTGGATAATCAGCTAGTATCAACAGTCAGACTGGATAGTCAGCCGGATAAGTAGTATCAACAGTCAGACTGGATAGTCAGCTAGTATCAACAGTCAGACTGGATAGTCAGCTAGTATCAACAGTCAGACTGGATAGTCAAATAGTATAAACAGTCAGACTGGATAGTCAGCTGGATAAGTAGTATCGACAGTCAGACTGGATAGTCAGCTGGATAAGTAGTATCGACAGTCAGACTGGATAGTCAGCTAGTATCAACAGTCAGACTAGATAGTCAGCTGGATAAGTAGTATCAACAGTCAGACTAGATAGTCAGCTGGATAAGTAGTATCAACAGTCAGACTGGATAGTCAGCTGGATAAGTAGTATCGACAGCCAGACTGGATAGTCAGCTAGTATCAACAGTCAGACTGGATAGTCAGCCGGATAAGTAGTATCAACAGTCAGACTAGATAGTCAGCTGGATAAGTAGTATCAACAGTCAGACTGGATAGTCAGCTGGATAAGTAGTATCGGCAGTCAGACTGGATAGTCAGCTGGATAAGTAGTATCGGCAGTCAGACTGGATAGTCAGCTGGATAAGTAGTATCAACAGTCAGACTGGATAGTCAGCTGGATAAGTAGTATCAACAGTTAGACTGGATAATCAGCTGGATAAGTAGTATCGACAGTCAGACTGGATAGTCAGCTGGATAAGTAGTATCAACAGTCAGGCTGGATAGTCAGCTGGATAAGTAGTATCAACAGTCAGACTGGATAGTCAGCTGGATAAGTAGTATCAACAGTCAGACAGAATAGTCAGCTGGATAAGTAGTATCAGCAGTCAGACTGGATAGTCAGCTGGATAAGTAGTATCGGCAGTCAGACTGGATAGTCAGCTGGATAAGTAGTATCAACAGTCAGACTGGATAGTCACCTGGATCAGTAGTATCAACAGTCAGACTGGATAATCAGCTGGATAAGTAGTATCGACAGTCAGACTGGATAGTCAGCTGGATAAGTAGTATCAACAGTCAGACTGGATAGTGAGCTGTATAAGTAGTATCGGCAGTCAGACTGGATAGTCAGCTGGATAAGTAGTATCGACAGAAAGACTGGATAGTCAGCTGGATAAGTAGTATCAACAGTCAGACTGGATAGTCAGCTGGATAAGTAGTATCAACAGTCAGACTGGATAGTCAGCTGGATAAGTAGTATCAACAGTCAGACTGGATAGTCAGCTGGATAAGTAATATCGACAGTCAGACTGGATAGTCAGCTGGATAAGTAGTATCAACAGTCAGACTGGATAGTCAGCTGGATAAGTAGTATCAACAGTCAGACTGGATAGTCAGCTAGTATCAACAGTCAGACTGGATAGTCAGCTAGTATCAACAGTCAGACTGGACAGTCAGCTGGAGAAGTAGTATCAACAGTCAGGCCGGATAGTCAGCTAGTATCAACAGTCCGACTGGATAGTCAGCTAGTATCAACAGTCAGACTGGATAGTCAGCTGGATAAGTAGTATCAACAGTCAGGCTGGATAGTCAGCTGGATAAGTAGTATCGATAGTCACGCTGGATAGTCAGCTGGATAAGTAGTATCGACAGTCAGACTGGATAGTCGGCTGGATAAGTAGTATCAACAGTCAGACTGGATAATCAGCTGGATAAGTAGTATCAACAGTCAGACTGGATAGTCAGCTGGATAAGTAGTATCGACAGTCAGACTGGATAGTCAGCTGGATAAGTAGCATCAACAGTCAGACTAGATAGTCAGCTGGATAAGTAGTATCAACAGTCAGACTGGATAGTCAGCTGGATAAGTAGTATCGACAGTCAGACTGGATAGTCAGCTAGTATCAACAGTCAGACTGGATAGTCAGCCGGAGAAGTAGTATCAACAGTCAGAATAGATAGTCAGCTGGATAAGTAGTATCAACAGTCAGACTAGATAGTCAGCTGGATAAGTAGTATCAACAGTCAGACTGGATAGTCAGCTGGATAAGTAGTATCGACAGTCAGACTGGATAGTCAGCTAGTATCAACAGTCAGACTGGATAGTCAGCCGGATAAGTAGTATCAACAGTCAGACTAGATAGTCAGCTGGATAAGTAGTATCAACAGTCAGACTGGATAGTCAGCTGGATAAGTAGCATCAACAGTCAGACTGGATAGTCAGCTGGATAAGTAATATCGACAGTCAGACTGGATAGTCAGCTGGATAAGTAGTATCAACAATCAGACTGGATAGTCAGCTAGTATCAACAGTCAGACTGGATAGTCAGCTGGATAAGTAGCATCAACAGTCAGACTGGATAGTCAGCTGGATAAGTAATATCGACAGTCAGACTGGATAGTCAGCTGGATAAGTAGTATCAACAGTCAGACTGGATAGTCAGCTGGATAAGTAGTATCAACAATCAGACTGGATAGTCAGCTAGTATCAACAGTCAGGCTGGATAGTCAGCTAGTATCAACAGTCAGACTGGATAGTCAGCTAGTATCAACAGTCAGACTGGATAGTCAGCTGGATAAGTAGTATCAACAGTCAGGCTGGATAGTCAGCTAGTATCAACAGTCAGACTGGATAGTCAGCTAGTATCAACAGTCAGACTGGATAGTCAGCTGGATAAGTAGTATCAACAGTCAGGCTGGATAGTCAGCTGGATAAGTAGTATCGACAGTCAGACTGGATAGTCGGCTGGATAAGTAGTATCAACAGTCAGACTGGATAATCAGCTGGATAAGTAGTATCAACAGTCAGACTGGATAGTCAGCTGGATAAGTAGCATCAACAGTCAGACTGGATAGTCAGCTGGATAAGTAATATCGACAGTCAGACTGGATAGTCAGCTGGATAAGTAGTATCAACAGTCAGACTGGATAGTCAGCTGGATAAGTAGTATCAACAGTCAGACTGGATAGTCAGCTGGATAAGTAGTATCGGCAGTCAGACTGGATAGTCAGCTGGATAAGTAGTATCGGCAGTCAGACTAGATAGTCAGCTGGATAAGTAGTATCAACAGTCAGACTGGATAGTCAGCTGGATAAGTAGTATCAACAGTCAGACTGGATAATCAGCTGGATAAGTAGTATCGACAGCCAGACTGGATAGTCAGCTGGATAAGTAGTATCAACAGTCAGGCTGGATAGTCAGCTGGATAAGTAGTATCAACAGTCAGACTGGATAGTCAGCTGGATAAGTAGTATCAACAGTCAGACTGGATAGTCAGCTGGATAAGTAGTATCAACAGTCAGACTGGATAATCAGCTGGATAAGTAGTATCGACAGTCAGACTGGATAGTCAGCTGGATAAGTAGTATCAACAGTCAGACTGGATAGTGAGCTGTATAAGTAGTATCGGCAGTCAGACTAGATAGTCAGCTGGATAAGTAGTATCGACAGAAAGACTGGATAGTCAGCTGGATAAGTAGTATCAACAGTCAGACTGGATAGTCAGCTGGATAAGTAGTATCAACAGTCAGACTGGATAGTCAGCTGGATAAGTAGTATCGACAGTCAGACTGGATAGTCGGCTGGATAAGTAGTATCAACAGTCAGACTGGATAATCAGCTGGATAAGTAGTATCAACAGTCAGACTGGATAGTCAGCTGGATAAGTAGCATCAACAGTCAGACTGGATAGTCAGCTGGATAAGTAATATCGACAGTCAGACTGGATAGTCAGCTGGATAAGTAGTATCAACAGTCAGACTGGATAGTCAGCTGGATAAGTAGTATCAACAGTCAGACTGGATAGTCAGCTGGATAAGTAGTATCGGCAGTCAGACTGGATAGTCAGCTGGATAAGTAGTATCGGCAGTCAGACTAGATAGTCAGCTGGATAAGTAGTATCAACAGTCAGACTGGATAGTCAGCTGGATAAGTAGTATCAACAGTCAGACTGGATAATCAGCTGGATAAGTAGTATCGACAGCCAGACTGGATAGTCAGCTGGATAAGTAGTATCAACAGTCAGGCTGGATAGTCAGCTGGATAAGTAGTATCAACAGTCAGACTGGATAGTCAGCTGGATAAGTAGTATCAACAGTCAGACTGGATAGTCAGCTGGATAAGTAGTATCAACAGTCAGACTGGATAATCAGCTGGATAAGTAGTATCGACAGTCAGACTGGATAGTCAGCTGGATAAGTAGTATCAACAGTCAGACTGGATAGTGAGCTGTATAAGTAGTATCGGCAGTCAGACTAGATAGTCAGCTGGATAAGTAGTATCGACAGAAAGACTGGATAGTCAGCTGGATAAGTAGTATCAACAGTCAGACTGGATAGTCAGCTGGATAAGTAGTATCAACAGTCAGACTGGATAGTCAGCTGGATAAGTAGTATCAACAGTCAGACTGGATAGTCAGCTGGATAAGTAATATCGACAGTCAGGCTGGATAGTCAGCTAGTATCAACAGTCAGACTGGATAGTCAGCTAGTATCAACAGTCAGACTGGATAGTCAGCTGGATAAGTAGTATCAACAGTCAGGCTGGATAGTCAGCTAGTATCAACAGTCAGACTGGATAGTCAGCTAGTATCAACAGTCAGACTGGATAGTCAGCTGGATAAGTAGTATCAACAGTCAGGCTGGATAGTCAGCTGGATAAGTAGTATCGACAGTCAGGCTGGATAGTCAGCTGGATAAGTAGTATCGACAGTCAGACTGGATAGTCGGCTGGATAAGTAGTATCACCAGTCAGACTGGATAATCAGCTGGATAAGTAGTATCAACAGTCAGACTGGATAGTCAGCTGGATAAGTAGTATCAACAGTCAGACTGGATAGTCAGCTAGTATCAACAGTAAGACTGGATAGTCAGCCGGATAAGTAGTATCAACAGTCAGACTGGATAGTCAGCTGGATAAGTAGTATCAACAGTCAGACTGGATAGTCAGCTAATATCAATAGTCAGACTGGATAGTCAGCTAGTATCAACAGTCAGACTGGATAGTCAGCTGGATAAGTAGTATCAACAGTCAGACTGGATAGTCAGCCGGATAAGTAGTATCGACAGTCAAACTGGATAGTCAGCTGGATAAGTAGTATCAACAGTCAGACTGGATAGTCAGCTAGTATCAACAGTCAGACTGGATAGTCAGCTAGTATCAACAGTCAGACTGGATAGTCAGCTGGATAAGTAGTATCAACAGTCAGACTGGATAGTCAGCTGGATAAGTAGTATCAACAGTCAGACTAGATAGTCAGCTAGTATCAACAGTCAGACTGGATAGTCAAATAGTATAAACAGTCAGACTGGATAGTCAGCTGGATAAGTAGTATCGACAGTCAGACTGGATAGTCAGCTGGATAAGTAGTATCGACAGTCAGACTGGATAGTCAGCTAGTATCAACAGTCAGACTAGATAGTCAGCTGGATAAGTAGTATCGGCAGTCAGACTGGATAGTCAGCTGGATAAGTAGTATCAACAGTTAGACTGGATAATCAGCTGGATAAGTAGTATCGACAGTCAGACTGGATAGTCAGCTGGATAAGTAGTATCAACAGTCAGACTGGATAGTCAGCTGGATAAGTAGTATCGGCAGTCAGACTGGATAGTCAGCTGGATAAGTAGTATCGGCAGTCAGACTGGATAGTCAGCTGGATAAGTAGTATCAACAGTCAGACTGGATAGTCAGCTGGATAAGTAGTATCAACAGTTAGACTGGATAATCAGCTGGATAAGTAGTATCGACAGTCAGACTGGATAGTCAGCTGGATAAGTAGTATCAACAGTCAGGCTGGATAGTCAGCTGGATAAGTAGTATCAACAGTCAGACTGGATAGTCAGCTGGATAAGTAGTATCAACAGTCAGACAGAATAGTCAGCTGGATAAGTAGTATCAGCAGTCAGACTGGATAGTCAGCTGGATAAGTAGTATCGGCAGTCAGACTGGATAGTCAGCTGGATAAGTAGTATCAACAGTCAGACTGGATAGTCACCTGGATCAGTAGTATCAACAGTCAGACTGGATAATCAGCTGGATAAGTAGTATCGACAGTCAGACTGGATAGTCAGCTGGATAAGTAGTATCAACAGTCAGACTGGATAGTGAGCTGTATAAGTAGTATCGGCAGTCAGACTGGATAGTCAGCTGGATAAGTAGTATCGACAGAAAGACTGGATAGTCAGCTGGATAAGTAGTATCAACAGTCAGACTGGATAGTCAGCTGGATAAGTAGTATCAACAGTCAGACTGGATAGTCAGCTGGATAAGTAGTATCAACAGTCAGACTGGATAGTCAGCTGGATAAGTAATATCGACAGTCAGACTGGATAGTCTGCTGGATAAGTAGTATCAACAGTCAGACTGGATAGTCAGCTGGATAAGTAGTATCAACAGTCAGACTGGATAGTCAGCTAGTATCAACAGTCAGACTGGATAGTCAGCTAGTATCAACAGTCAGACTGGACAGTCAGCTGGAGAAGTAGTATCAACAGTCAGGCCGGATAGTCAGCTAGGATCAACAGTCCGACTGGATAGTCAGCTAGTATCAACAGTCAGACTGGATAGTCAGCTGGATAAGTAGTATCAACAGTCAGGCTGGATAGTCAGCTGGATAAGTAGTATCGATAGTCACGCTGGATAGTCAGCTGGATAAGTAGTATCGACAGTCAGACTGGATAGTCGGCTGGATAAGTAGTATCAACAGTCAGACTGGATAATCAGCTGGATAAGTAGTATCAACAGTCAGACTGGATAGTCAGCTGGATAAGTAGTATCGACAGTCAGACTGGATAGTCAGCTGGATAAGTAGCATCAACAGTCAGACTAGATAGTCAGCTGGATAAGTAGTATCAACAGTCAGACTGGATAGTCAGCTGGATAAGTAGTATCGACAGTCAGACTGGATAGTCAGCTAGTATCAACAGTCAGACTGGATAGTCAGCCGGATAAGTAGTATCAACAGTCAGACTAGATAGTCAGCTAGATAAGTAGTATCAACAGTCAGACTAGATAGTCAGCTGGATAAGTAGTATCAACAGTCAGACTGGATAGTCAGCTGGATAAGTAGTATCGACAGTCAGACTGGATAGTCAGCTGGATAAGTAGCATCAACAGTCAGACTAGATAGTCAGCTGGATAAGTAGTATCAACAGTCAGACTGGATAGTCAGCTGGATAAGTAGTATCAACAGTCAGACTGGATAGTCAGCTGGATAAGTAGTATCGACAGTCAGACTGGATAGTCAGCTAGTATCAACAGTCAGACTGGATAGTCAGCCGGATAAGTAGTATCAACAGTCAGACTAGATAGTCAGCTGGATAAGTAGTATCAACAGTCAGACTGGATAGTCAGCTGGATAAGTAGCATCAACAGTCAGACTGGATAGTCAGCTGGATAAGTAATATCGACAGTCAGACTGGATAGTCAGCTGGATAAGTAGTATCAACAGTCAGACTGGATAGTCAGCTGGATAAGTAGTATCAACAATCAGACTGGATAGTCAGCTAGTATCAACAGTCAGACTGGATAGTCAGCTGGATAAGTAGCATCAACAGTCAGACTGGATAGTCAGCTGGATAAGTAATATCGACAGTCAGACTGGATAGTCAGCTGGATAAGTAGTATCAACAGTCAGACTGGATAGTCAGCTGGATAAGTAGTATCAACAATCAGACTGGATAGTCAGCTAGTATCAACAGTCAGGCTGGATAGTCAGCTAGTATCAACAGTCAGACTGGATAGTCAGCTAGTATCAACAGTCAGACTGGATAGTCAGCTGGATAAGTAGTATCAACAGTCAGGCTGGATAGTCAGCTAGTATCAACAGTCAGACTGGATAGTCAGCTAGTATCAACAGTCAGACTGGATAGTCAGCTGGATAAGTAGTATCAACAGTCAGGCTGGATAGTCAGCTGGATAAGTAGTATCGACAGTCAGACTGGATAGTCGGCTGGATAAGTAGTATCAACAGTCAGACTGGATAATCAGCTGGATAAGTAGTATCAACAGTCAGACTGGATAGTCAGCTGGATAAGTAGAATCAACAGTCAGACTGGATAGTCAGCTAGTATCAACAGTCCGACTGGATAGTCAGCCGGATAAGTAGTATCAACAGTCAGACTGGATAATCAGCTGGATAAGTAGTATCGACAGTCAGACTGGATAGTCGGCTGGATAAGTAGTATCAACAGTCAGACTGGATAATCAGCTGGATAAGTAGTATCAACAGTCAGACTGGATAGTCAGCTGGATAAGTAGTATCGACAGTCAGACTGGATAGTCAGCTGGATAAGTAGCATCAACAGTCAGACTAGATAGTCAGCTGGATAAGTAGTATCAACAGTCAGACTGGATAGTCAGCTGGATAAGTAGTATCGACAGTCAGACTGGATAGTCAGCTAGTATCAACAGTCAGACTGGATAGTCAGCCGGATAAGTAGTATCAACAGTCAGACTAGATAGTCAGCTGGATAAGTAGTATCAACAGTCAGACTGGATAGTCAGCTGGATAAGTAGCATCAACAGTCAGACTGGATAGTCAGCTGGATAAGTAATATCGACAGTCAGACTGGATAGTCAGCTGGATAAGTAGTATCAACAGTCAGACTGGATAGTCAGCTGGATAAGTAGTATCAACAATCAGACTGGATAGTCAGCTAGTATCAACAGTCAGACTGGATAGTCAGCTGGATAAGTAGCATCAACAGTCAGACTGGATAGTCAGCTGGATAAGTAATATCGACAGTCAGACTGGATAGTCAGCTGGATAAGTAGTATCAACAGTCAGACTGGATAGTCAGCTGGATAAGTAGTATCAACAATCAGACTGGATAGTCAGCTAGTATCAACAGTCAGGCTGGATAGTCAGCTAGTATCAACAGTCAGACTGGATAGTCAGCTAGTATCAACAGTCAGACTGGATAGTCAGCTGGATAAGTAGTATCAACAGTCAGGCTGGATAGTCAGCTAGTATCAACAGTCAGACTGGATAGTCAGCTAGTATCAACAGTCAGACTGGATAGTCAGCTGGATAAGTAGTATCAACAGTCAGGCTGGATAGTCAGCTGGATAAGTAGTATCGACAGTCAGACTGGATAGTCGGCTGGATAAGTAGTATCAACAGTCAGACTGGATAATCAGCTGGATAAGTAGTATCAACAGTCAGACTGGATAGTCAGCTGGATAAGTAGAATCAAAAGTCAGACTGGATAGTCAGCTAGTATCAACAGTCTGACTGGATAGTCAGCCGGATAAGTAGTATCAACAGCCAGACTGGATAGTCAGCTAGTATCAACAGTCAGACTGGATAGTCAGCTAGTATCAACAGTCAGACTGGATAGTCAGCTGGATAAGTAGTATCAACAATCAGACTGGATAGTCAGCTAGTATCAACAGTCAGACTGGATAGTCAGCTGGATAAGTAGTATCAACAGTCAGGCTGGATAGTCAGCTAGTATCAACAGTCAGACTGGATAGTCAGCTAGTATCAACAGTCAGACTGGATAGTCAGCTGGATAAGTAGTATCAACAGTCAGGCTGGATAGTCAGCTGGATAAGTAGTATCGACAGTCAGGCTGGATAGTCAGCTGGATAAGTAGTATCGACAGTCAGACTGGATAGTCGGCTGGATAAGTAGTATCAACAGTCAGGCTGGATAATCAGCTGGATAAGTAGTATCAACAGTCAGACTGGATAGTCAGCTGGATAAGTAGTATCAACAGTCAGACTGGATAGTCAGCTAGTATCAACAGTCAGACTGGATAGTCAGCCGGATAAGTAGTATCAACAGTCAGACTGGATAGTCAGCTAGTATCAACAGTCAGACTGGATAGTCAGCTAGTATCAACAGTCAGACTGGATAGTCAGCTGGATAAGTAGTATCAACAATCAGACTGGATAGTCAGCTAATATCAACAGTCAGACTGGATAGTCAGCTGGATAAGTAGTATCAACAGTCAGGCTGGATAGTCAGCTAGTATCAACAGTCAGACTGGATAGTCAGCTAGTATCAACAGTCAGACTGGATAGTCAGCTGGATAAGTAGTATCAACAGTCAGGCTGGATAGTCAGCTGGATAAGTAGTATCGACAGTCAGGCTGGATAGTCGGCTGGATAAGTAGTATCAACAGTCAGACTGGATAATCAGCTAGTATCAACAGTCAGACTGGATAGTCAGCCGGATAAGTAGTATCAACAGTCAGACTGGATAGTCAGCTAGTATCAACAGTCAGACTGGATAGTCAGCTAGTATCAACAGTCAGACTGGATAGTCAGCTGGATAAGTAGTATCAACAGTCAGACTGGATAGTCAGCCGGATAAGTAGCATCGACAGTCAGACTGGATAGTCAGCTGGATAAGTAGTATCAACAGTCAGACTGGATAGTCAGCTAGTATCAACAGTCAGACTGGATAGTCAGCTAGTATCAACAGTCAGACTGGATAGTCAGCTGGATAAGTAGTATCAACAGTCAGACTGGATAGTCAGCTGGATAAGTAGTATCAACAGTCAGACTAGATAGTCAGCTAGTATCAACAGTCAGACTGGATAGTCAGCTAGTATCAACAGTCAGACTGGATAGTCAGCTGGATAAGTAGTATCGACAGTCAGACTGGATAGTCAGCTGGATAAGTAGTATCGACAGTCAGACTGGATAGTCAGCTAGTATCAACAGTCAGACTAGATAGTCAGCTGGATAAGTAGTATCAACAGTCAGACTAGATAGTCAGCTGGATAAGTAGTATCAACAGTCAGACTGGATAGTCAGCTGGATAAGTAGTATCGACAGTCAGACTGGATAGTCAGCTAGTATCAACAGTCAGACTGGATAGTCAGCCGGATAAGTAGAATCAACAGGCAGACTAGATAGTCAGCTGGATAAGTAGTATCAACAGTCAGACTGGATAGTCAGCTGGATAAGTAGTATCAACAGTCAGACTGGATAGTCAGCTGGATAAGTAGTATCAACAGTCAGACTGGATAGTCAGCTGGATAAGTAGTATCGGCAGTCAGACTGGATAGTCAGCTGGATAAGTAGTATCGGCAGTCAGACTGGATAGTCAGCTGGATAAGTAGTATCAACAGTCAGACTGGATAGTCAGCTGGATAAGTAGTATCAACAGTCAGGCTGGATAGTCAACTAGTATCGACAGTCAGACTGGATAGTCGGCTGGATAAGTAGTATCAACAGTCAGACTGGATAATCAGCTGGATAAGTAGTATCAACAGTCAGACTGGATAGTCAGCTGGATAAGTAGTATCAACAGTCAGACTGGATAGTCAGCTAGTATCAACAGTCAGACTGGATAGTCAGCCGGATAAGTAGTATCAACAGTCAGACTGGATAGTCAGCTAGTATCAACAGTCAGACTGGATAGTCAGCTAGTATCAACAGTCAGACTGGATAGTCAGCTGGATAAGTAGTATCAACAGTCAGACTGGATAGTCAGCCGGATAAGTAGCATCGACAGTCAGACTGGATAGTCAGCTGGATAAGTAGTATCAACAGTCAGACTGGATAGTCAGCTAGTATCAACAGTCAGACTGGATAGTCAGCTAGTATCAACAGTCAGACTGGATAGTCAGCTGGATAAGTAGTATCAACAGTCAGACTGGATAGTCAGCTGGATAAGTAGTATCAACAGTCAGACTAGATAGTCAGCTAGTATCAACAGTCAGACTGGATAGTCAGCTAGTATCAACAGTCAGACTGGATAGTCAGCTGGATAAGTAGTATCGACAGTCAGACTGGATAGTCAGCTGGATAAGTAGTATCGACAGTCAGACTGGATAGTCAGCTAGTATCAACAGTCAGACTAGATAGTCAGCTGGATAAGTAGTATCAACAGTCAGACTAGATAGTCGGCTGGATAAGTAGTATCAACAGTCAGACTGGATAGTCAGCTGGATAAGTAGTATCGACAGTCAGACTGGATAGTCAGCTAGCATCAACAGTCAGACTGGATAGTCAGCCGGATAAGTAGAATCAACAGTCAGACCGGATAGTCAGGTGGATAAGTAGTATCAACAGTCAGACTGGATAGTCAGCTGGATAAGTAGTATCAACAGTCAGAATGGATAGTCAGCTGGATAAGTAGCATCAACAGTCAGACTGGATAGTCAGCTGGATAAGTAGTATCGGCATTCAGACTGGATAGTCAGCTGGATAAGTAGTATCGGCAGTCAGACTGGATAGTCAGCTGGATAAGTAGTATCAACAGTCAGACTGGATAGTCAGCTGGATAAGTAGTATCAACAGTCAGACTGGATAATCAGCTGGATAAGTAGTATCGACAGTCAGACTGGATAGTCAGCTGAAAAGTAGTATCAACAGTCAGGCTGGATAGTCAGCTGGATAAGTAGTATGAACAGTCAGACTGGATAGTCAGCTGGATAAGTAGTATCAACAGTCAGACAGAATAGTCAGCTGGATAAGTAGTATCAACAGTCAGACTGGATAGTCAGCTGGATAAGTAGTATCAACAGTCAGACTGGATAGTCAGCTTGATAAGTAGTCTCGGCAGTCAGACTGGATAGTCAGCTGGATAAGTAGTATCGGCAGTCAGACTGGATAGTCAGCTGGATAAGTAGTATCAACAGTCAGACTGGATAGTCAGCTGGATAAGTAGTATCAACAGTCAGGCTGGATAGTCAGCTAGTATCAACAGTCAGACTGGATAGTCAGCTAGTATCAACAGTCAGACTGGATAGTCAGCTGGATAAGTAGTATCAACAGTCAGGCTGGATAGTCAGCTGGATAAGTAGTATCGACAGTCAGGCTGGATAGTCAGCTGGATAAGTAGTATCGACAGTCAGACTGGATAGTCGGCTGGATAAGTAGTATCAACAGTCAGACTGGATAATCAGCTGGATAAGTAGTATCAACAGTCAGACTGGATAGTCAGCTGGATAAGTAGTATCAACAGTCAGACTGGATAGTCAGCTAGTATCAACAGTCAGACTGGATAGTCAGCCGGATTATTAGTATCAACAGTCAGACTGGATAGTCAGCTAGTATCAACAGTCAGACTGGATAGTCAGCTAGTATCAACAGTCAGACTGGATAGTCAGCTGGATAAGTAGTATCAACAGTCAGACTGGATAGTCAGCCGGATAAGTAGCATCGACAGTCAGACTGGATAGTCAGCTGGATAAGTAGTATCAACAGTCAGACTGGATAGTCAGCTAGTATCAACAGTCAGACTGGATAGTCAGCTGGATAAGTAGTATCAACAGTCAGACTGGATAGTCAGCTGGATAAGTAATATCAACAGTCAGACTAGATAGTCAGCTAGTATCAACAGTCAGACTGGATAGTCAGCTGGATAAGTAGTATCAACAGTCAGACTAGATAGTCAGCTGGATAAGTAGTATCAACAGTCAGACTGGATAGTCAGCTGGATAAGTAGTATCGACAGTCAGACTGGATAGTCAGCTAGTATCAACAGTCAGACTGGATAGTCAGCCGGATAAGTAGAATCAACAGTCAGACTAGATAGTCAGCTGGATAAGTAGTATCAACAGTCAGACTGGATAGTCAGCTGGATAAGTAGTATCAACAGTCAGACTGGATAGTCAGCTGGATAAGTAGTATCAACAGTCAGACTGGATAGTCAGCTAGTATCAACAGTCAGACTGGATAGTCAGCTGGATAAGTAGTATCAACAGTCAGGCTGGATAGTCAGCTGGATAAGTAGTATCGACAGTCAGGCTGGATAGTCAGCTGGATAAGTAGTATCGACAGTCAGACTGGATAGTCGGCTGGATAAGTAGTATCAACAGTCAGACTGGATAATCAGCTGGATAAGTAGTATCAACAGTCAGACTGGATAGTCAGCTGGATAAGTAGTATCAACAGTCAGACTGGATAGTCAGCTAGTATCAACAGTCAGACTGGATAGTCAGCTGGATAAGTAGTATCAACAGTCAGACTGGATAGTCAGCTGGATAAGTAGTATCAACAGTCAGACTGGATAGTCAGCTGGATAAGTAGTATCAACAGTCAGACTGGATAGTCAGCTAGTATCAACAGTCAGACTGGATAGTCAGCTGGATAAGTAGTATCAACAGTCAGGCTGGATAGTCAGCTGGATAAGTAGTATCGACAGTCAGGCTGGATAGTCAGCTGGATAAGTAGTATCGACAGTCAGACTGGATAGTCGGCTGGATAAGTAGTATCAACAGTCAGACTGGATAATCAGCTGGATAAGTAGGATCAACAGTCAGACTGGATAGTCAGCTGGATAAGTAGTATCAACAGTCAGACTGGATAGTCAGCTAGTATCAACAGTCAGACTGGATAGTCAGCCGGATAAGTAGTATCAACAGTCAGACTGGATAGTCAGCTAGTATCAACAGTCAGACTGGATAGTCAGCTAGTATCAACAGTCAGACTGGATAGTCAGCTGGATAAGTAGTATCAACAGTCAGACTGGATAGTCAGCCGGATAAGTAGCATCGACAGTCAGACTGGATAGTCAGCTGGATAAGTAGTATCAACAGTCAGACTGGATAGTCAGCTAGTATCAACAGTCAGACTGGATAGTCAGCTAGTATCAACAGTCAGACTGGATAGTCAGCTGGATAAGTAGTATCAACAGTCAGACTGGATAGTCAGCTGGATAAGTAGTATCAACAGTCAGACTAGATAGTCAGCTAGTATCAACAGTCAGACTGGATAGTCAGCTAGTATCAACAGTCAGACTGGATAGTCAGCCGGATAAGTAGTATCAACAGTCAGACTGGATAGTCAGCTAGTATCAACAGTCAGACTGGATAGTCAGCTAGTATCAACAGTCAGACTGGATAGTCAGCTGGATAAGTAGTATCAACAGTCAGACTGGATAGTCAGCCGGATAAGTAGCATCGACAGTCAGACTGGATAGTCAGCTGGATAAGTAGTATCAACAGTCAGACTGGATAGTCAGCTAGTATCAACAGTCAGACTGGATAGTCAGCTAGTATCAACAGTCAGACTGGATAGTCAGCTGGATAAGTAGTATCAACAGTCAGACTGGATAGTCAGCTGGATAAGTAGTATCAACAGTCAGACTAGATAGTCAGCTAGTATCAACAGTCAGACTGGATAGTCAGCTAGTATCAACAGTCAGACTGGATAGTCAGCTGGATAAGTAGTATCGACAGTCAGACTGGATAGTCAGCTGGATAAGTAGTATCGACAGTCAGACTGGATAGTCAGCTAGTATCAACAGTCAGACTAGATAGTCAGCTGGATAAGTAGTATCAACAGTCAGACTAGATAGTCGGCTGGATAAGTAGTATCAACAGTCAGACTGGATAGTCAGCTGGATAAGTAGTATCGACAGTCAGACTGGATAGTCAGCTAGCATCAACAGTCAGACTGGATAGTCAGCCGGATAAGTAGAATCAACAGTCAGACCGGATAGTCAGGTGGATAAGTAGTATCAACAGTCAGACTGGATAGTCAGCTGGATAAGTAGTATCAACAGTCAGAATGGATAGTCAGCTGGATAAGTAGCATCAACAGTCAGACTGGATAGTCAGCTGGATAAGTAGTATCGGCATTCAGACTGGATAGTCAGCTGGATAAGTAGTATCGGCAGTCAGACTGGATAGTCAGCTGGATAAGTAGTATCAACAGTCAGACTGGATAGTCAGCTGGATAAGTAGTATCAACAGTCAGGCTGGATAATCAGCTGGATAAGTAGTATCGACAGTCAGACTGGATAGTCAGCTGAAAAGTAGTATCAACAGTCAGGCTGGATAGTCAGCTGGATAAGTAGTATCAACAGTCAGACTGGATAGTCAGCTGGATAAGTAGTATCAACAGTCAGACAGAATAGTCAGCTGGATAAGTAGTATCAACAGTCAGACTGGATAGTCAGCTGGATAAGTAGTATCAACAGTCAGACTGGATAGTCAGCTTGATAAGTAGTCTCGGCAGTCAGACTGGATAGTCAGCTGGATAAGTAGTATCGGCAGTCAGACTGGATAGTCAGCTGGATAAGTAGTATCAACAGTCAGACTGGATAGTCAGCTGGATAAGTAGTATCAACAGTCAGGCTGGATAGTCAGCTAGTATCAACAGTCAGACTGGATAGTCAGCTAGTATCAACAGTCAGACTGGATAGTCAGCTGGATAAGTAGTATCAACAGTCAGGCTGGATAGTCAGCTGGATAAGTAGTATCGACAGTCAGGCTGGATAGTCAGCTGGATAAGTAGTATCGACAGTCAGACTGGATAGTCGGCTGGATAAGTAGTATCAACAGTCAGACTGGATGATCAGCTGGATAAGTAGTATCAACAGTCAGACTGGATAGTCAGCTGGATAAGTAGTATCAACAGTCAGACTGGATAGTCAGCTAGTATCAACAGTCAGACTGGATAGTCAGCCGGATAAGTAGTATCAACAGTCAGACTGGATAGTCAGCTAGTATCAACAGTCAGACTGGATAGTCAGCTAGTATCAACAGTCAGACTGGATAGTCAGCTGGATAAGTAGTATCAACAGTCAGACTGGATAGTCAGCCGGATAAGTAGCATCGACAGTCAGACTGGATAGTCAGCTGGATAAGTAGTATCAACAGTCAGACTGGATAGTCAGCTAGTATCAACAGTCAGACTGGATAGTCAGCTGGATAAGTAGTATCAACAGTCAGACTGGATAGTCAGCTGGATAAGTAATATCAACAGTCAGACTAGATAGTCAGCTAGTATCAACAGTCAGACTGGATAGTCAGCTAGTATCAACAGTCAGACTGGATAGTCAGCTGGATAAGTAGTATCGACAGTCAGACCAGATAGTCAGCTGGATAAGTAGTATCGACAGTCAGACTGGATAGTCAGCTAGTATCAACAGTCAGACTAGATAGTCAGCTGGATAAGTAGTATCAACAGTCAGACTAGATAGTCAGCTGGATAAGTAGTATCAACAGTCAGACTGGATAGTCAGCTGGATAAGTAGTATCGACAGTCAGACTGGATAGTCAGCTAGTATCAACAGTCAGACTGGATAGTCAGCCGGATAAGTAGAATCAACAGTCAGACTAGATAGTCAGCTGGATAAGTAGTATCAACAGTCAGACTGGATAGTCAGCTGGATAAGTAGTATCAACAGTCAGACTGGATAGTCAGCTGGATAAGTAGTATCAACAGTCAGACTGGATAGTCAGCTAGTATCAACAGTCAGACTGGATAGTCAGCTGGATAAGTAGTATCAACAGTCAGGCTGGATAGTCAGCTGGATAAGTAGTATCGACAGTCAGGCTGGATAGTCAGCTGGATAAGTAGTATCGACAGTCAGACTGGATAGTCGGCTGGATAAGTAGTATCAACAGTCAGACTGGATAATCAGCTGGATAAGTAGTATCAACAGTCAGACTGGATAGTCAGCTGGATAAGTAGTATCAACAGTCAGACTGGATAGTCAGCTAGTATCAACAGTCAGACTGGATAGTCAGCTGGATAAGTAGTATCAACAGTCAGACTGGATAGTCAGCTGGATAAGTAGTATCAACAGTCAGACTGGATAGTCAGCTGGATAAGTAGTATCAACAGTCAGACTGGATAGTCAGCTAGTATCAACAGTCAGACTGGATAGTCAGCTGGATAAGTAGTATCAACAGTCAGGCTGGATAGTCAGCTGGATAAGTAGTATCGACAGTCAGGCTGGATAGTCAGCTGGATAAGTAGTATCGACAGTCAGACTGGATAGTCGGCTGGATAAGTAGTATCAACAGTCAGACTGGATAATCAGCTGGATAAGTAGTATCAACAGTCAGACTGGATAGTCAGCTGGATAAGTAGTATCAACAGTCAGACTGGATAGTCAGCTAGTATCAACAGTCAGACTGGATAGTCAGCTGGATAAGTAGTATCAACAGTCAGACTGGATAGTCAGCTGGATAAGTAGTATCAACAGTCAGACTAGATAGTCAGCTAGTATCAACAGTCAGACTGGATAGTCAGCTAGTATCAACAGTCAGACTGGATAGTCAGCTGGATAAGTAGTATCGACAGTCAGACCAGATAGTCAGCTGGATAAGTAGTATCGACAGTCAGACTGGATAGTCAGCTAGTATCAACAGTCAGACTGGATAGTCAGCCGGATAAGTAGAATCAACAGTCAGACTAGATAGTCAGCTGGATAAGTAGTATCAACAGTCAGACTGGATAGTCAGCTGGATAAGTAGTATCAACAGTCAGACTGGATAGTCAGCTGGATAAGTAGTATCAACAGTCAGACTGGATAGTCAGCTGGATAAGTAGTATCGGCAGTCAGACTGGATAGTCAGCTGGATAAGTAGTATCGGCAGTCAGACTGGATATTTATTTATTTATTTATTTATTTACCGTTATTTTACCAGGTAAGTTGACTGAGAACACGTTCTCATTTGCAGCAACGACCTGGGGAATAGTTACAGGGGAGAGGAGGGGGATGAATGAGCCAATTGCAAACTGGGGATTATTAGGTGACCATGATGGTTTGAGGGTCAGATTGGGAATTTAGCCAGGACACCGGGGTTAACACCCCTACTCTTACGATAAGTGCCATGGGATCTTTAATGACCTCAGAGAGTCAGGACACCCGTTTAACGTCCCATCCGAAAGACGGCACCCTACACAGGGCAGTGTCCCCAATCACTGCCCTGGGGCATTGGGATATTTTTTAGACCAGAGGAAAGAGTGCCTCCTACTGGCCCTCCAACACCACTTCCAGCAGCATCTGGTCTCCCATCCAGGGACTGACCAGGACCAACCCGGCTTAGCTTCAGAAGCAAGCCAGCAGTGGTATGCAGGGTGGTATGCTGCTGGCTATAGTCAGACTGGATAGTCAGCTGGATAAGTAGTATCAACAGTCAGACTGGATAGTCAGCTGGATAAGTAGTATCAACAGTCAGACTGGATAGTCAGCTGGATAAGTAGTATCAACAGTCAGACTGGATAGTCAGCTGGATAAGTAATATCGACAGTCAGACTGGATAGTCAGCTGGATAAGTAGTATCAACAGTCAGACTGGATAGTCAGCTGGATAAGTAGTATCAACAATCAGACTGGATAGTCAGCTAGTATCAACAGTCAGACTGGATAGTCAGCTGGTGAAGTAGTATCAACAGTCAGGCTGGATAGTCAGCTAGTATCAACAGTCAGACTGGATAGTCAGCTAGTATCAACAGTCAGACTGGATAGTCAGCGGGATAAGTAGTATCAACAGTCAGGCTGGATAGTCAGCTGGATAAGTAGTATCGACAGTCAGACTGGATAGTCGGCTGGATAAGTAGTATCAACAGTCAGACTGGATAATCAGCTGGATAAGTAGTATCAACAGTCAGACTGGATAGTCAGCTGGATAAGTAGTATCAACAGTCAGACTGGATAGTCAGCTAGTATCAACAGTCAGACTGGATAGTCAGCCGGATAAGTAGTATCAACAGTCAGACTGGATAGTCAGCTAGTATCAACAGTCAGACTGGATAGTCAGCTAGTATCAACAGTCAGACTGGATAGTCAGCTGGATAAGTAGTATCAACAGTCAGACTGGATAGTCAGCCGGATAAGTAGCATCGACAGTCAGACTGGATAGTCAGCTGGATAAGTAGTATCAACAGTCAGACTGGATAGTCAGCTAGTATCAACAGTCAGACTGGATAGTCAGCTAGTATCAACAGTCAGACTGGATAGTCAGCTGGATAAGTAGTATCAACATTCAGACTGGATAGTCAGCTGGATAAGTAGTATCAACAGTCAGACTAGATAGTCAGCTAGTATCAACAGTCAGACTGGATAGTCAGCTAGTATCAACAGTCAGACTAGATAGTCAACTGGATAAGTAGTATCAACAGTCAGACTAGATAGTCAGCTGGATAAGTAGTATCAACAGTCAGACTGGATAGTCAGCTGGATAAGTAGTATCGACAGTCAGACTGGATAGTCAGCTAGTATCAACAGTCAGACTGGATAGTCAGCCGGATAAGTAGAATCAACAGTCAGACTAGATAGTCAGCTGGATAAGTAGTATCAACAGTCAGACTGGATAGTCAGCTGGATAAGTAGTATCAACAGTCAGACTGGATAGTCAGCTGGATAAGTAGTATCAACAGTCAGACTGGATAGTCAGCTGGATAAGTAGTATCGGCAGTCAGACTGGATAGTCAGCTGGATAAGTAGTATCGGCAGTCAGACTGGATATTTATTTATTTCTTTATTTATTTACCGTTATTTTACCAGGTAAGTTGACTGAGAACACGTTCTCATTTGCAGCAACGACCTGGGGAATAGTTACAGGGGAGAGGAGGGGGATGAATGAGCCAATTGCAAACTGGGGATTATTAGGTGACCATGATGGTTTGAGGGTCAGATTGGGAATTTAGCCAGGACACCGGGGTTAACACCCCTACTCTTACGATAAGTGCCATGGGATCTTTAATGACCTCAGAGAGTCAGGACACCCGTTTAACGTCCCATCCGAAAGACGGCACCCTACACAGGGCAGTGTCCCCAATCACTGCCCTGGGGCATTGGGATATTTTTTAGACCAGAGGAAAGAGTGCCTCCTACTGGCCCTCCAACACCACTTCCAGCAGCATCTGGTCTCCCATCCAGGGACTGACCAGGACCAACCCTGCTTAGCTTCAGAAGCAAGCCAGCAGTGGTATGCAGGGTGGTATGCTGCTGGCTATAGTCAGACTGGATAGTCAGCTGGATAAGTAGTATCAACAGTCAGACTGGATAGTCAGCTGGATAAGTAGTATCAACAGTCAGACTGGATAGTCAGCTGGATAAGTAGTATCAACAGTCAGACTGGATAGTCAGCTGGATAAGTAATATCGACAGTCAGACTGGATAGTCAGCTGGATAAGTAGTATCAACAGTCAGACTGGATAGTCAGCTGGATAAGTAGTATCAACAATCAGACTGGATAGTCAGCTAGTATCAACAGTCAGACTGGATAGTCAGCTGGAGAAGTAGTATCAACAGTCAGGCTGGATAGTCAGCTAGTATCAACAGTCAGACTGGATAGTCAGCTAGTATCAACAGTCAGACTGGATAGTCAGCGGGATAAGTAGTATCAACAGTCAGGCTGGATAGTCAGCTGGATAAGTAGTATCGACAGTCAGACTGGATAGTCGGCTGGATAAGTAGTATCAACAGTCAGACTGGATAATCAGCTGGATAAGTAGTATCAACAGTCAGACTGGATAGTCAGCTGGATAAGTAGTATCAACAGTCAGACTGGATAGTCAGCTAGTATCAACAGTCAGACTGGATAGTCAGCCGGATAAGTAGTATCAACAGTCAGACTGGATAGTCAGCTAGTATCAACAGTCAGACTGGATAGTCAGCTAGTATCAACAGTCAGACTGGATAGTCAGCTGGATAAGTAGTATCAACAGTCAGACTGGATAGTCAGCCGGATAAGTAGCATCGACAGTCAGACTGGATAGTCAGCTGGATAAGTAGTATCAACAGTCAGACTGGATAGTCAGCTAGTATCAACAGTCAGACTGGATAGTCAGCTAGTATCAACAGTCAGACTGGATAGTCAGCTGGATAAGTAGTATCAACAGTCAGACTGGATAGTCGGCTGGATAAGTAGTATCAACAGTCAGACTAGATAGTCAGCTAGTATCAACAGTCAGACTGGATAGTCAGCTAGTATCAACAGTCAGACTGGATAGTCAGCTGGATAAGTAGTATCGACAGTCAGACCAGATAGTCAGCTGGATAAGTAGTATCGACAGTCAGACTGGATAGTCAGCTAGTATCAACAGTCAGACTAGATAGTCAACTGGATAAGTAGTATCAACAGTCAGACTAGATAGTCAGCTGGATAAGTAGTATCAACAGTCAGACTGGATAGTCAGCTGGATAAGTAGTATCAACAGTCAGACTGGATAGTCAGCTGGATAAGTAGTATCAACAATCAGACTGGATAGTCAGCTAGTATCAACAGTCAGACTGGATAGTCAGCTGGTGAAGTAGTATCAACAGTCAGGCTGGATAGTCAGCTAGTATCAACAGTCAGACTGGATAGTCAGCTAGTATCAACAGTCAGACTGGATAGTCAGCGGGATAAGTAGTATCAACAGTCAGGCTGGATAGTCAGCTGGATAAGTAGTATCGACAGTCAGACTGGATAGTCGGCTGGATAAGTAGTATCAACAGTCAGACTGGATAATCAGCTGGATAAGTAGTATCAACAGTCAGACTGGATAGTCAGCTGGATAAGTAGTATCAACAGTCAGACTGGATAGTCAGCTAGTATCAACAGTCAGACTGGATAGTCAGCCGGATAAGTAGTATCAACAGTCAGACTGGATAGTCAGCTAGTATCAACAGTCAGACTGGATAGTCAGCTAGTATCAACAGTCAGACTGGATAGTCAGCTGGATAAGTAGTATCAACAGTCAGACTGGATAGTCAGCCGGATAAGTAGCATCGACAGTCAGACTGGATAGTCAGCTGGATAAGTAGTATCAACAGTCAGACTGGATAGTCAGCTAGTATCAACAGTCAGACTGGATAGTCAGCTAGTATCAACAGTCAGACTGGATAGTCAGCTGGATAAGTAGTATCAACAGTCAGACTGGATAGTCAGCTGGATAAGTAGTATCAACAGTCAGACTAGATAGTCAGCTAGTATCAACAGTCAGACTGGATAGTCAGCTAGTATCAACAGTCAGACTAGATAGTCAACTGGATAAGTAGTATCAACAGTCAGACTAGATAGTCAGCTGGATAAGTAGTATCAACAGTCAGACTGGATAGTCAGCTGGATAAGTAGTATCGACAGTCAGACTGGATAGTCAGCTAGTATCAACAGTCAGACTGGATAGTCAGCCGGATAAGTAGAATCAACAGTCAGACTAGATAGTCAGCTGGATAAGTAGTATCAACAGTCAGACTGGATAGTCAGCTGGATAAGTAGTATCAACAGTCAGACTGGATAGTCAGCTGGATAAGTAGTATCAACAGTCAGACTGGATAGTCAGCTGGATAAGTAGTATCGGCAGTCAGACTGGATAGTCAGCTGGATAAGTAGTATCGGCAGTCAGACTGGATATTTATTTATTTATTTATTTATTTACCGTTATTTTACCAGGTAAGTTGACTGAGAACACGTTCTCATTTGCAGCAACGACCTGGGGAATAGTTACAGGGGAGAGGAGGGGGATGAATGAGCCAATTGCAAACTGGGGATTATTAGGTGACCATGATGGTTTGAGGGTCAGATTGGGAATTTAGCCAGGACACCGGGGTTAACACCCCTACTCTTACGATAAGTGCCATGGGATCTTTAATGACCTCAGAGAGTCAGGACACCCGTTTAACGTCCCATCCGAAAGACGGCACCCTACACAGGGCAGTGTCCCCAATCACTGCCCTGGGGCATTGGGATATTTTTTAGACCAGAGGAAAGAGTGCCTCCTACTGGCCCTCCAACACCACTTCCAGCAGCATCTGGTCTCCCATCCAGGGACTGACCAGGACCAACCCTGCTTAGCTTCAGAAGCAAGCCAGCAGTGGTATGCAGGGTGGTATGCTGCTGGCTATAGTCAGACTGGATAGTCAGCTGGATAAGTAGTATCAACAGTCAGACTGGATAGTCAGCTGGATAAGTAGTATCAACAGTCAGACTGGATAGTCAGCTGGATAAGTAGTATCAACAGTCAGACTGGATAGTCAGCTGGATAAGTAATATCGACAGTCAGACTGGATAGTCAGCTGGATAAGTAGTATCAACAGTCAGACTGGATAGTCAGCTGGATAAGTAGTATCAACAATCAGACTGGATAGTCAGCTAGTATCAACAGTCAGACTGGATAGTCAGCTGGAGAAGTAGTATCAACAGTCAGGCTGGATAGTCAGCTAGTATCAACAGTCAGACTGGATAGTCAGCTAGTATCAACAGTCAGACTGGATAGTCAGCGGGATAAGTAGTATCAACAGTCAGGCTGGATAGTCAGCTGGATAAGTAGTATCGACAGTCAGACTGGATAGTCGGCTGGATAAGTAGTATCAACAGTCAGACTGGATAATCAGCTGGATAAGTAGTATCAACAGTCAGACTGGATAGTCAGCTGGATAAGTAGTATCAACAGTCAGACTGGATAGTCAGCTAGTATCAACAGTCAGACTGGATAGTCAGCCGGATAAGTAGTATCAACAGTCAGACTGGATAGTCAGCTAGTATCAACAGTCAGACTGGATAGTCAGCTAGTATCAACAGTCAGACTGGATAGTCAGCTGGATAAGTAGTATCAACAGTCAGACTGGATAGTCAGCCGGATAAGTAGCATCGACAGTCAGACTGGATAGTCAGCTGGATAAGTAGTATCAACAGTCAGACTGGATAGTCAGCTAGTATCAACAGTCAGACTGGATAGTCAGCTAGTATCAACAGTCAGACTGGATAGTCAGCTGGATAAGTAGTATCAACAGTCAGACTGGATAGTCAGCTGGATAAGTAGTATCAACAGTCAGACTAGATAGTCAGCTAGTATCAACAGTCAGACTGGATAGTCAGCTAGTATCAACAGTCAGACTGGATAGTCAGCTGGATAAGTAGTATCGACAGTCAGACCAGATAGTCAGCTGGATAAGTAGTATCGACAGTCAGACTGGATAGTCAGCTAGTATCAACAGTCAGACTAGATAGTCAACTGGATAAGTAGTATCAACAGTCAGACTAGATAGTCAGCTGGATAAGTAGTATCAACAGTCAGACTGGATAGTCAGCTGGATAAGTAGTATCGACAGTCAGACTGGATAGTCAGCTAGTATCAACAGTCAGACTGGATAGTCAGCCGGATAAGTAGAATCAACAGTCAGACTAGATAGTCAGCTGGATAAGTAGTATCAACAGTCAGACTGGATAGTCAGCTGGATAAGTAGTATCAACAGTCAGACTGGATAGTCAGCTGGATAAGTAGTATCAACAGTCAGACTGGATAGTCAGCTGGATAAGTAGTATCAACAGTCAGACTGGATAGTCAGCTGGATAAGTAATATCGACAGTCAGACTGGATAGTCAGCTGGATAAGTAGTATCAACAGTCAGACTGGATAGTCAGCTGGATAAGTAGTATCAACAATCAGACTGGATAGTCAGCTAGTATCAACAGTCAGACTGGATAGTCAGCTGGAGAAGTAGTATCAACAGTCAGGCTGGATAGTCAGCTAGTATCAACAGTCAGACTGGATAGTCAGCTAGTATCAACAGTCAGACTGGATAGTCAGCGGGATAAGTAGTATCAACAGTCAGGCTGGATAGTCAGCTGGATAAGTAGTATCGACAGTCAGGCTGGATAGTCAGCTGGATAAGTAGTATCGACAGTCAGACTGGATAGTCGGCTGGATAAGTAGTATCAACAGTCAGACTGGATAATCAGCTGGATAAGTAGTATCAACAGTCAGACTGGATAGTCAGCTGGATAAGTAGTATCAACCTTCAGACTGGATAGTCAGCTAGTATCACTCTCTGCCTCCTTCTTTCTGCCTCCTTCTTTCCACTCCTCTCCTCTTTTGACCTCACCCTCTCACCTTCCCCCCCTACTCACAAGGCAGGCAATACGCTTGACCTCATCTTTACTAGATGCTGTTCTTCCACTAACCACATTACAACTCCCCTCAGAGTCTCCGACCACTACCTTGTATCCCTTTCCCTCTCGCTCTCATCCAACACTTCCCACACTGCCCCTACTCGGATGATATCGCGCCGTCCCAACCTTCGCTCTCTCTCCCCCGCTACTCTCTCCTCTTCCATCCTATCATCTCTCCCCTCTGCTCAAACCTTCTCCAACCTATCTCCTGATTCTGCCTCCTCAACCTTCCTCTCCTCCCTTTCTGCATCCTTTGACTCTCTATGTCCCCTATCCTCCAGGCCGGCTCGGTCCTCCCCTCCCGCTCCGTGGCTCGACGACTCATTGCGAGCTCACAGAACAGGGCTCCGGGCAGCCGAGCGGAAATGAGGGAAAACTCGCCTCCCTGCGGACCTGGCATCCTTTCACTCCCTCCTCTCTACATTTTCCTCTTCTGTCTCTGCTGCTAAAGCCACTTTCTACCACTCTAAATTCCAAGCATCTGCCTCTAACCCTAGGAAGCTCTTTGCCACCTTCTCCTCCCTCCTGAATCCTCCTCCCCCCCCCCCCCCCTCCTCCCTCTCTGCAGATGACTTCGTCAACCATTTTGAAAAGAAGGTCGACGACATCCGATCCTCGTTTGCTAAGTCAAACGACATCGCTGGTTTTGCTCACACTGCCCTACCCTGTGCTCTGACCTCTTTCTCCCCTCTCTCTCCAGATGAAATCTCGCGTCTTGTGACGGCCGGCCGCCCAACAACCTGCTCGCTTGACCCTATCCCCTCCTCTCTTCTCCAGACCATTTCCGGAGACCTTCTCCCTTACCTCACCTCGCTCATCAACTCATCCCTGACCGCTGGCTACGTCCCTTCCGTCTTTAAGAGAGCGAGAGTTGCACCCCTTCTGAAAAAACCTACACTCGATCCCTCCGATGTCAACAACTACAGACCAGTATCCCTTCTTTCTTTTCTCTCCAAAACTCTTGAACGTGCCGTCCTTGGCCAGCTCTCCTGCTATCTCTCTCAGAATGACCTTCTTGATCCAAATCAGTCAGGTTTCAAGACTAGTCATTCAACTGAGACTGCTCTTCTCTGTATCACGGAGGCGCTCCGCACTGCTAAAGCTAACTCTCTCTCCTCTGCTCTCATCCTTCTAGACCTATCGGCTGCCTTCGACACTGTGAACCATCAGATCCTCCTCTCCACCCTCTCCGAGTTGGGCATCTCCGGCGCGGCCCACGCTTGGATTGCGTCCTACCTGACAGGTCGCTCCTACCAGGTGGCGTGGCGAGAATCTGTCTCCTCACCACGCGCTCTCACCACTGGTGTCCCCCAGGGCTCTGTTCTAGGCCCTCTCCTATTCTCGCTATACACCAAGTCACTTGGCTCTGTCATAACCTCACATGGTCTCTCCTATCATTGCTATGCAGACGACACACAATTAATCTCCTTTTCCCCTTCTGATGACCAGGTGGCGAATCGCATCTCTGCATGTCTGGCAGACATATCAGTGTGGATGACGGATCACCACCTCAAGCTGAACCTCGGCAAGACGGAGCTGCTCTTCCTCCCGGGGAAGGACTGCCCGTTCCATGATCTCGCCATCACGGTTGACAACTCCATTGTGTTCTCCTCCCAGAGCGCTAAGAACCTTGGCGTGATCCTGGACAACACCCTGTCGTTCTCAACTAACATCAAGGCGGTGGCCCGTTCCTGTAGGTTCATGCTCTACAACATCCGCAGAGTACGACCCTGCCTCACACAGGAAGCGGCGCAGGTCCTAATCCAGGCACTTGTCATCTCCCGTCTGGATTACTGTAACTCGCTGTTGGCTGGGCTCCCTGCCTGTGCCATTAAACCCTTACAACTCATCCAGAACGCCGCAGCCCGTCTGGTGTTCAACCTTCCCAAGTTCTCTCACGTCACCCCGCTCCTCCGCTCTCTCCACTGGCTTCCAGTTGAAGCTCGCATCCGCTACAAGACCATGGTGCTTGCCTACGGAGCTGTGAGGGGAACGGCACCTCAGTACCTCCAGGCTCTGATCAGGCCCTACACCCAAACAAGGGCACTGCGTTCATCCACCTCTGGCCTGCTCGCCTCCCTACCACTGAGGAAGTACAGTTCCCGCTCAGCCCAGTCAAAACTGTTCGCTGCTCTGGCCCCCCAATGGTGGAACAAACTCCCTCACGACGCCAGGACAGCGGAGTCAATCACCACCTTCCGGAGACACCTGAAACCCCACCTCTTTAAGGAATACCTAGGATAGGATAAAGTAATCCTTCTGACCCCCCCCCCCCCCCCCCCTTAAAAGATTTAGATGCACTGTTGTAAAGTGGCTGTTCCACTGGATGTCATAAGGTGAATGCACCAACTTGTAAGTCGCTCTGGATAAGAGCGTCTGCTAAATGACTTAAATGTAATGTAAATGTAACAGTCAGACTGGATAGTCAGCCGGATAAGTAGTATCAACAGTCAGACTGGATAGTCAGCTGGATAAGTAGTATCAACAGTCAGGCTGGATAGTCAGCTACTATCAACAGTCAGACTGGATAGTCAGCTAGTATCAACAGTCAGACTGGATAGTCAGCTGGATAAGTAGTATCAACAGTCAGACTGGATAGTCAGCTAGTATCAACAGTCAGACTGGATAGTCAGCTAGTATCAACAGTCAGACTGGATAGTCAGCTGGATAAGTAGTATCAATAGTCAGACTGGATAGTCAGCTAGTATCAACAGTCAGACTAGATAGTCAGCTGGATAAGTAGTATCGACAGTCAGACTGGATAGTCAGCTGGATAAGTAGTATCGACAGTCAGACTGGATAGTCAGCTAGTATCAACAGTCAGACTGGACAGTCAGCCGGATAAGTAGTATCAACAGTCAGACTGGATAGTCAGCTGGATAAGTAGTATCGACAGTCAGACTGGATAGTCAGCTGGATAAGTAGTATCTATAGTCAGACTGGATAGTCAGCTAGTATCAACAGTCAGACTAGATAGTCAGCTGGATAAGTAGTATCAACAGTCAGACTAGATAGTCAGCTGGATAAGTAGTATCAACAGTCAGACTGGATAGTCAGCTGGATAAGTAGTATCGACAGTCAGACTGGATAGTCAGCTAGTATCAACAGTCAGACTGGATAGTCAGCTGGATAAGTAGTATCAACAGTCAGACTGGATAGTCAGCTGGATAAGTAGTATCGACAGTCAGACTGGATAGTCAGCTGGATAAGTAGTATCGACAGTCAGACTGGATAGTCAGCTGGCTAAATATTCTAAATAGTTAGATTGAATAGTCAGCAGGCTAAACAGTTAGATTGAATAGTCAGCTGACTAAATAGTCTAAATAATCAGCGACTGAATTGTTAAGCAACTGAAAATGACATAAGAGCCCATTTGACATTGAATAAATTACAGTCTCCTTTCACTGCAACACCAAAGGGATCCCAGTGCTTCAGTGTGGATTGACTGATGGACTGGTTTGAATCCTGACAGATAGTATCGTGAGAGTTAGTCCTCCGTAAGCCCCCTGTTTGTTTAACTAATGCGTCCTGCTTGCCCAGCAATTTCAGCCCTGCGTTTATTTTCCAAAGGGTATCAGGAGAGCTCTTGGGGGGTAAGATCTGGCCCCAACGAGTGCCTGGGGAGGTTTCCTCCTCAGATAAGAGAGATCAACAGAAGATGACTTTGACTGATATGCTTTGATGATAGTCTAATGTGGAAGACGCAGCGCAGAGAGGAAATCTGATGCAAAGGCAGAGAGGGTAATGTAGACGGTGTAGTCCAAGCTACGTATACTAAACTCAAGACCATGGAAAAAAAATAGGTCGGTTTTGGACCAATGGCAGCAGAAACACGGTATGTTCCTGTAGATTCTGGAGACAAGATGTACTGCACAGTTTTGCAGAACTATGCATAGATGCTGCTTTAGAGCCAACTGGGAACCTGTCAACCCAGATGTAGCCAACATTTCCAGCAGACGGTGTAATGTGCAGTCGACTCCTGAGAAGTGCACTCATGATGAGTAGAAACTCTGTTTTAATGCATTACAGTTTTCCAGTGAACCAGTCCTTCGCTAAAGAAATGGATTTCCAATACCAAAACTATCTGAATTGATGTAACCATGACTTCTAAATAAATATACAAGATTTAGCCACATACACCAAAATAAGAAGAATTAACAACTCCTGTCGAGTGACATTTATTTATTCAAAGAGCCGCTCTGTAATTTAGCTGTCATTTTCAATGTTTCCCATAACGCAACATTTTATTGGATACATTAACCTAAAAAGGGTTCTAGAACAAGGGAAGTGCTGTAGAACAGGGGACTTGAATTTTAAGGCTCCCTCCTCAGATGCCTCCTGTAAACTACAGTATAATAACTCCTCCTCAGATGCCTCCTGTAAACTAAAGCATAATAACTCCTCCTCAGAAGCCTCCTGTAAACTACATTATAATTACTCCTCCTCAGATGCCTCCTGTAAACTACAGTGTAATAACTCCTCCTCAGATGCCTCCTGTAAACTACAGTGTAATAACTCCTCCTCAGATGCCTCCTGTAAACTACAGTATACTATCTCCTCCTCAGATGCCTCCTGTAAACTAAAGCATAATAACTCCTCCTCAGAAGCCTCCTGTAAACTACATTATAATAACTCCTCCTCAGATGCCTCCTGTAAACTACAGTGTAATAACTCCTCCTCAGATGCCTCCTGTAAACTACAGTGTAATATCTCCTCCTCAGATGCCTCCTGTAAACTAAAGCATAATAACTCCTCCTCAGAAGCCTCCTGTAAACTACATTATAATAACTCCTCCTCAGATGCCTCCTGTAAACTACAGTGTAATAACTCCTCCTCAGATGCCTCCTGTAAACTACAGTGTAATAACTCCTCCTCAGATGCCTCCTGTAAACTACAGTATACTATCTCCTCCTCAGATGCCTCCTGTAAACTACAGTATAATATCTCCTCCTCAGATGCCTCCTGTAAACTACATTATAATAACTCCTCCTCAGATGCCTCCTGTAAACTACAGTATACTATCTCCTCCTCAGATGCCTCCTGTAAACTACATTATAATAACTCCTCCTCAGATGCCTCCTGTAAACTAAAGCATAATAACTCCTCCTCAGATGCCTCCTGTAAACTACAGCATAATATCTCCTCCTCAGATGCCTCCTGTAAACTACAGTGTAATATCTCCTCCTCAGATGCCTCCTGTAAACTACAGTATAATATCTCCTCCACAGATACCTCCTGTAAACTACATTATAATAACTCCTCCTCAGATGCCTCCTGTAAACTACAGTATAATATCTCCTCCTCCGATGCCCCCTGACTACAATATAATAACTCCTCCTCAGATGCCTCCTGTAAACTACAGTATAATAACTCCTCCTCAGATGCCTCCTGTAAACTACAGTATAATATCTCCTCCTCCGATGTCCCCTGACTACAGTATAATAACTCCTCCTCAGATGCCTCCTGTAAACTACAGTATAATACCTCCTCCTCAGATGCCTCCTGTAAACTACAGTATAATATCTCCTCCTCAGATGCCTCCTGTAAACTACAGTATAATAACTCCTCCACAGATGCCTCCTGTAAACTACAGTATAATAACTCCTCCTCAGATGCCCCCTGTAAACTACAGTATAATAACTCCTCCTCAGATGCCTCCTGTAAACTACAGCATAATAACTCATCCTCAAATGCCTCCTGTAAACTACAGTATAATAACTCATCCTCAAATGCCTCCTGTAAACTACAGTATAATAACTCCTCCTCAGATGCCTCCTGTAAACTACAATATAATATCTCCTCCTCAGATGCCTCCTGTAAACTACAGTATAATATCTCCTCCTCAGATGCCTCCTGTAAACTACAGTATAATATCTCCTCCTCAGATGCCTCCTGTAAACTACAGTATAATATCTCCTCCTCCGATGTCCCCTGACTACAGTATAATAACTCCTCCTCAGATGCCTCCTGTAAACTACAGTCTAATAACTCCTCCTCAGATGCCTCCTGTAAACTACAGTGTAATAACTCCTCCTCAGATGCCTCCTGTAAACTACAGTATAATAACTCCTCCTCAGATGCCTCCTGTAAACTACAGTATAATATCTCCTCCTCAGATGCTTCCTGTAAACTACAGTATAATAACTCCTCCTCAGATGCCTCCTGTAAACTACATTATAATAACTCCTCCTCAGATGCCTCCTGTAAACTACAGTATAATAACTCCTCCACAGATGCCTCCTGTAAACTACAGCATAATAACTCCTCCTCAGATGCCTCCTGTAAACTGCAGCATAATAACAACATCTGTAATTACAAGCGAGAAAACACACTAAATTGTCGACATCCCGTTGGATCTTCTTCCGGCCTAGGTATGATTTAATGAAAACATTTTGGGTTAAACAATAGTAACTAAATGTTTTTTTTTTAACGGTAATTAACAACATGCATGGCCGATGTAAATGGTCCAATGAAATTACGCCAATAATTTACATTAAGTTGCTCTTATACATGTATAGTAAAACTGCAATTGTTGTGTGACCGTACGTACATACCCCAACCAGAAGCCATGGATTACAGGCAACATCCTCATTGAGCTAAAAGGTAGAGCTGCCGCTTTCAAGGAGCAAGACTCTTACTCGGACGCTTATAAGAAATCCCGCTATGCCCTCCGACAAACCATCAAACAGGCAAAGCATCAATTCAGGACTAAGATTGAATCATACCACATGGGCTCCGACGCTCGGCGTATGTGGCAGGACTTACAAACTATTACAGACTACAAAGGGAAGCACAGCCGCGAGCTGCCCAGTGACACGAGCATACCAGACGAGCTAAACAACTTCTATGCTTGCTTCGAGGCAAGCAACACTGAAGCATGCATGAGAGCATCAGCTGTTCCGGACAACTGTGCGAGACAGCCGACAATGGTGAGACACCCTATAGGGAGGAGGTCAGAGACCTGGCAGTGTAGTGCCAGGATAACAACCTCTCCCTCAATGTCAGCAAGACAAAGGAGATGATTGTGGACTACAGGACAAGGAGGACCGAGCACACCCCCATTCTCATCGACAGGGCTGCAGTGGAGCAGGTTGAGATCTTCAAGTTCCCTAATAGAAAACTATTATGCTCCAAACACACCAAGACAGTCGTGAAGAGGGCACAACAAAACCTATTCCCCTTTAGGAGATTGAAAATATTTGGTATGGGTCCTGGGATTCTTCCGATGCCATCGAGAGGATCCTGACTGGTTGCATCACCGACTGGTATGGCTACTGCTCGGCCTCAGACCACATTGCACTACAGAGGGTAGTGGGTACGACCAAGTACATAACTGTGGCCAAGCTTCCTGCCATCCAGGACCTCTATACCAATTGGTGTCAGAGGAAGGCCCAAAACATTTCAAAATGACTCCAGCCACCCTAGTCATAGACTGTTATATCTGCTACCACATGGCAAGCGGTACCGGAGCGCCAAGTCTAGGTCCAATAGGCTTCATAACAGCTTGTACCCCCAAGCCATAAGACTCCAAAACAGCTAATTGGACTATTTGCATAGGGGGCCACTCAAGAACATTCAGAGACTTGTCCCGAAGCCACTCCTGCGTTGTCTTGGCTGTGTGCTTAGGGTCGTTGTTCTGTTGGAAGGTGAACCTTTGCCCCAATCTGAGGTTTTCATCAAGGATCTATGTACTTTGCTCCAGTCATTTTTTCCTCGATCCTGACTAGTCTCCCAGTCCCTGAAGCTGAAAAACATCCACACAGCATAACCCCATGCTTCACCGTAGGGATGGTGCCAGGTTTCCTCCAGATGTGACGCTTGGCATTCAGGCCAAAGAGTTGAATCTTGGTTTCATCAGACCAGAGAATCTTGTATCTCATGGTCTGAGATTCCTATAGGTGCCTTTTGGCACACTCCAAGAGGGCTGTCAGGTGCCTTTTACTGAGGAGTGGCTTCCGTCTGGCCACACTACCATAAATGCCTGATTGGTGGAGTGCTGCAGAGATGGTTGTCCTTCTGGAAGGTTCTCCCATCTCCCCACGACACTCTCGAGCTCTGATCAGAGTGAGCATTGGGTTCTTGGTCACCTCCCTGACCAAGTCCATTGTCTCCCGATTGCTCAGATTGGCCGGGCGGCCAGCTCTAGGAAGAGTCTGGGTGGTTCCAAACTTCTTCCAAGAACGATGGAGGCCACTGTTCTTGGGGACCTTCAATGCTGCAGACATTTTTTGGTACCCTTCCACAGATCTGTGCCTCGACACAATCCTGTCTCGGAGCTCTGCGGACAATTCCTTCAACCTCATGGCTTGGTTTTTGCTCTGACTGTCAACTGTGGGACCTTATATAGACAGATGTGTGCCTTTCCAAACCATTTTCAATCAATTGAATTTACCACGGGTGGGCTCCAATCAAGTTGTAGAAACATCTGAAGGATGATGAATGGAGACAGGATGCACTTCAATTTGGAATCTCATAGCAAATAGTCTGAATACTTAAATAAATAAGGTATTTCTGTTTTCTAAAACCCTGTTTCGTTTTGTCATTATGGGGTATTGTGTGTAGATTGATGAGGAAAATGTGGTGTATGATCCATTTTAGAATAAGCCTGTAACTTAACAAAGTTTGGAATAAAGTCAAGAGTTCTGAACACTTTCTGACTGCACTGTACAATATATCTTACAGAACCTACACTTACAGTATACTATCTTACAGAACCTACACTTACAGTACACTATCTTACAGAACCTACACTTACAGTATACTATCTTACAGAACCTACACTTACAGTATATTATCTTACAGAACCTAAACTTACAGTATACTATCTTACAGAACCTACACTTACAGTATTCTATCTTACAGAACCTACACTTACAGTATATTATCTTACAGAACCTACACTTACAGTATATTATCTTACAGAACCTACACATAAAGTATACTATCTTGCAGAACCTACACATACAGTATTCTATCTTACAGAACCTACACTTACAGTATATTATCTTACAGAACCTACACTCATAGTATACTATCTTACAGAACCTACACTTACAGTATATTATCTTACAGAACCTACACTTACAGTATACTATCTTACAGAACCTACACTTACAGTATACTATCTTACAGAACCTACACTTACAGTATACTATCTTACAGAACCTACACTTACAGTATACTATCTTACAGAACCTACACTTACAGTATACTATCTTACAGAACATACACTTACAGTATACTATCTTACAGAACCTACACTTACAGTATTCTATCTTACAGAACCTACACTTACAGTATTCTATCTTACAGAACCTACACTTACAGTGTACTATCTTACAGAACCTACACTTACAGTATATTATCTTACAGAACCTACACATAAAGTATACTATCTTGCAGAACCTACACTTACAGTATTCTATCTTACAGAACCTACACATAAAGTATACTATCTTACAGAACCTACACTTACAGTATATTATCTTACAGAACCTACACTTACAGTATACTATCTTACAGAACCTACACTTACAGTATACTATGTTACAGAACATACACTTACAGTATATTATCTTACAGAACCTACACTTACAGTGTACTATCTTACAGAACCTACACTTACAGTATACTATCTTACAGAACCTACACATACAGTATTCTATCTTACAGAACCTACACTTACAGTATACTATCTTACAGAACCTACACATACAGTATTCTATCTTACAGAACCTACACTTACAATATACTATCTTACAGAACCTACACTTACAGTGTACTATCTTACAGAACCTACACTTACAGTATATTATCTTACAGAACCTACACATAAAGTATACTATCTTGCAGAACCTACACTTACAGTATTCTATCTTACAGAACCTACACATAAAGTATACTATCTTACAGAACCTACACTTACAGTATTCTATCTTACAGAACCTACACTTACAGTATATTATCTTACAGAACCTACACTTACAGTATATTATCTTACAGAACCTACACTTACAGTATACTATCTGACAGAACCTACACATAAAGTATACTATCTTGCAGAACCTACACTTACCGTATTCTATCTTACAGAACATACACTTACAGTATACTATCTTACAGAACCTACACTTACAGTATTCTATCTTACAGAACCTACACTTACAGTATACTATCTTACAGAACCTACACTTACAGTATTCTATCTTACAGAACCTACACTTACAGTATACTATCTTACAGAACCTACACTTACAGTATACTATCTTACAGAACCTACACATACAGTATACTATCTTACAGTTCCTACACTTACAGTATACTTTTTTGCAGCAACATAAAGCGCTACTATCCTCAGTTAGCTTTAGACGCTACTGTGGGATTTCAATGGGAATTCTTTGCATTGTGTGTGTGTGTGTGTGTGTGTGTGTGTGTGTGTGTGTGTGTGTGTGTGTGTGTGTGTGTGTGTGTGTATGTGTGTGTGTGCGCGTGAGCGCGTGAGCGTATATGTGTGTACTTATCACTCTTCCATGCAGTGACTCAAAGGGATAAAAGAATGTCCACTTTCACCTGCAGTGAAATATTTAATACTCAAATCGACGTGTAATACCAAAGGGGGGTATTTGGAAAAAAAGGATAAGAATTTTCCAAATTGTTGTGATTGAAAACAAGACTCAGTGGGCTGTATGTACAGAGAAAGCATAGTTCATTTTCTGCTTATTTTCCTACTTTGCAATTGAGCCCCCAAGTCCTGTTCAAGGTTCATATTACACTGCATACGAGGGCACCCCTAGAAGCGTTGCCATGACAACGTGGACATTCCAATAGGTGTTAAAATTAGATTGAATGTTCTCTGGCCCCTTGTATAAAGAGTACTGATGTACAATATGTACAACATAAGTGTCATTGTTCATGATGAGTGCATTACTTTACATTAAGTAGCATACCTAATATCATGATGATGTTTGGATTTGTTTTTTTGTTGTTGAAACCTGCATTTCTTTTCACTGCTGATTTAAAAGGAACAATTATTCACTGTCTGCTGATGCCAGGACAATCAAACAAAGAAACTCACTCCTGGAGGAAGAATTCTGCTGACCACTCTGTTTAGTGTAGTGGACAGTAGGAAGTTGTTGACCACTCTGTTTAGTGTAGTGGACAGTAGGAAGTTGTTGACCACTCTGTTTAGTGTAGAATACAGTAGGAAGTTGTTGACCACTCTGTTTAGTGTAGAATACAGTAGGAAGTTGTTGACCACTCTGTTTAGTGTAGAATACAGTAGGAAGTTGTTGACCACTCTGTTTAGTGTAGAATACAGTAGGAAGTTGTTGACCACTCTGTTTAGTGTAGAATACAGTAGGAAGTTGTTGACCACTCTGTTTAGTGTAGAATACAGTAGGAAGTAGTTGACCACTCTGTTTAGTGTAGTGGACACTAGGAAGTTGTTGACCACTCTGTTTAGTGTAGAATACAGTAGGAAGTTGTTGACCACTCTGTTTAGTGTAGAATACAGTAGGAAGTTGTTGACCACTCTGTTTAGTGTAGAATACAGTAGGAAGTTGTTGACCACTCTGTTTAGTGTAGAATACAGTAGGAAGTTGTTGACCACTCTGTTTAGTGTAGAATACAGTAGGAAGTTGTTGACTACTCTGTTTAGTGTAGAATACAGTAGGAAGTTGTTGACCACTCTGTTTAGTGTAGTGGACAGTAGGAAGTTGTTGACCACTCTGTTTAGTGTAGTGGACAGTAGGAAGTTGTTGACCACTCTGTTTAGTGTAGAATACAGTAGGAAGTTGTTGACCACTCTGTTTAGTGTAGAATACAGTAGGAAGTTGTTGACCACTCTGTTTAGTGTAGAATACAGTAGGAAGTTGTTCACCACTCTGTTTAGTGTAGAATACAGTAGGAAGTTGTTGACCACTCTGTTTAGTGTAGAATACAGTAGGAAGTTGTTGACCACTCTGTTTAGTGTAGAATACAGTAGGAAGTTGTTGACCACTCTGTTTAGTGTAGAATACAGTAGGAAGTTGTTGACCACTCTGTTTAGTGTAGAATACAGTAGGAAGTTGTTGACCACTCTGTTTAGTGTAGTGGACACTAGGAAGTTGTTGACCAATCTGTTTAGTGTAGAATACAGTAGGAAGTTGTTGACCACTCTGTTTAGTGTAGTGGACAGTAGGAAGTTGTTGACCACTCTGTTTAGTGTAGAATACAGTAGGAAGTTGTTGACCACTCTGTTTAGTGTAGAATACAGTAGGAAGTTGTTGACCACTCTGTTTAGTGTAGAATACAGTAGGAAGTTGTTGACCACTCTGTTTAGTGTAGAATACAGTAGGAAGTTGTTGACCACTCTGTTTAGTGTAGTGGACACTAGGAAGTTGTTGACCACTCTGTTTAGTGTAGAATACAGTAGGAAGTTGTTGACCACTCTGTTTAGTGTAGTGGACAGTAGGAAGTTGTTGACCACTCTGTTTAGTGTAGAATACAGTAGGAAGTAGTTGACCACTCTGTTTAGTGTAGTGGACAGTAGGAAGTTGTTGACTACTCTGTTTAGTGTAGAATACAGTAGGAAGTTGTTGACCACTCTGTTTAGTGTAGAATACAGTAGGAAGTTGTTGACCACTCTGTTTAGTGTAGAATACAGTAGGAAGTTGTTGACCACTCTGTTTAGTGTGAAATACAGTAGGACGTTGTTGACCACTCTGTTTAGTGTAGAATACAGTAGGAAGTTGTTGACCACTCTGTTTAGTGTAGTGGACAGTAGGAAGTTGTTGACCACTCTGTTTAGTGTAGAATACAGTAGGAAGTTGTTGACCACTCTGTTTAGTGTAGAATACAGTAGGAAGTTGTTGACTACTCTGTTTAGTGTAGAATACAGTAGGAAGTTGTTGACTACTCTGTTTAGTGTAGTGGACAGTAGGAAGTTGTTGACCACTCTGTTTAGTGTAGAATACAGTAGGAAGTTGTTGACCACTCTGTTTAGTGTAGAATACAGTAGGAAGTTGTTGACCACTCTGTTTAGTGTGAAATACAGTAGGAAGTTGTTGACCACTCTGTTTAGTGTAGAATACAGTAGGAAGTTGTTGACTACTCTGTTTAGTGTAGAATACAGTAGGAAGTTGTTGAACACTCTGTTTAGTGTAGAATACAGTAGGAAGTTGTTGACTACTCTGTTTAGTGTAGAATACAGTAGGAAGTTGTTGACCACTCTGTTTAGTGTAGAATACAGTAGGAAGTTGTTGACCACTCTGTTTAGTGTAGTGGACACTAGGAAGTTGTTGACCACTCTGTTTAGTGTAGAATACAGTAGGAAGTTGTTGACCACTCTGTTTAGTGTAGAATACAGTAGGAAGTTGTTGACCACTCTGTTTAGTGTAGAATACAGTAGGAAGTTGTTGACCACTCTGTTTAGTGTAGAATACAGTAGGAAGTTGTTGACCACTCTGTTTAGTGTAGTGGACAGCTCAGCTCAGGTAAGGTGTGTCAGCGTTAGTTTGTCTTGGCAGGATTGACCTGTGTTCACCTCTCCGTCCCGGCTTGTTTACCCACAGTGTTCACACTGCTAGTCTGGAGTCCATGAGGAATGTACTCCTGAACCCTATACCCCTAGTGCTGCATCACTAAGAAAGGACTCAAGCATTCCCTCTGTTGTACATCTATCCTGACAGGTTACATTTGTTTATGCTTCTGTCATGTTAAGGATAAAGTACGATACTTGCTGCTGAGCATATTTTCTGCTTGCTTGTTTGAATGGCGCAACAATTTAATGTTAAGGAGCTTGACAGTCTTGTCCCCTTGCAGTACAGTCTGGTCCCCTTGCAGTACAGTCTCCTTTCAACACAGTCTAGTCTCCTTACAGTACAGTCTAGTCTCCTTGCAGTACAGTCTAGTCCTCATGCAGTACAGTCTAGTCCACTTGCAGTACAGTCTAGTCCACTTGCAGTACAGTCTAGTCCCCTTGCAGTACAGTCTAGTCCCCTTGCAGTACAGTCTCCTTGCAGTACAGTCTAGTCCCCTTGCAGTACAGTCTCCTTGCAGTACAGTCTAGTCCACTTGCAGTACAGTCTAGTCCACTTGCAGTACAGTCTAGTCCCCTTGCAGTACAGTCTAGTCCCCTTGCAGTACAGTCTAGTCCCCTTGCAGTACAGTCTAGTCCCCTTGCAGTACAGTCTAGTCCCCTTGCAGTATAGTCCCCTTGCAGTACAGTCTAGTCTCCTTGCAGTACAGTCTAGTCCCCTTGCAGTACAGTCCCCTTGCAGTCTAGTCCCCTTGCAGTACAGTCTAGTCCCCTTGCAGTACAGTCCCCTTGCAGTACAGTCTAGTCCCCTTGCAGTACAGTCCCCTTGCAGTACAGTCTAGTCCCCTTGCAGTACAGTCTAGTCCCCTTGCAGTACAGTCTCCTTGCAGTACAGTCTAGTCCCCTTGCAGTACAGTCCCCTTGCAGTACAGTCTAGTCCCCTTGCAGTACAGTCTAGTCCCCTTGCAGTACAGTCCCCTTGCAGTACAGTCTAGTCCCCTTGCAGTACAGTCTAGTCCCCTTGCAGTACAGTCTAGTCCCCTTGCAGTATAGTCCCCTTGCAGTACAGTCTAGTCTCCTTGCAGTACAGTCTAGTCCCCTTGCAGTACAGTCCCCTTGCAGTCTAGTCCCCTTGCAGTACAGTCTAGTCCCCTTGCAGTACAGTCCCCTTGCAGTACAGTCTAGTCCCCTTGCAGTGCAGTCTAGTCCCCTTGCAGTACATCCCCCTTGCAGTACAGTCTAGTCCCCTTGCAGTACAGTCTAGTCCCCTTGCAGTGCAGTCTAGTCCCCTTGCAGTACAGTCTAAAGGTCCCGAAGGTTATCGAGCTGTGCTATAGAAGGTCAGGTAAGAGGAGAAGGGGGCATTTGACAAGTAAATAGCATTAGCATTCTTTCCAAGTTGTAGAGTCCTTTATGGAGAGAATCTATAGTGGCACCAAGGAAATCTATTACAATAAGGAACTACAGGACAAGCTAGTTTTTACATTTTATTTGTCAATATATATATAAATATATATATATTTATATACACTGTATGTTGATACTGTAAATAAGTTACATTTCTGACATATATGTCTTAAAAAGCCATGTATAGTCTGTAAAAGGCAGATATTTCTTAATAATGTGTCATCTCAAAAATAATACAGTATATTACACAAAACAGGGGGTTAAATAGAACACTGAAATATTACATTTCTACAAAAAAAAAGGTAAAATCATAAATAACACTAACACATTAAATGCAGAAAACTTTACTTTACATCACTACATGTCCTCATCACTAGCTTCATGTAGCTTTTATATATAATTCATTATGATACAAACTGATTTTAATTCACTGTGAAATGTCCACTTTGAGAGGCGTATTAGACAGATATCTTATATGTAACGGGACAATTTTTTTTAGGAAGTTAACCCAAAGACTCCTGACGAAGCTTGTATATGTATTTGGTGTAGGGTAGTGGATGCTTACACAACTGGGTAAGAAAATGTAATCCCATTTCCGTTTCACGGGGCCCGTGAGAAGACGAGACTCAACTAAAGTGTACCGGCACCGTTTCAGGAAGTCCTTCTAACGATCGTCTCCCGACGACATATTACAATTGAAAGCTATTTGCTGTTTTTCCAAGATGGAAATGCTTAGATCACAGTTTTGTCTCTCTGACTGTACGTCTGTGTGTCTGTTTTTGTCTGTCTCTGTGGGAGGACTAGTATGGTTTGTAACAAGTGACAAAAGGAAATGGAAACGTTTCCTCTGGAACACGTTGATAATGTCAGATATGTTGACCTGTATCCTGGAGCATTAGGGTTGGGGTCAGATATGTTGACCTGTATGTTGACCTGGGCCAGTATTCAGAAAGAGAGACCACATCAGTTCTAACATCCTAATGAACAAGAGGAGGGAGGGCCTGATCCTAGATCAGCGCCTCAACTCTTGAGATGCTTTGTGAACACACCTACTGGGTGTTCAGGGAAGTCAGTACGCACCTCAACGAGTTGACGTTTGATCATTTCCTGACGGATGTGCTGTAACGGCTCGTCATCGTAGTGAAAAAATGGTGTCGAAATGTACTGATTGATTATCAAGTATATTTTACAATAGAGTTTTGAAATAGGCCAATAAATGTTCAGAAGGGAACACTTTGGGACTGAGTGGTTGTATTTATTATACTACGTAATACACACTACGCACTACGCACTACGCATGGAGCTTAACGTTGGTGTGTAACAAGAAACAGTTTAGAGTTGGGAGGAAAACCTCGAAAGCTCCTGTATGTGATGTGGTTAATATGAGTGGAATTGCATTGGATTGGATTGCGTCTCCCTCTCCAACAGGATTTTCATTTAACTACGGCAGTTTAAAATGTTCCAATCAGTATCATGTCATTTGAAATCACCCGGTATTGGCCCTGGTTTAACCGCAGGCTGCCAATAAGCTGGGTGGATGTATTTACCTTCTGCAAGGCCTGCAGTGACTGGCCTCTGTGTTCTCTGGCCACTGATTGGCAATCGTTGCCAGACTCATTTTTCCAAATTATGAGTTTTCCAACTGATGCCATATACAGTGTCATTAACATGTCCCTAGAACATTTAACTCCCAACACGGCCGCAGAAATTACATGTTAAGAGGGAATGAGGATGATTTTCAATGTCTGAAACAAGCTTTGAAAAACAAAACCTTTTAGATCATTCCAAAGGAGGAAGAAGAATTAAGACTGACATTCAAATTAAATAATTCAAATGAACATTTTCCATTTCATTATTTCTCTTCCAGACACCTAGCTGACATGCCGCAGTTATTATAGGATCACATGACGCTCTATTTAAATGCCCTTTATTTTTGTGTTAACAAAGGCATGGACTTTTATAATTGATTGCATTCACGGCTGATAATTGAAAAGAGTCAAGTGGAGGTTTAATTTCAGAATAGTTTTCCACGCTTTTCATTTTCACCAGACTGTTGCTTAGAAACTAGCTGCAAGCGTTATCCATTGAGGACATGATTTACTTTAGAGCAGACCCCGCCCCCCTAAATAAAAAGGAAATAAAACAAATAAAATATATCTATATTGCCAATGAGATGGTCCTACTGCCCAGGCAGAGGAGAACATAAGGATCCATGAAACCAGGAGTAATAATGACAGATTAATGCCATCTAACCCTAATAATGCATTTGATATCATCATTCATAATGCATTAATATCAGACGTTTTCTAAACTATGTACTGAATACGTGAGTCTGTATATTTGATCTCAGATTTCTATTAATATACTAAAAATACATAAATATAACTAATTTACACATATCACTTCGATGATTCTATAGTTTCCCAAAATATACAGTTGAAGTCGGAAGTTTACATAGACTTAGGTTGAAGTCATTTAAACTCGTTTTTCAACCACTCCACAAATTTCTTGTTAACAAACTATAGTTTTGGCAAGTCGGTTAGGACATCTACCTTGTGCTAGACACAAGTCATTTTTCCAACAATTGTTTACAGACAGATTATTTATTTCACTTATAATTCACTGTATCACAATTCCAGTGGGTCAGAAGTTTACATACACTAAGGTGACTGTGCCTTTAAACAGCTTGGAAAATTCCAGAAAATGATGTCATAGCTTTAGAAGCTTCTGATAGGCTAATTGACATAATTTGAGTCAATTGGAGGTGTACCTGTGGATGTATTTCAAGGCCTACCTTCAAACTCAGTGCCTCTTTGCTTGACATCATGGGAAAATCTAAAGAAATCAGCCAAGACATTGTAGACCTCCAAAAGTCTGGTTCATCCTTGGGAGCAATTTCCAAACGCCTGAAGGTACCACGTTCATCTGTACAAACTATAGTACGCAAGTATAAACACCATGGGACCACGCAGCCGTCATACCGCTCAGGAAGGAGACGTGTTCTGTCTCCTAGAGATGAACGTACTTTGGTGCGAAAAGTGCAAACCAATCCCAGAACAACAGCAAAGGACCTTGTGAAGATGCTGGAGGAAACAGGTACAAAAGTATCTATATCCACAGTAAGAGTCCTATATCGACATAACCTGAAAGGCCGCTCAGCAAGGAAGAAGCCACTGCTCCAAAACCATAATAAAAAAGCCAGACTACGGTTTGCAACTGCACATGGGGACAAAGATTGTACTTTTTGGAGAAATGTCCTCTGGTCTGATGAAACAAAAATAGAACTGTTTGGCCATAATGACCATCATTATGTTTGGACGAAAAAGGGGGAGCCTTGCAAGCCGAAGAACACCATCCCAACCGTGAAGCACGGGGGTGGCAGCATCATGTTGTGGGGTTGCTTTGCTGCAGGAGGGACTGGTGCACTTCACAAAATAGATGGCATCATGAGGCACGAAAATTATGTGGAAATATTGAAGCAACATCTTACGACATTTAAAGCTTGGTCGCAAATGGGTCTTCCAAATGGACAATGACCCCAAGCATACTTCCAAAGTTGTGGCAAAATGGCTTAAGGAAAACAAAGTCAAGGTATTGGAGAGGCCATCACATAGCCCTGACCTCAATCCCATAAAACATTTGTGGGTAGAACTGAAAAAGCGTGTGTGAGCAAGGAGGCCTACAAACCTGACTCAGTTACACCAGCTCTGTCAGGAGGAATGGGCCAAAATTCACCCAACTTATTGTGCGAAGCTTGTGGAAGGCTACCCGAAACATTTGACCCAAGTTAAACAATTTAAAGGCAATGCTACCAAATACTAATTGAATGTATGTAAACTTCTGACCCACTGGGAATGTGATGAAATAAATAAAAGCTGAAATAAATCATACTCTCTACAATTATTCTGACATTTCACATTCTTAAAATAAAGTGGTGATCCTAACTGACCTAAGACAGGGATTTTTTACTAGGATTACATGTTAGGAATTGTGAAAAACTGAGTTTAAATGTATTTGGCTAAGGTGTATGTAAACTTCCAAGATCAACTGTATATATACAGTATATAGTGAAATAACAGGTCTCAGAGATGCAGAGAAGAAATAGATGTTACTCTTCATCTCAGAAGAAACCAGTCTGTTTTTTGTAGTTGTGTCAGAATCATCACAGTATACTACTGTGGGAAGGGCATATTACAGAAACACCATATTTAATCAAAAAAAAAAAATATCTCTAGAAAACTGTTACTTTAGAAAATAAGCCAAAGTAGATACAAGGTGTTTTACAAGAGAATTTTACTTTGCAAAATGTAATACTTTATAATTTACTTGATTGGTTGATTGAGAATCAAATCACTGCAGTGATACCAAAATGGTGTAATCCGAAGTTCAAAGACTCAAATCTCCTGAAGTAGCGTTGGGTTGGTCCCTTTAGCGTGGACCATTCCAAAGACCAGGGCTTTCCCTTCCCCAGGTTTTTGCTCCAACCCCAGTTGAATTACAATCAAGTGTGCTAGATTAGGATTGAAGTGAAAATGGTAGCTCTCCAGGAAGTGGTACCGATACACCAAGTCTGGAACCACCAGGATCCTGAACAGCTTCTACCCCCAAGCTGTAAGACTGCTAAACAAGACTGTTATCTCTGATCTGATCTGTTTATCAACCCGTTATCTCTGATCTGACCTGTTATCTCTGATCTGACCTGTTATCTCTGATCTGACCTGTGATCTCTGATCTGACATGTACCAATGAAGTTTCACAGGCTTATTGATCCCTGTTATCTCTGGTGTTATTGTAACCCTGTATGGAGTGCAAATGCTTTTTTTACATGGTCAAAACTGCTTGTACTGTTTGTTATGAAACAGGTGAAAACATAATATTATACTATTAATGTCTTCTGTACTGGCCCTCTTACGGGGAGAAGACACACCTACAGATATATACAGAGATGAAAGTGGTGCTGCTGTGTGACTGGAACTTTCCTGAGTTTATGAAAGTCAAAAAAAATTCAAAGAGAAAATTTAAAAACACATATAAATGACAGTATGTCTTTCTTTAAATAGCATGACTCCTCTGACAGCCGTGTAGCGTGTGTAGAGTCTTTGGTCACGTTCCCATGGTGCTTCCTTCCGCGCTACGCCGCTTCCCTGGAACGGGAACGTCGGCGGAAACAGATGGTAACCGCGGTGATGCTCTACGCTGCCGAGAAGTTAGATCTGATAGAATCCTCTCGTAACTGACGATGCTTCCCAATGTCACATTCCTCCCTCGCCGTACGCCTCTCAATGGTTATCCTGTAGTTCTTCCTGTTAGGAACAAGACAAAAGGCTTTGAGAATGGTTTGAATCGTCTGTCTTCTCTTTTAGGACAGGTCAGTAATTGTGCACAGATTATTGTTTACAGTGAAATGGGGCCTCCTGCTATAGATTCCTACTAGATCAGCCCTGTAGTAGGAAACCAACATCCACTCTAACTAGATCAGCCCTGTAGTACAAAACCAACATCCACTCTTACTATATCAGCCCTGTAGTACGAAACCAACATCCACTCTAACTAGATCAGCCCTGTAGTACGAAACCAACATCCACTCTGACTAGATCAGCCCTATAGTAGGAAACCAACATCCACTCTAACTAGATCAGCCCTGTAGTACGAAACCAACATCCACTCTTACTAGATCAGCCCTGTAGTACGAAACCAACATCCACTCTAACTATATCAGCCCTGTAGTACGAAACCAACATCCACTCTTACTAGATCAGCCCTGTAGTACGAAACCAACATCCACTCTTACTAGATCAGCCCTGTGGTAGGAAACCAACATCCACTCTAACTAGATCAGCCCTGTAGTAGGAAACCAACATCCACTCTAACTAGATCAGCCCTGAAGTACGAAACCAACATCCACTCTTACTAGATCAGCCCTGTGGTAGGAAACCAACATCCACTCTAACTAGATCAGCCCTGTAGTACAAAACCAACATCCACTCTAACTAGATCAGCCCTGTAGTAGGAAACCAACATCCACTCTAACTAGATCAGCCCTGTAGTACGAAACCAACACCCACTCTAACTAGATCAGCCCTGTAGTAGGAAACCAACATCCACTCTAACTAGATCAGCCCTATAGTAGGAAACCAACATCCACTCTAACTAGATCAGCCCTGTAGTAGGAAACCAACATCCACTCTTACTAGATCAGCCCTGTAGTAGGAAACCAACATCCACTCTAACTAGATCAGCCCTGTAGCAGGAAACCAACACCCACTCTTACTAGATCAGCCCTGTAGTAGGAAACCAACATCCACTCTTACTAGATCAGCCCTGTAGTACAAAACCAACATCCACTCTTACTAGATCAGCCCTGTAGCAGGAAACCAACATCCACTCTTACTAGATCAGCCCTGTAGTAGGAAACCAACATCCACTCTAACTAGATCAGCCCTGTAGTACGAAACCAACATCCACTCTAACTAGATCAGCCCTGTAGCAGGAAACCAACATCCACTCTTACTAGATCAGCCCTGTGGTAGGAAACCAACATCCACTCTAACTAGATCAGCCCTGTAGTACAAAACCAACATCCACTCTAACTAGATCAGCCCTGTAGTACGAAACCAACATCCACTCTAACTAGATCAGCCCTGTAGCAGGAAACCAACATCCACTCTTACTAGATCAGCCCTGTGGTAGGAAACCAACATCCACTCTTACTAGATCAGCCCTGTGGTAGGAAACCAACATCCACTCTAACTAGATCAGCCCTGTAGTAGGAAACCAACATCCACTCTTACTAGATCAGCCATGCATTATTTATTTATTTTTATTTTACCTTAATTTAACTAGGCAAGTCAGTTAAGAACAAATTCTTATTTTCAATGATGGCCTAGGAACAATGGGTTAACTGCCTTGTTCAGGGGGCAGAACAATAGATTTGTACCTTGTCAGCTCGGGGATTCGAACTTGCAACCTTTCGGTTACAAGTCCAACACTCTAGGAAACCAACATCCACTCGTACTATCTGAGCCACACAGACAGTTCTGAACATGCTGGTTACTAGTCCAACGTACTGAACATGACATGTGCTGTTTTACCTGATGAAGTAGAAGGCCATTAGCAGTGCTGTGCCCAGCAGGGCTCCCACTATGATCCCAGTAACAGCAGATACTCCTAGTCCACCTGCTTGGAGAAGAAGAGGGAGGCTATTAGTAAGGTTAACGGTACCGCTGATGCCCACCTGGGTTACTACAGTACTACAGTATACCCACCTGGGTTACTACAGTACTACAGTATATCCACCTGGGTTACTACAGTATACCCACCTGGGTTACTACAGTACTACAGTATATCCACCTGGGTTACTACAGTACTACAGTATACCCACCTGGGTTACTACAGTATATCCACCTGGGTTACTACAGTACTACAGTATATCCACCTGGGTTACTACAGTACTACAGTATATCCACCTGGGTTACTACAGTACTACAGTATATCCACCTGGGTTACTACAGTACTACAGTATACCCACCTGGGTTACTACAGTATATCCACCTGGGTTACTACAGTATATCCACCTGGGTTACTACAGTATATCCACCTGGGTTACTACAGTACTACAGTATATCCACCTGGGTTACTACAGTACTACAGTATATCCACCTGGGTTACTACAGTATATCCACCTGGGTTACTACAGTACTACAGTATATCCACCTGGGTTACTACAGTACTACAGTATATCCACCTGGGTTACTACAGTACTACAGTATATCCACCTGGGTTACTACAGTATACCCACCTGGGTTACTACAGTACTACAGTATATCCACCTGGGTTACTACAGTATATCCACCTGGGTTACTACAGTACTACAGTATATCCACCTGGGTTACTACAGTACTACAGTATATCCACCTGGGTTACTACAGTACTACAGTATATCCACCTGGGTTACTACAGTATATCCACCTGGGTTACTACAGTACTACAGTATATCCACCTGGGTTACTACAGTACTACAGTATATCCACCTGGGTTACTACAGTACTACAGTATATCCACCTGGGTTACTACAGTACTACAGTATATCCACCTGGGTTACTACAGTACTACAGTATACCCACCTGGGTTACTACAGTACTACAGTATACCCACCTGGGTTACTACAGTACTACAGTATATCCACCTGGGTTACTACAGTACTACAGTATACCCACCTGGGTTACTACAGTACTACAGTATATCCACCTGGGTTACTACAGTATATCCACCTGGGTTACTACAGTACTACAGTATATCCACCTGGGTTACTACAGTACTACAGTATATCCACCTGGGTTACTACAGTACTACAGTATACCCACCTGGGTTACTACAGTACTACAGTATATCCACCTGGGTTACTACAGTACTACAGTATACCCACCTGGGTTACTACAGTACTACAGTATATCCACCTGGGTTACTACAGTATATCCACCTGGGTTACTACAGTACTACAGTATATCCACCTGGGTTACTACAGTACTACAGTATATCCACCTGGGTTACTACAGTACTACAGTATACCCACCTGGGTTACTACAGTACTACAGTATATCCACCTGGGTTACTACAGTACTACAGTATATCCACCTGGGTTACTACAGTACTACAGTATATCCACCTGGGTTACTACAGTACTACAGTATATCCACCTGGGTTACTACAGTACTACAGTATACCCACCTGGGTTACTACAGTACTACAGTATATCCACCTGGGTTACTACAGTACTACAGTATATCCACCTGGGTTACTACAGTATACCCACCTGGGTTACTACAGTACTACAGTATATCCACCTGGGTTACTACAGTACTACAGTATACCCACCTGGGTTACTACAGTATATCCACCTGGGTTACTACAGTATATCCACCTGGGTTACTACAGTACTACAGTATATCCACCTGGGTTACTACAGTACTACAGTATATCCACCTGGGTTACTACAGTACTACAGTATATCCACCTGGGTTACTACAGTACTACAGTATATCCACCTGGGTTACTACAGTACTACAGTATACCCACCTGGGTTACTACAGTATATCCACCTGGGTTACTACAGTATATCCACCTGGGTTACTACAGTACTACAGTATATCCACCTGGGTTACTACAGTACTACAGTATATCCACCTGGGTTACTACAGTACTACAGTATACCCACCTGGGTTACTACAGTATATCCACCTGGGTTACTACAGTATATCCACCTGGGTTACTACAGTATACCCACCTGGGTTACTACAGTATATCCACCTGGGTTACTACAGTATATCCACCTGGGTTACTACAGTATACCCACCTGGGTTACTACAGTATATCCAACTGGGTTACTACAGTATACCCACCTGGGTTACTACAGTATATCCACCTGGGTTACTACAGTATATCCACCTGGGTTACTACAGTATATCCACCTGGGTTACTACAGTACTACAGTATATCCACCTGGGTTACTACAGTACTACAGTATACCCACCTGGGTTACTACAGTATATCCACCTGGGTTACTACAGTATATCCACCTGGGTTACTACAGTACTACAGTATATCCACCTGGGTTACTACAGTACTACAGTATATCCACCTGGGTTACTACAGTACTACAGTATATCCACCTGGGTTACTACAGTACTACAGTATATCCACCTGGGTTACTACAGTACTACAGTATACCCACCTGGGTTACTACAGTATATCCACCTGGGTTACTACAGTATATCCACCTGGGTTACTACAGTACTACAGTATATCCACCTGGGTTACTACAGTATATCCACCTGGGTTACTACAGTATATCCACCTGGGTTACTACAGTACTACAGTATATCCACCTGGGTTACTACAGTATATCCACCTGGGTTACTACAGTACTACAGTATATCCACCTGGGTTACTACAGTACTACAGTATATCCACCTGGGTTACTACAGTACTACAGTATATCCACCTGGGTTACTACAGTACTACAGTATATCCACCTGGGTTACTACAGTACTACAGTATATCCACCTGGGTTACTACAGTACTACAGTATATCCACCTGGGTTACTACAGTACTACAGTATATCCACCTGGGTTACTACAGTATATCCACCTGGGTTACTACAGTATATCCACCTGGGTTACTACAGTACTACAGTATATCCACCTGGGTTACTACAGTACTACAGTATATCCACCTGGGTTACTACAGTACTACAGTATATCCACCTGGGTTACTACAGTACTACAGTATATCCACCTGGGTTACTACAGTACTACAGTATATCCACCTGGGTTACTACAGTACTACAGTATATCCACCTGGGTTACTACAGTACTACAATATATCCACCTGGGTTACTACAGTACTACAGTATATCCACCTGGGTTACTACAGTATATCCACCTGGGTTACTACAGTACTACAGTATATCCACCTGGGTTACTACAGTACTACAGTATATCCACCTGGGTTACTACAGTACTACAGTATATCCACCTGGGTTACTACAGTACTACAGTATATCCACCTGGGTTACTACAGTACTACAGTATATCCACCTGGGTTACTACAGTATACCCACCTGGGTTACTACAGTACTACAGTATATCCACCTGGGTTACTACAGTACTACAGTATATCCACCTGGGTTACTACAGTACTACAGTATACCCACCTGGGTTACTACAGTATATCCACCTGGGTTACTACAGTATATCCACCTGGGTTACTACAGTATATCCACCTGGGTTACTACAGTATATCCACCTGGGTCACTACAGTACTACAGTATATCCACCTGGGTTACTACAGTATATCCACCTGGGTTACTACAGTACTACAGTATATCCACCTGGGTTACTACAGTATATCCACCTGGGTTACTACAGTACTACAGTATATCCACCTGGGTTACTACAGTACTACAGTATATCCACCTGGGTTACTACAGTACTACAGTATATCCACCTGGGTTACTACAGTACTACAGTATATCCACCTGGGTTACTACAGTACTACAGTATATCCACCTGGGTTACTACAGTACTACAGTATATCCACCTGGGTTACAACAGTACTACAGTATATCCACCTGGGTTACTACAGTACTACAGTATATCCACCTGGGTTACTACAGTACTACAGTATATCCACCTGGGTTACTACAGTACTACAGTATATCCACCTGGGTTACTACAGTATATCCACCTGGGTTACTACAGTACTACAGTATATCCACCTGGGTTACTACAGTATATCCACCTGGGTTACTACAGTACTACAGTATATCCACCTGGGTTACTACAGTATATCCACCTGGGTTACTACAGTACTACAGTATATCCACCTGGGTTACTACAGTATATCCACCTGGGTTACTACAGTACTACAGTATATCCACCTGGGTTACTACAGTACTACAGTATATCCACCTGGGTTACTACAGTACTACAGTATATCCACCTGGGTTACTACAGTACTACAGTATATCCACCTGGGTTACTACAGTACTACAGTATATCCACCTGGGTTACTACAGTACTACAGTATATCCACCTGGGTTACTACAGTACTACAGTATATCCACCTGGGTTACTACAGTACTACAGTATATCCACCTGGGTTACTACAGTACTACAGTATATCCACCTGGGTTACTACAGTACTACAGTATATCCACCTGGGTTACTACAGTACTACAGTATATCCACCTGGGTTACTACAGTACTACAGTATATCCACCTGGGTTACTACAGTATATCCACCTGGGTTACTACAGTACTACAGTATATCCACCTGGGTTACTACAGTACTACAGTATATCCACCTGGGTTACTACAGTACTACAGTATATCCACCTGGGTTACTACAGTACTACAGTATATCCACCTGGGTTACTACAGTACTACAGTATATCCACCTGGGTTACTACAGTACTACAGTATATCCACCTGGGTTACTACAGTACTACAGTATATCCACCTGGGTTACTACAGTACTACAGTATATCCACCTGGGTTACTACAGTACTACAGTATATCCACCTGGGTTACTACAGTACTACAGTATACCCACCTGGGTTACTACAGTATATCCACCTGGGTTACTACAGTATATCCACCTGGGTTACTACAGTACTACAGTATATCCACCTGGGTTACTACAGTATATCCACCTGGGTTACTACAGTATATCCACCTGGGTTACTACAGTACTACAGTATATCCACCTGGGTTACTACAGTACTACAGTATATCCACCTGGGTTACTACAGTACTACAGTATACCCACCTGGGTTACTACAGTATATCCACCTGGGTTACTACAGTACTACAGTATATCCACCTGGGTTACTACAGTACTACAGTATATCCACCTGGGTTACTACAGTATATCCACCTGGGTTACTACAGTACTACAGTATATCCACCTGGGTTACTACAGTATATCAACCTGGAATTACTACAGTACTACAGTATATCCACCTGGGTTACTACAGTATATCCACCTGGGTTACTACAGTACTACAGTATATCCACCTGGGTTACTACAGTATATCCACCTGGGTTACTACAGTACTACAGTATACCCACCTGGGTTACTACAGTACTACAGTATATCCACCTGGGTTACTACAGTACTACAGTATACCCACCTGGGTTACTACAGTACTACAGTATATCCACCTGGGTTACTACAGTACTACAGTATATCCACCTGGGTTACTACAGTATATCCACCTGGGTTACTACAGTATATCCACCTGGGTTACTACAGTATATCCACCTGGGTTACTACAGTACTACAGTATATCCACCTGGGTTACTACAGTATATCCACCTGGGTTACTACAGTATATCCACCTGGGTTACTACAGTACTACAGTATATCCACCTGGGTTACTACAGTACTACAGTATATCCACCTGGGTTACTACAGTACTACAGTATATCCACCTGGGTTACTACAGTATATCCACCTGGGTTACTACAGTACTACAGTATACCCCCCTGGGTTACTACAGTACTACAGTATATCCACCTGGGTTACTACAGTACTACAGTATATCCACCTGGGTTACTACAGTATATCCACCTGGGTTACTACAGTACTACAGTATATCCACCTGGGTTACTACAGTACTACAGTATATCCACCTGGGTTACTACAGTACTACAGTATATCCACCTGGGTTACTACAGTACTACAGTATATCCACCTGGGTTACTACAGTATATCCACCTGGGTTACTACAGTATATCCACCTGGGTTACTACAGTACTACAGTATATCCACCTGGGTTACTACAGTATATCCACCTGGGTTACTACAGTACTACAGTATATCCACCTGGGTTACTACAGTATATCCACCTGGGTTACTACAGTACTACAGTATATCCACCTGGGTTACTACAGTATATCCACCTGGGTTACTACAGTACTACAGTATATCCACCTGGGTTACTACAGTACTACAGTATACCCACCTGGGTTACTACAGTACTACAGTATACCCACCTGGGTTACTACAGTACTACAGTATATCCACCTGGGTTACTACAGTACTACAGTATATCCACCTGGGTTACTACAGTACTACAGTATATCCACCTGGGTTACTACAGTACTACAGTATATCCACCTGGGTTACTACAGTACTACAGTATATCCACCTGGGTTACTACAGTATATCCACCTGGGTTACTACAGTATATCCACCTGGGTTACTACAGTACTACAGTATATCCACCTGGGTTACTACAGTACTACAGTATATCCACCTGGGTTACTACAGTACTACAGTATACCCACCTGGGTTACTACAGTATATCCACCTGGGTTACTACAGTACTACAGTATATCCACCTGGGTTACTACAGTACTACAGTATATCCACCTGGGTTACTACAGTATATCCACCTGGGTTACTACAGTACTACAGTATATCCACCTGGGTTACTACAGTATATCAACCTGGATTACTACAGTACTACAGTATATCCACCTGGGTTACTACAGTATATCCACCTGGGTTACTACAGTACTACAGTATATCCACCTGGGTTACTACAGTATATCCACCTGGGTTACTACAGTACTACAGTATACCCACCTGGGTTACTACAGTACTACAGTATATCCACCTGGGTTACTACAGTACTACAGTATACCCACCTGGGTTACTACAGTACTACAGTATATCCACCTGGGTTACTACAGTACTACAGTATATCCACCTGGGTTACTACAGTATATCCACCTGGGTTACTACAGTATATCCACCTGGGTTACTACAGTATATCCACCTGGGTTACTACAGTACTACAGTATATCCACCTGGGTTACTACAGTATATCCACCTGGGTTACTACAGTATATCCACCTGGGTTACTACAGTACTACAGTATATCCACCTGGGTTACTACAGTACTACAGTATATCCACCTGGGTTACTACAGTACTACAGTATATCCACCTGGGTTACTACAGTATATCCACCTGGGTTACTACAGTACTACAGTATACCCACCTGGGTTACTACAGTACTACAGTATATCCACCTGGGTTACTACAGTACTACAGTATATCCACCTGGGTTACTACAGTATATCCACCTGGGTTACTACAGTACTACAGTATATCCACCTGGGTTACTACAGTACTACAGTATATCCACCTGGGTTACTACAGTACTACAGTATATCCACCTGGGTTACTACAGTACTACAGTATATCCACCTGGGTTACTACAGTATATCCACCTGGGTTACTACAGTATATCCACCTGGGTTACTACAGTACTACAGTATATCCACCTGGGTTACTACAGTATATCCACCTGGGTTACTACAGTACTACAGTATATCCACCTGGGTTACTACAGTATATCCACCTGGGTTACTACAGTACTACAGTATATCCACCTGGGTTACTACAGTATATCCACCTGGGTTACTACAGTACTACAGTATATCCACCTGGGTTACTACAGTACTACAGTATACCCACCTGGGTTACTACAGTACTACAGTATACCCACCTGGGTTACTACAGTACTACAGTATATCCACCTGGGTTACTACAGTACTACAGTATATCCACCTGGGTTACTACAGTACTACAGTATATCCACCTGGGTTACTACAGTACTACAGTATATCCACCTGGGTTACTACAGTACTACAGTATACCCACCTGGGTTACTACAGTACTACAGTATATCCACCTGGGTTACTACAGTATATCCACCTGGGTTACTACAGTACTACAGTATATCCACCTGGGTTACTACAGTACTACAGTATATCCACCTGGGTTACTACAGTACTACAGTATATCCACCTGGGTTACTACAGTACTACAGTATACCCACCTGGGTTACTACAGTACTACAGTATATCCACCTGGGTTACTACAGTACTACAGTATATCCACCTGGGTTACTACAGTACTACAGTATATCCACCTGGGTTACTACAGTATATCCACCTGGGTTACTACAGTATATCCACCTGGGTTACTACAGTACTACAGTATATCCACCTGGGTTACTACAGTACTACAGTATATCCACCTGGGTTACTACAGTACTACAGTATATCCACCTGGGTTACTACAGTACTACAGTATACCCACCTGGGTTACTAGAGTACTACAGTATATCCACCTGGGTTACTACAGTACTACAGTATATCCACCTGGGTTACTACAGTATATCCACCTGGGTTACTACAGTACTACAGTATATCCACCTGGGTTACTACAGTATATCCACCTGGGTTACTACAGTACTACAGTATATCCACCTGGGTTACTACAGTACTACAGTATATCCACCTGGGTTACTACAGTACTACAGTATATCCACCTGGGTTACTACAGTACTACAGTATATCCACCTGGGTTACTACAGTACTACAGTATATCCACCTGGGTTACTACAGTACTACAGTATATCCACCTGGGTTACTACAGTACTACAGTATATCCACCTGGGTTACTACAGTACTACAGTATATCCACCTGGGTTACTACAGTACTACAGTATATCCACCTGGGTTACTACAGTACTACAGTATATCCACCTGGGTTACTACAGTACTACAGTATATCCACCTGGGTTACTACAGTACTACAGTATATCCACCTGGGTTACTACAGTATATCCACCTGGGTTACTACAGTATATCCACCTGGGTTACTACAGTATATCCACCTGGGTTACTACAGTATATCCACCTGGGTTACTACAGTATATCCACCTGGGTTACTACAGTATATCCACCTGGGTTACTACAGTATATCCACCTGGGTTACTACAGTACTACAGTATATCCACCTGGGTTACTACAGTATATCCACCTGGGTTACTACAGTACTACAGTATATCCACCTGGGTTACTACAGTATATCCACCTGGGTTACTACAGTACTACAGTATATCCACCTGGGTTACTACAGTATATCCACCTGGGTTACTACAGTACTACAGTATATCCACCTGGGTTACTACAGTATATCCACCTGGGTTTCTACAGTACTACAGTATATCCACCTGGGTTACTACAGTACTACAGTATATCCACCTGGGTTACTACAGTATATCCACCTGGGTTACTACAGTACTACAGTATATCCACCTGGGTTACTACAGTACTACAGTATATCCACCTGGGTTACTACAGTGCTACAGTATACCCACCTGGGTTACTACAGTACTACAGTATATCCACCTGGGTTACTACAGTATATCCACCTGGGTTACTACAGTATATCCACCTGGGTTACTACAGTATATCCACCTGGGTTACTACAGTACTACAGTATATCCACCTGGGTTACTACAGTACTACAGTATATCCACCTGGGTTACTACAGTACTACAGTATATCCACCTGGGTTACTACAGTATATCCACCTGGGTTACTACAGTACTACAGTATATCCACCTGGGTTACTACAGTATATCCACCTGGGTTACAACAGTACTACAGTATATCCACCTGGGTTACTACAGTACTACAGTATATCCACCTGGGTTACTACAGTACTACAGTATATCCACCTGGGTTACTACAGTATATCCACCTGGGTTACTACAGTACTACAGTATATCCACCTGGGTTACTACAGTACTACAGTATATCCACCTGGGTTACTACAGTACTACAGTATATCCACCTGGGTTACTACAGTACTACAGTATACCCACCTGGGTTACTACAGTATATCCACCTGGGTTACTACAGTACTACAGTATATCCACCTGGGTTACTACAGTACTACAGTATACCCACCTGGGTTACTACAGTACTACAGTATATCCACCTGGGTTACTACAGTACTACAGTATATCCACCTGGGTTACTACAGTATATCCACCTGGGTTACTACAGTACTACAGTATACCCACCTGGGTTACTACAGTATACCCACCTGGGTTACTACAGTACTACAGTATACCCACCTGGGTTACTACAGTATACCCACCTGGGTTACTACAGTACTACAGTATACCCACCTGGGTTACTACAGTACTACAGTATATCCACCTGGGTTACTACAGTACTACAGTATATCCACCTGGGTTACTACAGTACTACAGTATATCCACCTGGGTTACTACAGTACTACAGTATACCCACCTGGGTTACTACAGTACTACAGTATATCCACCTGGGTTACTACAGTATATCCACCTGGGTTACTACAGTACTACAGTATACCCACCTGGGTTACTACAGTACTACAGTATACCCACCTGGGTTACTACAGTACTACAGTATATCCACCTGGGTTACTACAGTACTACAGTATATCCACCTGGGTTACTACAGTACTACAGTATATCCACCTGGGTTACTACAGTACTACAGTATATCCACCTGGGTTACTACAGTACTACAGTATACCCACCTGGGTTACTACAGTACTACAGTATATCCACCTGGGTTACTACAGTACTACAGTATATCCACCTGGGTTACTACAGTATATCCACCTGGGTTACTACAGTATACCCACCTGGGTTACTACAGTACTACAGTATATCCACCTGGGTTACTACAGTACTACAGTATATCCACCTGGGTTACTACAGTATATCCACCTGGGTTACTACAGTACTACAGTATATCCACCTGGGTTACTACAGTACTACAGTATATCCACCTGGGTTACTACAGTACTACAGTATATCCACCTGGGTTACTACAGTACTACAGTATATCCACCTGGGTTACTACAGTATATCCACCTGGGTTACTACAGTATATCCACCTGGGTTACTACAGTACTACAGTATACCCACCTGGGTTACTACAGTACTACAGTATATCCACCTGGGTTACTACAGTATATCCACCTGGGTTACTACAGTATATCCACCTGGGTTACTACAGTATATCCACCTGGGTTACTACAGTACTACAGTATATCCACCTGGGTTACTACAGTACTACAGTATATCCACCTGGGTTACTACAGTACTACAGTATATCCACCTGGGTTACTACAGTACTACAGTATATCCACCTGGGTTACTACAGTATATCCACCTGGGTTACTACAGTATATCCACCTGGGTTACTACAGTATATCCACCTGGGTTACTACAGTATATCCACCTGGGTTACTACAGTATATCCACCTGGGTTACTACAGTATATCCACCTGGGTTACTACAGTACTACAGTATATCCACCTGGGTTACTACAGTATATCCACCTGGGTTACTACAGTACTACAGTATATCCACCTGGGTTACTACAGTATATCCACCTGGGTTACTACAGTACTACAGTATATCCACCTGGGTTACTACAGTATATCCACCTGGGTTACTACAGTACTACAGTATATCCACCTGGGTTACTACAGTATATCCACCTGGGTTTCTACAGTACTACAGTATATCCACCTGGGTTACTACAGTACTACAGTATATCCACCTGGGTTACTACAGTATATCCACCTGGGTTACTACAGTACTACAGTATATCCACCTGGGTTACTACAGTACTACAGTATATCCACCTGGGTTACTACAGTGCTACAGTATACCCACCTGGGTTACTACAGTACTACAGTATATCCACCTGGGTTACTACAGTATATCCACCTGGGTTACTACAGTATATCCACCTGGGTTACTACAGTATATCCACCTGGGTTACTACAGTACTACAGTATATCCACCTGGGTTACTACAGTACTACAGTATATCCACCTGGGTTACTACAGTACTACAATATATCCACCTGGGTTACTACAGTACTACAGTATATCCACCTTGGTTACTACAGTACTACAGTATATCCACCTGGGTTACTACAGTACTACAGTATATCCACCTGGGTTACTACAGTACTACAGTATATCCACCTGGGTTACTACAGTACTACAGTATATCCACCTGGGTTACTACAGTACTACAGTATACCCACCTGGGTTACTACAGTATATCCACCTGGGTTACTACAGTACTACAGTATATCCACCTGGGTTACTACAGTACTACAGTATATCCACCTGGGTTACTACAGTATATCCACCTGGGTTACTACAGTACTACAGTATATCCACCTGGGTTACTACAGTATATCCACCTGGGTTACTACAGTACTACAGTATATCCACCTGGGTTACTACAGTACTACAGTATATCCACCTGGGTTACTACAGTACTACAGTATATCCACCTGGGTTACTACAGTACTACAGTATATCCACCTGGGTTACTACAGTATATCCACCTGGGTTACTACAGTACTACAGTATATCCACCTGGGTTACTACAGTACTACAGTATACCCACCTGGGTTACTACAGTACTACAGTATATCCACCTGGGTTACTACAGTACTACAGTATATCCACCTGGGTTACTACAGTATATCCACCTGGGTTACTACAGTACTACAGTATACCCACCTGGGTTACTACAGTACTACAGTATACCCACCTGGGTTACTACAGTACTACAGTATATCCACCTGGGTTACTACAGTACTACAGTATATCCACCTGGGTTACTACAGTACTACAGTATATCCACCTGGGTTACTACAGTACTACAGTATATCCACCTGGGTTACTACAGTACTACAGTATACCCACCTGGGTTACTACAGTACTACAGTATATCCACCTGGGTTACTACAGTACTACAGTATATCCACCTGGGTTACTACAGTATATCCACCTGGGTTACTACAGTATACCCACCTGGGTTACTACAGTACTACAGTATATCCACCTGGGTTACTACAGTACTACAGTATATCCACCTGGGTTACTACAGTATATCCACCTGGGTTACTACAGTACTACAGTATATCCACCTGGGTTACTACAGTACTACAGTATATCCACCTGGGTTACTACAGTATATCCACCTGGGTTACTACAGTATATCCACCTGGGTTACTACAGTACTACAGTATATCCACCTGGGTTACTACAGTACTACAGTATATCCACCTGGGTTACTACAGTACTACAGTATATCCACCTGGGTTACTACAGTACTACAGTATATCCACCTGGGTTACTACAGTACTACAGTATATCCACCTGGGTTACTACAGTACTACAGTATATCCACCTGGGTTACTACAGTACTACAGTATATCCACCTGGGTTACTACAGTACTACAGTATATCCACCTGGGTTACTACAGTACTACAGTATACCCACCTGGGTTACTACAGTACTACAGTATATCCACCTGGGTTACTACAGTACTACAGTATATCCACCTGGGTTACTACAGTACTACAGTATATCCACCTGGGTTACTACAGTACTACAGTATATCCACCTGGGTTACTACAGTATACCCACCTGGGTTACTACAGTACTACAGTATATCCACCTGGGTTACTACAGTATATCCACCTGGGTTACTACAGTATATCCACCTGGGTTACTACAGTACTACAGTATATCCACCTGGGTTACTACAGTACTACAGTATATCCACCTGGGTTACTACAGTACTACAGTATATACACCTGGGTTACTACAGTACTACAGTATATCCACCTGGGTTACTACAGTACTACAGTATATCCACCTGGGTTACTACAGTACTACAGTATATCCACCTGGGTTACTACAGTACTACAGTATACCCACCTGGGTTACTACAGTACTACAGTATATCCACCTGGGTTACTACAGTACTACAGTATATCCACCTGGGTTACTACAGTACTACAGTATATCCACCTGGGTTACTACAGTATATCCACCTGGGTTACTACAGTACTACAGTATATCCACCTGGGTTACTACAGTATATCCACCTGGGTTTCTACAGTACTACAGTATATCCACCTGGGTTACTACAGTACTACAGTATATCCACCTGGGTTACTACAGTATATCCACCTGGGTTACTACAGTACTACAGTATATCCACCTGGGTTACTACAGTACTACAGCATATCCACCTGGGTTACTACAGTGCTACAGTATATCCACCTGGGTTACTACAGTATACCCACCTGGGTTACTACAGTACTACAGTATATCCACCTGGGTTACTACAGTACTACAGTATATCCACCTGGGTTACTACAGTACTACAGTATATCCACCTGGGTTACTACAGTACTACAGTATACCCACCTGGGTTACTACAGTACTACAGTATATCCACCTGGGTTACTACAGTACTACAGTATATCCACCTGGGTTACTACAGTACTACAGTATATCCACCTGGGTTACTACAGTACTACAGTATATCCACCTGGGTTACTACAGTATATCCACCTGGGTTACTACAGTACTACAGTATATCCACCTGGGTTACTACAGTACTACAGTATATCCACCTGGGTTACTACAGTACTACAGTATATCCACCTGGGTTACTACAGTACTACAGTATACCCACCTGGGTTACTACAGTATATCCACCTGGGTTACTACAGTACTACAGTATATCCACCTGGGTTACTACAGTATATCCACCTGGGTTACTACAGTACTACAGTATATCCACCTGGGTTACTACAGTATATCCACCTGGGTTACTACAGTACTACAGTATATCCACCTGGGTTACTACAGTACTACAGTATATCCACCTGGGTTACTACAGTACTACAGTATATTTTTCACATTTGTGTTTCTTAACAAGAAATTATTGCTTATGGGTACGTTCATGTGTGTGTAAAACATTTCTGTTCATAGATTTTTTAGGTGTGTTTTAAAATCAGACGATAGATATCCATTGTTTAGATGGAATGGAATATTCGTATCCTGTATAGTTGACTGTGATATTTAGTATGTCTCACCTAGCTATGTTAAGGTGAATACATTAATAGTAAGTCACTCTGGATAAGAGCGTCTGCTAAATGAAGTAAATATTTTGCATACAGATCTTATATTACTGGTATTGATTTGCGTGCTTCTACACCTGCATTGCTTGCTGTTTGGGGTTTTAGGCTGGGTTTCTGTACAGCACTTCGAGATATCAGCTGATGTACGAAGGGCTATATAAAATAAACTTGATTTGATTTGATTTGTTGTTGTTGTTGTTGTTGTTGTACAGTCTTTAAATATTAATTTCACAAATGTTTCATTTTGTACTGTCCCTTATTTAAAATGTAGTTATTTGTTCCATTTGACTGTGTAAACCCTGGCGGTACTATTTATTTATCTGAGAGTGAGGCGGATATATAGCATTTTCTTACAACGACAAAACACCTTATTATTTGTCTCTCTGAAATGAAAGATTTCAAAGAAATTAATACACATATATGTCGTTGAACAACCCCATGCCTTCATTACATACAGAAAACAAAAAAAATTAGCTCTATGTATATTCTTTCAAAATATTGTATGAATACCTTTCTTTTAACACAATTACTGATGCCATTAGTTATAACTTCTTTAAACAATAAAAGCAAATTTAGTCAACGGTGGTACCTGTCAAAGATATAAGAGGTAGGTATAATAATGATTTAAGTGGTTTGATCATCCATATCAGTTCACATTTGATTGATATCCAGACACAATGCGTGCCTGCCTACCTCTGGAGCTGGTCAGGAAGACCTGATCGCAATCAGAATGTGGACAAGATCAGCACAAAGGGTGCATTTAAGCGGCAGGTATAAACAGGGTTCGAGCGCCAGAGACAGAGAGAGGATGTTGTGTTTTGTTGGTGTGTGGTGGAGACAGATATATTACAGATCATTAGAGATAATTTACATGATTTGTCTGGCAGGTCTGCGTGGGAAACTCTGTGTAGTCCTCTCAGGGTGAAGTGGTCAGGTTTGAAACCCGGAAGCATCTGGAAACTCTCCTTCACACCATAGTAGTTACACACCGTCTGAGAACACACACACCACGGTAGTTACACACCAAGAACACACACAGGGGGAACAACTGCAGTCAATCTCAAATAGGGCCCACAGATTGAGAAGTTGTACTAGAAAAGGTCAACTAGGAGGAGAAGGGGACATTTGATAAGGAAGATAGCTTTCTATGGAAGCTGTACAGTCCTTTACGAACGTCATTTAGAAGGGGGCATTTGATAAGGCACATAGCATTCTATGGAAGCTGTACAGTCCTTTACGAATGTCATTTAGAAGGGGGCATTTGATAAGGAAGATAGCATTCTATGGAAGCTATACAGTCCTTTACGAATGTCATTTAGAAGGGGGCATTTGATAAGGAAGATAGCATTCTATGGAAGCTATACAGTCCTTTACGAATGTCATTTAGAAGGGGGCATTTGATAAGGCAGATAGCATTCTATGGAAGCTGTAGAGTCCTTTACGAATGTCATTTAGAAGGGGGCATTTGATAAGGAAGATAGCATTCTATGGAAGCTATACAGTCCTTTACGAATGTCATTTAGAAGGGGGCATTTGATAAGGAAGATAGCATTCTATGGAAGCTGTACAGTCCTTTACGAATGTCATTTAGAAGGGGGCATTTGATAAGGCAGATAGCATTCTATGGAAGCTGTACAGTCCTTTACGAATGTCATTTAGAAGGGGGCATTTGATAAGGCAGATAGCATTCTATGGAAGCTGTACAGTCCTTTACGAACGTCATTTAGAAGGGGGCATTTGATAAGAAAGATAGCATTCTATGGAAGCTGTACAGTCCTTTACGAATGTCATTTAGAAGGGGGCATTTGATAAGGAAGATAGAATTCTATGGAAGCTGTACAGTCCTTTACGAATGTCATTTAGAAGGGGGCATTTGATAAGGCAGATAGCATTCTATGGAAGCTGTACAGTCCTTTACGAACGTCATTTAGAAGGGGGAATTTGATAAGAAAGATAGCATTCTATGGAAGCTGTACAGTCCTTTACGAATGTCATTTAGAAGGGGGCATTTGATAAGGAAGATAGCATTCTATGGAAGCTATACAGTCCTTTACGAACGTCATTTAGAAGGGGGCATTTGATAAGGAAGATAGCATTCTATGGAAGCTGTAGAGTCCTTTACGAATGTCATTTAGAAGGGGGCATTTGATAAGGCAGATAGCATTCTATGGAAGCTGTACAGTCCTTTACGAACGTCATTTAGAAGGGGGCATTTGATAAGGAAGATAGCATTCTATGGAAGCTGTACAGTCCTTTACGAATGTCATTTAGAAGGGGGCATTTGATAAGGCAGATAGCATTCTATGGAAGCTGTACAGTCCTTTACGAACATCATTTAGAAGGGGGCATTTGATAAGGCAGATAGCATTCTATGGAAGCTGTACAGTCCTTTACGAACTTCATTTAGAAGGGGGCATTTGAACAGCCGATTGGCATTCTATACGATTTATACAGTCCATTGAGAAAGATTTGTGCCATCTAAAAAAAACATCTGATCACTAGTGATGCTAGAGGTTACAGGATTAGGTTGGATGTTATCTGCGGTGGACGGTTTTCTTCTTATATCATAGGTGTAGAGTAGGAGCGCTGATACAGGGTCAGTTTGGCTTTTTACATTATTATGAATAAGATCACATGGAGAGAGGGGACCTGATCCTAGAACAGTACTCCTACTCTGAGACTCTTTATGACCTGATCCTAGATCAACACTCCTACTGAGACTCTGTATGACCTGATCCTAGATCAACACTCGCACTGAGACTCTTTATGACCTGATCCTAGATCACCACTCCTACTGAGACTCTGTATGACCTGATCCTAGATCACCACTCCTACTGAGACTCTTTATGACCTGATCCTAGATTAACACTCCTACTGAGACTCTGTATGACCTGATCCTAGATCACCACTCCTACTGAGACTCTGTATGACCTGATCCTAGATCAACACTCCTACTGAGACTCTTTATGACCTGATCCTAGATTAACACTCCTACTGACTCTGTATGACCTGATCCTAGATCACCACTCCTACTGAGACTCTTTATGACCTGATCCAAGATCAACACTCCTACTGAGACTCCGTGTGACCTGATCCTAGAACAGCCATCCTACTCTGAGATGCTTAATGAATAAGGGCCCTGATATAGGAGTGTTGGTGTTAGGTTTTGTTCTTACCTCATAGGTGCCTGCCTCGGTGTTTGTCATGCTCATCACAGAGAAGTCTCCGTATCTGTCTCCGTTAACGTCCATAGACACCTGGCCTGCGATGCCTGCCCAGCAACCAGAGGACCAGCGGCATGCAAAGAATGGCAGAATTAATTAGCAAGAGCCCATCATTCCAAGGAAAACAGAGAGCAGAGAGCACAGTGGAGAAATTCCAGCACTGGCCAATATAACAGGAAATCCCATCTCTCCTCCCGCCGTTTGTGTTGGCAGGCCCTCCAAGAATTGTAATTTCAGCCCTACGGCTGTGTTCCCAAAAAATTGTTGGCATTTTTAACATATTATTTATTTTAACAAGAAAATATGACCCTGTTCTTGACGATTCCTGCTGAACGAAACATTGTTACTTCACGTTGAGAGCTGGCAATGCGTTGGCTTATTAACCAGTTTGGCGAGGGGACATCCGTTCTGTAACTGGACTCTAATCATCGCAGATGAAAGGTTTTGTTCTCCGTGTTGACTCTGCCTCATCCCTTTAAGACTTTAACTGGACTCTGCCTCATCCCTTTAAGACTTTAACTGGACTCTGCCTCATCCCTTTAAGACTTTAACTGGACTCTGCCTCATCCCTTTAAGACTTGAACTGGACTCTGCCTCATCCCTTTAAGACTTGAACTGGACTCTGCCTCATCCCTTTAAGACTTTAACTGGACTCTGCCTCATCCCTTTAAGACTTTAACTGGACTCTGCCTCATCCCTTTAAGACTTTAACTGGACTCTGCCTTATCCCTTTTAGACTTTAACTGGACTCTGCGTCATCCCTTTTAGACTTTAACTGGACTCTGCCTCATCCCTTTTAGACTTTAACTGGACTCTGCCTCATCCCTTTAAGACTTTAACTGGACTCTGCCTCATCCCTTTTAGACTTTAACTGGACTCTGCCTCATCCCTTTAAGACTTTAACTGGACTCTGCCTCATCCCTTTTAGACTTTAACTGGACTCTGCCTCATCCCTTTAAGACTTTAACTGGACTCTGCCTCATCCCTTTAAGACTTTAACTGGACTCTGCCTCATCCCTTTTAGACTTTAACTGGACTCTGCCTCATCCCTTTTAGACTTGAACTGGACTCTGCCTCATCCCTTTAAGACTTTAACTGGACTCTGCCTCATCCCTTTAAGACTTTAACTGGACTCTGCCCCATCCCTTTTAGACTTTAACTGGACTCTGCCTCATCCCTTTTAGACTTGAACTGGACTCTGCCTCATCCCTTTAAGACTTTAACTGGACTCTGCCTCACCCCTTTAAGACTTTAACTGGACTCTGCCTCATCCCTTTAAGACTTGAACTGGACTCTGCCTCATCCCTTTAAGACTTTAACTGGACTCTGCCTCATCCCTTTAAGACTTTAACTGGACTCTGCCTCATCCCTTTAAGACTTTAACTGGACTCTGCCTCATCCCTTTTAGACTTTAACTGGACTCTGCCTCATCCCTTTAAGACTTTAACTGGACTCTGCCTCATCCCTTTAAGACTTTAACTGGACTCTGCCTCATCCCTTTAAGACTTGAACTGGACTCTGCCTCATCCCTTTTAGACTTGAACTGGACTCTGCCTCATCCCTTTTAGACTTGAACTGGACTCTGCCTCATCCCTTTAAGACTTTAACTGGACTCTGCCTCATCCCTTTAAGACTTTAACTGGACTCTGCCTCATCCCTTTAAGACTTTAACTGGACTCTGCCTCATCCCTTTAAGACTTTAACTGGACTCTGCCTCATCCCTTTAAGACTTGAACTGGACTCTGCCTCATCCCTTTAAGACTTGAACTGGACTCTGCCTCATCCCTTTAAGACTTTAACTGGACTCTGCCTCATCCTTTTAAGACTTTAACTGGACTCTGCCTCATCCCTTTAAGACTTTAACTGGACTCTGCCTCATCCCTTTAAGACTTTAACTGGACTCTGCCTCATCCCTTTAAGACTTTAACTGGACTCTGCCTCATCCCTTTAAGATTAATTAAGATGTAAGTCTCTCTGGATAAGAGCGTCTTCTAAATGACTAAAATGTAAATATAAATTCTGCTATAAGGCTGTAAGCCCTTCATACTGCTGTAAGCCCTTCATACTGCTGTAAGCCCTTCATACTGCTATAAGCCCTTCATTCTGCTGTACGCCCTTCATACTGCTGTACGCCCTTCATACTGTTGTAAGCCCTGCATACTGCTGTAAGCCCTTTATTCTGCTGTAAGCCCTTCATACTGCTATAAGCCCTTCATACTGCTGTAAGCCCTTCATTCTGCTGTAAGCCCTTCATACTGCTGTAAGCCCTTCATACTGCTGTAAGCCCTTCATACTGCTGTAAGCCCTTCATACTGCTGTAAGCCCTTCATACTGCTATAAGCCCTTCATACTGCTATAAGCCCTTCATACTGCTGTAAGCCCGTCATACTGCTGTAAGCCCTTCATACTGCTATAAGCCCTTCATACTGCTATAAGCCCTTCATACTGCTATAAGCCCTTCATACTGCTATAAGCCCTTCATACCGCTATAAGCTCTTCATACCGCTGTACGCCCTTCATACTGCTGTAAGCCCTTCATACTGCTGTAAGCCCTTCATTCTGCTGTAAGCCCTTCATTCTGCTGTAAGCCCTTCATACTGCCGTAAGCCCTTCATACTGCCATACGCTCTTCATACTGCTATAAGCCCTTCATACTGCTGTAAGCCCTTCATACTGCTATAAGCTCTTCATACTGCTGTAAGCCCTTCATACTGCTGTAAGCCCTGCATACTGCTGTAAGCCCTGCATACTGCTGTAAGCCCTTCATTCTGCTGTAAGCCCTTCATACTGCTGTAAGCCCTTCATACTGCTGTAAGCCCTGCATACTGCTGTAAGCCCTTCATACTGCCGTAAGCCCTTCATACTGCCATACGCTCTTCATACTGCTATAAGCCCTTCATACTGCTGTAAGCCCTGCATACTGCTGTAAGCCCTTTATTCTGCTGTAAGCCCTTCATACTGCTGTAAGCCCTTCATACTGCTGTAAGCCCTTCATTCTGCTGTAAGCCCTTCATACTGCTGTAAGCCCTTCATACTGCTGTAAGCCCTTCATACTGCTGTAAGCCCTTCATACTGCTGTAAGCCCTTCATACTGCTATAAGCCCTTCATACTGCTATAAGCCCTTCATACTGCTGTAAGCCCGTCATACTGCTGTAAGCCCTTCATACTGCTATAAGCCCTTCATACTGCTATAAGCCCTTCATACTGCTATAAGCCCTTCATACTGCTGTAAGCCCTTCATTCTGCTGTAAGCCCTTCATACCGCTGTACGCCCTTCATACTGCTGTAAGCCCTTCATACTGCTGTAAGCCCTTCATTCTGCTGTAAGCCCTTCATTCTGCTGTAAGCACTTCATACTGCTGTAAGCCCTTCATACTGCTGTAAGCCCTTCATACTGCTGTAAGCCCTTCATTCTGCTGTAAGCACTTCATACTGCTATAAGCCCTTCATACTGCTGTAAGCCCTTCATACTGCTGTAAGCCCTGCATACTGCTGTAAGCCCTTCATACTGCCGTAAGCCCTTCATACTGCCATACGCTCTTCATACTGCTATAAGCCCTTCATACTGCTGTAAGCCCTTCATACTGCTATAAGCTCTTCATACTGCTGTAAGCCCTTCATACTGCTGTAAGCCCTGCATACTGCTGTAAGCCCTGCATACTGCTGTAAGCCCTTCATTCTGCTGTAAGCCCTTCATACTGCTGTAAGCCCTTCATACTGCTGTAAGCCCTGCATACTGCTGTAAGCCCTTCATACTGCCGTAAGCCCTTCATACTGCCATACGCTCTTCATACTGCTATAAGCCCTTCATACTGCTGTAAGCCCTTCATACTGCTATAAGCCCTGCATACTGCTGTAAGCCCTTCATTCTGCTGTAAGCCCTTCATACTGCTATAAGCCCTTCATACTGATGTAAGCCCTTCATACTGCTGTAAGCCCTGCATACTGCTGTAAGCCCTTCATACTGCCGTAAGCCCTTCATACTGCCATACGCTCTTCATACTGCTATAAGCCCTTCATACTGCTGTAAGCCCTTCATACTGCTATAAGCCCTTCATACTGCTGTAAGCCCTTCATACTGCTGTAAGCCCTGCATACTGCGGTAAGCCCTTCATACTGCCATACGCTCTTCATACTGCTATAAGCCCTTCATACTGCTGTAAGCCCTTCATACTGCTATAAGCCCTTCATACTGCTGTAAGCCCTTCATACTGCTGTAAGCCCTGCATACTGCGGTAAGCCCTTCATTCTGCTGTAAGCCCTTCATACTGCTATAAGCCCTTCATACTGTTGTAAGCCCTGCATACTGCTGTAAGCCCTTCATTCTGCTGTAAGCCCTTCATACTGCTGTAAGCCCTTCATACTGCCGTAAGCCCTTCATACTGCCATACGCTCTTCATACTGCTATAAGCCCTTCATACTGCTGTAAGCCCTTCATACTGCTATAAGCCCTTCATACTGCTGTAAGCCCTTCATACTGCCATACGCTCTTCATACTGCTATAAGCCCTTCATACTGCTGTAAGCCCTTCATACTGCTGTAAGCCCTTCATACTGCTGTAAGCCCTTCATACTGCTGTAAGCCCTTCATACTGCTGTAAGCCCGACATACTGCTGTACAGTGCACTGTATGTGGTGTAGTTTAACATCCTATGCAAGCTAAACTGGGGGAAGCCCTTCTGGTTAACCGCTCAGGACAAAGCTGCACTGCGCTAGCTGTGTTGCACGCCAAAGCCTTTTGTAATTCATAGTGATATCAATAATGCTATACATTTTCTTTCTACAGTCATTAAAAATGAGTGGAGAATGCCAGCGTCTTAACTCGGGTTGACAACATTGGCCTAATTAAGGGTGATAAATGGTCCAGCTGGCAGCCAGGACAACTCAAGGAGACGTTCAGACAGAATATACGCTGAGCTCAAGTCTTAGATCTAAAATTCAGTTCACATTTCAACAGTCTTACAGTCTTTGGTAAACGTTCCACACCTCAGTAAAAAACATCCTCCGAGGACATATGATGAGACAGCGAGAGGAGAGAGAGAGAGAGAGAGAGAGAGAGAGAGGATATATTAAGGGATGTAATTAGAATGAGAGAGAGCGAGAGAGAGAGAGAGAGAGAGAGAGAGAGAGAGAGAGAGAGAGAGAGAGAGAGAGAGACAAAGAGAAAGAGAGAGAGAGAGAGGTAAAGAGAGAGAGAGAGAGAGAGAGAGAGAGAGAGAGAGAGAGAGAGAGAGAGAGAGAGAGAGAGAGAGAGAGAGAGAGAGAGAGAGAGAGAGACAAAGAGAAAGAGAGAGAGAGAGAGGTAAAGAGAGAGAGAGAGAGAGAGAGAGAGAGAGAGAGACTGGGAGGGAGAGAGAGAGAGAGAGAGAGAAGTCATGCAGAGGAACAGCTCCTGACTTGTTATAAGTTTTTGGTTGTTAAGAGCGAGATTGACACGATTCAATTAGCAAAAATGTATAGGTAATCAAATTGTACAACTGAAGATCAACACAGGAGGAAAAGATTGAGAGAGAGTGAGTTAAAATACCAATCTTTATCGTGGTAGCTAGCCAAATTCAAATCGGTCAGCTAGCTTACCGTCTAGATCTAACTGTTTACTGGTGGTAACCATAGCAACATGGCCACTGATGCAGCGCTAGCAGCGTTAGCAGCGACAGAAACTGAGAGACTTTCCCCGCTTTTTTTTGAATACCCAGCAGAAATCAAATCAGAGAAAGGAAGAATCAATTTTAAACACAGAATTCTGAGGGAGAACCCAGAAACTTTGTTTGCCGACTGCTCACAAAACAGGACCGTTACAAACCTGTTATTTTACACAGACCACACTACTGCCTGGCATGCAGCTGTAACCAGGCATTTCAGCTATACCACGAAGAAAGGCATCTGCAAGGGAAGGCAAATCCACATTTTTGAGGACAGCGATAAGGACCAGGAAAACAGGTTTCTGAAGGTAAATATGTATCAGAACGGCACTGTCATGGTCCAGGGCAGTGAGGCTGCACTCAGCTCTGTTGTGCAGGACTTCCCCACCCTAACGAAGATAGCGGAAAGCAACAAAGAAAAGGACAGCACCCCGACCTCTCCCCTCACCTCAGGCACCCCAACAGCAGGACCATCCTCCCCCCTGCCTGCCTACAACCACCAGAGCCAAGACCACACTACCATCAGCCTGTTGAGAGACAGGCTGGCTGTGATAGAGGTATGGGTTACTGAGCTGAAGGAGCAGCCCCTCAGCTACACCACCACCAGCCCAGACACAGAGCTTCTACAGGACCAGATCAACCAGTGCAGGACCCAGCTGAAGAACTCTGTCCAGGAGCTGAGAGAGAGCCTTACCACAGCTCTTGAGGAGGTAAAGGCCACCATGAGGAGAGAGCTGGTGCAGGTAAAGGAGGAGATGGCAAAGGAGTTGTCTGGCATCAAGAGGGTGCTGCAGCACAGAGAGCAGACTGTAGAGACTCCTAGAGAGAAGCTGCAGCCCCCCACCACCCCTAACAACCCCACCACCCCTAACACCCCCACTGACCCACCTTTACCCACACCCCCCCCCCATACCGACAACACTTTACCCACACCCCCAGTCAACAAGAAGGCTCACATGGAAACACCTACTACAGAGAGAAGCTCTCTGGCCCCCCCTGACACACCCCCACACGCCCCTCCATGTACACAGGCCCTGTGTACTCCAGCCCCAGACCGTAAACGCACTAATCTGGTAAAACCCGCTGAGGTGGCCATCCTCATTGACTCAAATGGGAAATTCCTCCAAGAAGATAAACTCTTCCCACAACACAAGGTGCGCAAAATATGGTGCCCAAAAACACAGGATGCACTCCACATCCTGTCCCAGCCTGACTTTGGCACACCAGGCAACATTATTATTCACACCGGCACCAACAACCTGCGAGAGGAGCAGGAGAGAGTAGGCAGCCTGGTCAACAGAATAGCAGAGAGGGCCTCTGAGCGGTTCCCCAACTCCCACATCACCATCTCCACTCTGCTGCCCCGCAAAGACTTTCATCCCCATATCATTCAGAAAGTCAACGCTGACATCACCAGAGGGTGTGGCCTACTCCCGAACGTACACGTTGCTCACCACCCAACAATTACCCCAGAGCATCTGCACGACCACTCCCATCTGAGGAAACAGACATTAGGGATGTTTACCAAGTCTCTAAAGGACGTGGCACTTGGTAGACAAACACCCCATGCCGTATTGGACAGAGGACCACCCAGAGACCCCTACCAGACCACTGCACCAACAAGGAGCCCCAGGCCCCTTCAACGCCACACCAGACCCAGCGCACCCCACAGGCCCCACCCACCACCAGACCACCACCACTTCCATCAGCTTAGCCAGACCGGACCGGGCCCAGCCTACTACCCCGCATCAGACCACCACCCCTACCAGATCAGAGAGGAAGCCCCACGGCCCAGACCTGGTCCCCCTCCACTCCACAGGGCCCAACAGCAGGACCAGCGCAGCTACGCAGAGGTCGTCAGAGGACAGGAGAACCCTTTAGGATTAAGTGAGATTAAACAGCTCCTCCAATACATCTGCACTAAACTGCACTAAACACACACACACGGACGCATGCACACACACACACACACACACACACACACACACACACACACACACACACACACACACACACACACACACA